>NC_051180.1:47331333-47700138 GCF_013339695.2 Rhipicephalus sanguineus | reverse complement strand
TTGTACTCTACATGTCATGGTGACCCTTCCACTCCGTTTGTGTTTCTATATCTACCTATTCTTCAAATATTACCAAGATAGTATCATAACAGACATCATATACCTCATACGTCGTTAAGTTATGTAAGCGCAATGCAAGCGAATTTTACCACAACGACTCCGTTCCTAAGTCACGTTTTGCCATCATATATTATAGAGATAAGCCGCGTTTGGGTAGGCTACCCTGGCAGAGCAGGGATGCATTCCTTGACCCACTTTAAGAATTAGCTCGGAAGCGAATATGAATTACTGAAGAACATGCTGTTTTTCCTCAGTACCAAGAGTAGCAGTGTTGCCTTACAGTCGCCTAATGAATTCATTGCTGGCGGTCAGAAATTTTGCGGTGGAGCTTCAGAGTCATTTAGCTCATTAGGAAAGCCGCGAGATCCCCAATTAACTAAGTGTGCACTCATTAGACAGGCTGCACTGCGGCACACTCTGTTACGAATGGGTTTCTGGTTCTGTAAACAGCACAGCTCCTCTGTTTTATGCGATTCTCAGAGAAAAACCCGTTTGGAAAATGAACTACTTTTGTTCTCCGGAGTCACCTTGAAAGAAAGCTTATTTCATAACGCTTAGCATTTCTTGACCTCAAATGGTCTTCTGTGTTTTGTTCAATTATTATTTCATAGCTCCACATCTACAAAAGTGAAAAACCGTGTGCGAACAAGGACAGATAGCCTTTCTGGCTTAATATTGGCTCAATTTAGGTATAGAACCCGCCGCGGTGGTCTATTGGATATGGTGCCCGACTGGTGACCCAAATGTCGCGGGATCGAATCACGGCTGCGGCGGCCACATTTTCGAGGGAGGCAAAAATGGTTGAGGCCCGTCTACTTAGGTTTAGGTACACGTTAAAGAACACCATGTGGTCGAAATTTTCGGAGCCCTCCACTACGGTGTACCTCATAATCATATACTGGTTTTGGGACGTGAAACCTCGACAGTTACTATTATTATTATCATTTTAGGTAGAAGCTCACGAGAATACTTTGACAGCTGAGATGTTGAGCCTTTCGTAATGGCGTTTCGCCTCGACAGATATTTGTTATCATCATGAACCGGCACGCTCTATATATATCATCGTCCTCTTCTTCCTCATCGTCCTCGCTCCCAGAACATGTGTGACAATATGTCCAGCGTGGGAGGCAATAACTGTGATGGGTGAGAGAACGACCACAGAGAGAGAGAGAGAGAAAGTAAGAGAGAAAGAGAGAAATAAATAGAGAGAGAGGGAAATATATATAGAGAGAAATAGATAGAGAGAGAACGACAGCAATAGAAATAAACAGAGATGAAAAAGAGATGGAAAGAACACAGAGGTGATGGAAAAAGAAAAAGAAAGAGGGGGAAAAAAAGAGAAAAATGACGAGACACAAAGAAGGCCTCCCAGGTCCGCACTTTCTTCAGGCTTGGCACCACTAGTGCGAAACGGCCTTAATTTTTCGAAAATTCCAGTTCTTATAATAAAATCGCGCAATAATCTTTCCTCGAAAAAAAAAGAGAACCGTGGCTCCTTTATTTTATTTGTACCCAACATGAATATTATGACAATTTTATAGGTATTAATGGTCGTTGCCATTAGGACAGCCACACTCGGCTTGAGCAAGGTACAAAGAGTTAGTGAAGAGACCTTGAACCTATGTAGTAAAGAAAGCTACTAACCAAACTGACAAAATTGCTTCACTTTATTGTACAGAGCGATGTGAGCCTCTCTCCTACGTTTACTTTAAAAGTTACTCTATTTATGGGCAGGGTAGACATACGGCCTTAACGAGAGATTTAGCAGGGTGAGAAGCAGGACCACTAAACATACAACACCTCAACGCAAGAAAAGATCAGCAGGTTTTGAAATGATAGCGTTAAATAGCTCGTTTCGCAGAAATCGCGGTGTCGGTGTCGGCGTCGTTTATTGTGAGCGAAAAATCATCATCTTGTCCATGACCGAAATATCGAGAAAGATGCATATAAATAAAAACAAAAAAAAAACTTTCGGGTTCGAGCGAGAATCGAACCCGAGCTCTCTGCGCGGCATACAGGGGTTCCACCACAGAGCCACGCTACTTCTTGAAACTTCTCCGAAAACAAAAACAAAAAAAAACACTATATGAATCTCATGTAATAGAAAGAGTCTCCTTAAAGCATATAATATTGCGTGGCAGAAGCGTAGAATCACGCCAGGCGTCAAAACATGTCAATTTCGCAACGAGTGGGTGTTTTAAAGGCCCACCCATTACAAAAGCACTCAGACATTATTAATCCTCATAAGCAGCAAAAGCATCGACAAAGTGAACAGCTGCGTAGGTTCGCGTGTTTACTTACGGACGCTGATTCGCTGATTCGCGAAAGGAAAAATTATGGCGTAGTGGGAGCTTAACAATTCGTACTTGCAGTAGGCATTTCAGGATACATTGGAACGGCCAATGTTACGCGCAGAGTCGTTCGTTGCCTTACGGCACGGTTGAGGCATGTACCGAGAACCGAAGCGAGGCCAGCAATTGAGAAGGCGATGCGCACGGAGCCCGATTACTTTATCGCGTTCTACTCTTGAAGGCGATGCTCAAGCGTCCTTCAAGTTTTTTTAATGCTCATATATATAAAGCTAACAAAAGGTATGAAAAGGCAGTACAAAAGAGTACGCTGAAGATGTAATAAGCTATGCCTAAATTAAGTGAATAAGATGAAAACACTTGTACTGAATATGCTAGGGCAATGATCTTTCTGGTTCTTTCCTATGACCGCTTGCGGTGAATGGAGCAGATGCTCAAAGCACTCATTATAGTAGCGGAAATGCGATATTCTTTTTCCTGCGGCGTGTTGGATAACCAGAACCTTTTCGTACGCGAGCGGGCCGCATTAGGCAAGGAAAAAGTGGTTCGGAACCTTGGAAACAGCTTCAACGTGGAACTCTGTTACTTCTGTTGATTAAGGCGGGCATTATTCCCGTCCAAAAACAGTTTGAAATGAGAGAGTCGGTTAGTTCGGAGGCACTTCATGGAAGATACTATCCAATGAGTTCATGGTGGAATGATCGGAAGAATTAATCTTTCCACGTGTGAGCAAGTGCCGCTGTACAGTCGCTTTACTTTTATCCTGCCTGCCATTTATCTTTAAAACCTACCGGTAATTGCACGAACCTTTATTTCTGTATTACGTTTCATTCTTTACAAGAGAACGAGGGGAAGGGGATAGTATCGTTCATCCCGAATTGCAACCATTTAGCTTATTTCAAGAAACAGCATGTCCTAGAGTTGGAAAGAGCAAACGAACTTCCGGACGCAGCAGCAATGTAATCTCGCAAATGCAGTTTCTTAGATGAGGTTCCGCTCGAATCGGTCGATTCGGGCCCGCGGCTTCTTTGTTAGCACAGGACTTACTGGCTTAAGAAAAAAACAAGACACATATGTTTGTTTTGTCATAAAAAAATACACTAATTTCCTTCTTTCGTTTTTCCTAGGAAAGACGGAACGAGGACGGTTGAGATTAGAAATGTTTATACTCAGTTTTTTTATTATTTAAGTTTCTTTGTGTGTTACTCTGCGTGTCTGTATTACCTATCAAAGAAAGGAGCCGAAATAAAGAATTTAAAATAGCGAGCAGGGAATGCTTTGCGCATGAGTTATTAGGCGGGGACGGTTGAATTCTGTGGTTTAATCAGTACCACGGAAATAGAGGGCTGCGTTTAAGAAGCGACACAAGAGTGCGCAGCTGTGTGCCGCCTAGTTAGCAGAAAGTTTCGCCAGTGTAAATCTCTGATTCGAACATCGAAGTTCACTCAAGACTGCGTGTGGAGCTCCAGAAAGCAACTTCGTGATTATCTGCCTTGCAAAATTAACCACAAAAACAAGGAAGGCCCGTAATTATATTCTACTGTCAATGATAAATGCGCGTTAATCACTTAATAGAGATAATGATTAGAAACGTTCAGTTCGGCAGCGACACGCCCATTATGGGGCCCTGAAAGTTGAGCCGTTGAATAACTGAGCAGTTGCAAATGCGACAATGCATTTGTATGCTCATACAGTTGGAGGTTGCGAGATCAATATTTTATTTGTTGATTGCAACGCAGAGACTACACCGCAAGGCTTGTTGTTATGGATCTCATTGCAATCGCAAGGGCACAGGAAAGTTAAGCAACGTAGTGCACATCTATTACTTATATACTAAGGTGAACAGTAGCGGATGGTGAGGCGTGGTTGTTCCCTTTTAACCTATCATTGAGCGTGCAAGCGAATAATAGCTGAAAAAAAAAATGAATTAACAAACATATGGGAAAAACGTTCGTGATGCAACAGCAGCAGCTATATCCGTCGAAGCAACAAGCGCGCTTTAAAATGGTCAGAAAAATGTCTCTGTTATTTACTACTAGAGTAGAGCTTGGCGTGCGCAGTAGCGAATGTATTAGCAACGACGTTATTGGTACTGGTGAATGAGCACCGTGATCTCAAAAGGAAACTGTGGCATAACCTATTGAGGCAGTTTTAGGGGCTGTCGCGTTGAGCTGATGAGCTCGCATGTCGTGGGTTCGTTGCCCCTCCAGCGGCCGAACGTCCCTCCCCTCAGCCCCCTATCCTGCTCCCCGAAAAAGATAAAAAGTTAGTTTCTGCATTATACTTTGCCAGAACGTCCAAGAATCTCATGAGGACAAGGTTAATTTGCAACCCTCACCTAGGGCGTTCCTCATAATCTACCGTTGAGTTTCGGATGCAAAACTTGGGGGTTTGTTTCAGAGCTTTGTCTTTTCTGCAATAAATCAGCGTGACACTCCGTGGTGCCGCGTTTCAGAGTCTCCCTGAACCTACAATATACGCTATTCTCAGTGTCTGATTACATTGGGAAAGTTTGCACTCGTAATTTACGTCCGCTTTCATCAAGCTGGTACACATGCACGCGTCGCTGACACTCTTGCCGCTTCCCTTGCACAATCGCTCATTTACACAATCCTCGAATTGCGGGCTGCGCAAACACAAACAGGCTAACGGGACTGTTTGTGTCTTTGCTTTTTTTCAGGCGACACGGGTCAACGGCCCAAAGCTCTTGCGTTCAAACTAGTCCTTAAACGAGGGCTACGCAGTCGTGGACGCTCCTAATCCTGTAAGCGTCGCAAATACTCCCCGGCGAATTAGCAGGGCTATCTCTGCCACTCCAGCCAACGCTTAGACACCGTGCACGCGGAACCACAACTCAAGGGTGAGGGTCATGAGTACGTATACAAAAGGCGCGACGGCAGGCGTCAAGCTCAGGTTGGTCCGCACGCTAAAGCCTGCAGCCGCACTTTGTAAAATGTGCGGGTGCAGGTGCAGATAACTTAAGAAGCACGCCTGTACAAAATATGTCGAGATATCGTGAGCTGTACGCTAGATCATGCAACAACCAACAGCCTCTGGAAAATCTTGCTCACGCAACCCTATCCTATAGAAGCCTTACTGAACTGGGGTTAAATATGCCGCCATTCCCGGCATCTATTTACTGAAGCCCACGGTACACTGCTCTGCGACAGGAGGTGTTGCCGGATTATATACCACAATATCTGAAGATTAATTACACGTGTATTACTTACCGGTACTAATAAACTTAAAGAGTCAAAAGCTGACTGCAGCCTGTGCTTTCTAACACGGCTCAAACGGATTTTCGTTTACTTTAAGGTACTGAATGCGCTTAGTATAACGAGTGCAATAAAAGTACCACAGACTTGATGAAAAATGAGCAAGCTCACTCGCTGGTAAGACTAACTCGTACTGACCCACCTCCACCATTGCGGAAGTGTGAGTCTGTCATCATAGCATAAAGCACTTTTTCTCTGTCTGAGTCAACAGGAGCCCTAATAAAAAAATATCTTGCAGTTAGCCTTAAGTGAGTTTTCATTATTTAGACGGAGCTAAAAACTTACCCTAGTGTGTAGTTCCTGTGTGGCCGGTTACATCCTCATACTGTAGTGATTTCCTGTATTGCTGATTTCTTTTCTTTGGGCTTTCTCTGTAGTATTTTGACTTTGATGCTTATTATCCTCTACTCTTCAGTTCATTATGTGAGTAATACTTTGTAATTTTCGGTGACAGTTTGCGATTCTTGCACAGGCTATTTCACATTTAGAGGAAAAAACGTATATTGCAATGCTCTCCGAGTTTTCCCCCGAAGTGTTGCACAGCCTGTACATTTGAGTGGAAATATTTATTCATTTAACTCAGACTTCGAGTAATCCTGCGACGTGTCTTCGCTTTGAAAGTGACTTTGGCAATTTAAGAGATGAAAGATCCCTGGTACACGGGTTGTCGCTGGAGCCGACGTTTCGGCAAGCGTACTTGTCTTCCTCAAGGCTGCACCTGAAGACATCTTCTTCAAGTTTCATCCCTGAACAAGAAAAGTCCGCTTATCGAAACGTTCGCTCCAGGGACCACGTGACCCGTTTTCCAAGGATTTTTCATCTCTTCAAAATTTCATCTTCCCCTGAACTTCAACCTCAGTTGGCTTTTTTAAAGTGAATAAATAAAAAATAAATGCGCGTACAACGCGAACCACATTTTTCTATTGTTGACATCTATCAACCACCACTTCATGCTGTTTTGGTGATTACTTCCTGAAAGGAAGAAAAAAATGAGGAAGACGTTAAGGACTTTAGGGAGACGAACACGAAAAGACACAGCGACAAAGTGCCATTTGTGCTACGGCCAGTAGGTACCGTGATTTTCTCCACTTGGACTTGATTGCCTTGGGCCCGGCATCGCCGAGTGTGTGGCTGGTGCCATAAGAGGACGACGGACGACGCTTCCGTTGACGCCAAAAGCAATAGAAGAAAGAACGAAAGTCGTCCTTCCGAGTCCGAGAAAGCTTGCCGTGTTCGGGATGGCAATTAAGTTCGAGGCCATCGTGCCACTGTGTGACCTCTTAGTCGCACTGCTGTGGCGCATCTGTACCCCTGGGGAAGTAAGAACATGAGCGCAAAAAAACAGACATGTTGCTAAATATAGATGCACAAAGGAAAGTAGTCGCCGAAGTTGACCTCATTTCTAGACACTTCGCCTCAGCTACTGTAACGGCAAAGTGGCGAGTCGCGCCCTCAACGAGCCCATATGAAGATATTTCGGAAAACTGACAGATTCCCGCCAGGCATTGATGAAAACCGGGTACATAACTGAGAAAGAGAAATTCAGCGCGACTTAGACGAAGACAGGAGATAAAGATATACAAATACCGTCTGTGTCTCCTGTCTTCGTTTAGGTCGCACTGCATTTCTTCAGTAAGAACCAACTCGCCCAAGTCAAGGCATTATTAGAAAGAGAGCTACGTATTCTAGGTTGGATGTATAGGTAGTAGTGATGCAGAACTATCGATGGTACTATCGATACTATCGATAGCTGAGTCACTATCGAACTATCCATGGTGAAAAATACTATCGATAGCTCTTTCGATAATAAAAAAATTCGATGGTACTATTGATGGTATAAAATCAACAGCGCGGACTCACTGCAGAATAAACTTGGTTCCCCGCGCGCGTGGTACATAGTGGAGCCGGAGGAGCAGGCTGGAGGGCAAGAAAGTTGGCATGATTGTGTTCTTCAGCAGAGTGCTTTGATGACACATGATCATAAAGTCAAACTGTTCAGCTGTAGCGGAAAGGAAGCCGTTACATGAGGTGGAAGTGCGCAGCTTCAAATTGATATTGCATTTTACGATTTCAAAATAAAGAGAAATATGAAGAAGTTAATCGTAAGGTGTAACTGGTTGCTTTTGGGTACGAATTTATTGATGGATATATCCCCCATTTTCACTGCGGAAATAATTAATTTCTCTGCCAAAAATTGGTCATAAATTGAGCGAAGCTGGTAGTAGGCTATCGCAAACATTTTGGCAATATGGCCGGCCAGCAACCGCATCATTATTCACACCACTATCGATAGTATTGTCACGTGGTTGTGACGGTGAAGAATTTTTCAGCAAGACTGGGAAATAGGAGCTCTTTATTTGGGCGAACTTGTGCCCAGAAAATCAAAACTCAAAATACAAGGGATACATGCTGCGCACTGACAGCGGCGGGAGCAGTCGTCAGCCGTTGAATACTCTGATCATCTGTGGAACGCGTCGTCCTTTATACATCAGTCATCGAACCTTCCAGCGTTATCGCTGGTGCTCGCGTAAGCTCTCGAATAAACTTGAATTTTCGCGCCCGGCGCTTAATCTTAACAGAATGATCTCAAACAATTGTGAAGCTTCTCAAACATTACGGCGTGGTCTGCGTCAAACGTTGATTACAGTCTTTGTGGGTGAAACCCGAATACGTCAAAACAAAGCATTAAACACGCGGGGCAGTAATATCACTAGTAATATTAACGATGGTACTACAGTACTACCGATAGCACTATCGATAGTTTGTCGATACTAGCACTATCGATAGTTTATTTACACTATCGATAGTTTCAAGAAAACTATCGATAGTCAATTTACCGATAGTTCTGCATCACTAATAGGTAGACTTGTAGTCGATCAACGTTGAAGTAAATCTGGTCTAATGGACTTATCGAGGTCGTTTAGAATATGCTTAACTAACAAGTCAGCAGTGCTTCTTTGATTATTGAATTTATGTGGTTTCTTCATAGTGCAATATTGACGTTGATGTATCTGATTCAGCCGTTAAAGGAGAAGAGTTTACTTTTGTAGCACGCAATGCATCCAAACAGGCTTACGAGATTTAGATTCACAATCATAAAGTCACACGACTGTCCTACAAAGAAAAAAAAATTAAAAGAATGGTGGTGGTTCTTTAATGGCTAACTTCGTGCTTGCTCCGCTCCCGTGCCAAGACGCAAGGCCAGCTTTCTGAATCTAGGAAATCTGTTCTGTGCATTGACGCCAGGCTGGGAAGGTTCGTCATCAAAGGTAAACGTTCGCAGCGTTTCGAAAGTAGATGGCGATATCCCCTGGGATATTTAGATCTGAATGGAACATCACTAATAAGGTTTATTGGTGCTACGTTAAAAATTTCAGTCCCCTAATGTGTGCTTTACGCCGATCTCGCGCAGTCAGTTATTTTTTATTCCCAGATTTTGGCTTTTACACTGTTCCACTATATATCCAACGAAACATTAGTACGCCTAAAGTTCTAGTGGCATCATTTCATCTGCCTTACAGTACAAAACCAGCCAACTAGTGAGAACAAGATGCAAATAGTAAAGACTAAGAACGCCCGCAGAGAAACTTTTCTCTCTTTTTTTTTTGAGCCAGCGAGGGACAAGGCAAAGCCGTGCGGCACTCATGAGTACGGTCACGCCATGTAGTCGGATTACCGCACTCACACACCCCTACTGCACACGCCGGCACCGCATTCTTTTCCTAAATGCTCTTGCGACGAAACGGCCGTGTATTCATCCGCTCTCGCTTGTGCTGTGAGTGCGCAACTTGAGAGAATTAGCGTGGCATTCAGCCCCTACCCTTTCGTCCTCCCGACTAACCTGTACTCACTAAGTTTACCTCAGGCATGTAGTGTCGCTATGAATCGCTGCGCAGTGCACAACAAATGCAGCTCCATTGGCAGCGACACGCAAATGGGCGCGAACAAGCATGCCTGTGAACGCTAGCCATTTTTATTTTTGACATGCAAACATTCGTTCGTTGGAAGGAGGCCTGCACGCATATACAAACTTCTGGAACCGTTGAGCGATGCTGCCGGTGCTCTAGCTTATTTGTGTTCTGTTGTCCCTATAGACATATACGACCGCATGGTGTTCACGACGGCTAGGCTATACAAGACCGGTGTGTCCTTTTTTCCGTTGTTGTTATATCTTTCTTTTTATACGCGAATGGGGAAAGAGGATATAAAAGGCACAAAGAAAGGTTTCATTAAACCAGTTTATAATGTGCTCAATAAAAGTTCTTGTCACTGTCACTGTCAATTTTTCTGTCTTTCTCTTCTTTTGTGGTCTCCTGCTTACCGGATTTGCTCATTTAGAAATGGGTTATTGCAACGACCCAACTGTGACCTCAATGCATTCTGCCTCTCTAATCCAGTCAGCGCCCTGTATGTCGTTCTATCACCGTCCTGTGTCTCGCGCTGTTTCTTGGGATGTACCATCCAGTCCAGTTAAGTGCCCACCTCTAAATGCCTTGTCGCCTTCTCCCAGCACACGGTAGCCGGCCGGTATGAGAACCGGTTAACCTCCCTCACTATCCGTCGATTCTTCCTTTTTTTTCACGCTCGAAAAATGGGGCACAATTGCCCCACATTTAGTCCATTTTTTTTTTCTTTCGGTCCTTCGCTGGCACAATTCTCCGGCCTGCGGAGCCTTGAAAAGGTCACGATCGATATCATTCCCACATTGTGGAACGCACGAGGCGGAGCAGCACCTCGGCTGAGCGGATCGAACCTGTCACATTCGCATCGTGAGGGCTTAGAGAGTTTCGGCAGAGAGGGAAAGATGTCCAGCAACCGGTGCGCGCATGTGGGGTCAGTTTAAAGCCACCTCCGGGCTTTCCGTTCTTTTCCTCAATTTGATAAGCCCGGCAAATAGAAGTCCATTCCAGGAGCAGCTGTCTGTTGAAGACCGTGAGGGGTATTTCTGGATATTATTTTTATGCCATGAAATTGTCTTGAGGAACTGATCCCATACTTCTATTATTGTTCTCAGAGAGAGAAAACACATATTTGTGGTTTTGTTGTGACAGCTCTGTCGACGCCCGGTAAAGCGCGGATTCGCGGATTATTATTATTATTACTGCTATATATATATATATATATATATATATATATATATATATATATATATATATATATATATATATATATGTGTGTGTGTGTGTTTGTGTGTGTGTGTGTGTGTGTGTGTGTGACGAAAGAGACGTGGCGTCGGTAATCTTCCTCCTCTTCATTTCACTCGTGACTCCTCACACGTTTCCCCGTCCCCCCGAGAAAGGGTCAACTTATTGGGACAATAGTAACGGTGCAGTTTGCTGACGTGCACAATGTGGGTAGTTCTGCTTAACAGTGCCACGCATCGGTCGATCTCATAGTTCACTTAAGACACTGCGAAGGATCGCGTAGGGCCCTTCCATGACTGAGCTGAGCTTTCCTTTTTTTGGGTGCCAAGGTGCTTCGTAGAGCACCAGCTCACCAACTTGAAGACCTTGTGGCGGGAATTTTTTGTCATAAATGATCTTGTTCTTCTCATGGTAGGCGAGCGTGTTCTTGACTACATTCTTCCTTGCATCTTGCACACTTTCCTTTGTCGTGTCTAAAAAGGTCTCGTAAGAAGGTATTTCATACATTACGTATGACGGTAGATATCGGGTTACTTCATATGGGGTTCTGTTGTATTCTTGAACAACGTCCGAAAGACGTTTTGACTCAAGACTTCTGCGGCTGTTCATTCATTTTGCACTTTAGTCGCGTCACAATGGTCTATTTCGTGCGTTCATTCATACCATTGCATTGAGGGTGGTGGGAGGATGTGAATAACTGGTGGAGATTGTTGCGCTTTAGGAACTGCTCGAGCTTGCCTGCAGTGAAAGCTGGTCCACGATCAGAAAGGAACTTCTTTGGCTTCCCTATATCGAAGATGGTGCTTAGGCACGAATTGTATGCGTCACACGTTTAATTTTTGTGGTCTATCACGAAGTAAACAAATTTCTTCGCGGAGCCGTATTAAAAAAACCACCTATAGTGTCCATCGCCAAAAGATCAAAGGGCTGCTGTTCTGTGTGTGGTAGCGACTCGAGCTATTCGAATCTCTTGGTTTTAGGTTTCTTGCATCGCTGGCATACGTTGCAATGTCGGACATAAGATAAAACGTCTGTGATGATTTCTGGCCAATAATAGCGAGGTGACAACGAGTTTTCTTTACTCCGACATGTCTGAACTGGTGGTGTGCTTCCTGCAGAAGTTCCAGTCGAAACTTGTCAGGAACGTACATTTTGCGAATTCCTTTACGTGTCACGACAGTGAGCCCGTTTTCAGTAGTGTAATTGCAGCGAGGGTGATTATCCTAACAACCTGGGAGTTCTGGTAATAAAAGAGTTGAACCACAGGTCTCCGAGAAAATGCATCTGCCTCGATGTTTTCGCTGTCTTTTTGGCGTCGAATGTTGACGTCATACATAGACAGCTTCAGAGACCATCGAAACAGACGGCCCTGGGGATTTTTTATGTTTTTCAGCCATTGTAGGGCAGCGTGATTAGTGACAGCAGTGAATGGCCTTCCATGGAGATAGCAGTGTCACTTCTCAACAGCGTCGTCTATAGCTAGGCATTCAAGCTCTATTATGGCCTAATTTAATTCGGGCGTTAGTAGCTTGCGCGAGTTATAAGTGACAGAATGTTCTTTACCATCATCATCACGTTGCTTCAAGACTGCACCGATGCCGACGCTAGATGCGTCGCAATAAAGTACGCATGGTTTATCGCAAGAAAATGTTCTTAAAACTGTCTATTCGGCCAGACGATTTTTACTGCGATAGCAATTATATGGACAGTCTCGGCTGAATTTTGCCGTCGCCGTCGCCGCCGTCATGCACCGTATATGTATAAGTATGTATATATATATAAAAGCCCCAAAGAAAATTAACTCAGAAAAATGCTTCCGAAGCGCGGAATCGAACCAGGGACCTCTTGCTCCGCAGTGAGTGGCGCTAACCCCTACGCCACGAAACACAGATCCTCCACGTGGCTAACGGCGAGCGTTATATACACACCCTTTACCGCTAGACGGACTCAGAGACGGCTGGCGCTTATAAGCGTTTCTTCATTACCAGCGAGATGGCGCTAGGAGCGCGACGGGCGTATTTAAAAGTCGTCGGCGAGCTCGCTCGCTTCTTCTTATATTTGCGCAGGGAGAACCTTGCCCTTCCGCTGCCTTCTCGCGCGGTTTTCTCGTGCTGAGGGGAAGAGGGATGTTTCACGCTTTCACCGTAATGTCCGCGCTCATGTTACGGAGCGTACGAAAGTCATTTGAGCTCAATGCACGCCGCTAAACGAACAACCAGAAGATGGTTGGCGAACTATCAAGTGTCACAGCTCGACACTTGAAGCACGCTAGTTTCCTTCGCTGCTTCGGCCGCCTTTGCAACAGGAGCGCTGTTCAAACTGAGAGTATCCATTGGCGAGCCTCACTTCGTATACCATTAGTTTCTTGCTATCGCATTCATTGCTTCGCCCTTGCGGCGAAACTGTGACGTTTTCATTTCCTCAAAAGCTTAGTCGCAAGAAGCGTCGCATTCTCACGGTGGGTCCTTCTTTAGCAGTTTTGTAAGTGAGAGAACTACATCACTGAAATGTGGTATAAACTGGCGGTAAACGTTGATGGTGCCGAGAAAACGCTGCAGCTCTTTCGGAAATCTTGGTCTTGGGAATCGAAATATTGGTTCTATATTGCTCCGTTTAGGTGATACGGTACCGTGAGACACCATGTGACCCAAATATTCAATAGAATCTTGGGCAAAGTGACACTTCTTCAGCGTTACATTGATGTTCTCGTTTTTTAGAGCTTGCAGTAGAGCTTGGAGGTGATTTAGGTTCTCAGAAAATGTGTCGGATAAGACTTCGAAATCATCAAAGCAATTAACGACCTTTTTGAAGTTATGTTTTCTTATCACTGATTTGACAGCTCTTTCGAATGTAGCACGAGCATTCCTCAAACCGAAAGGCATAACAAGCCATTCATAATGGCCGTTCGGTATGACGAAAGCTGTTTTAGGGATGTCGTTTGGGTTCATTTTAACAATAGCCTGACGTACTAATATCTAATGCTAAAAATATTTCGATTTTTCCAGGTAGTCCAGCAGATCGTCGATGCGGGGAATAGGTTAGTAGTGAGGCACAGTGACAGCATTAAGGTTTCGGTAATTATGAATAAACGAGTACGCCTTTCACTTTGGTCCTCCGCAAGAATAACAGGAGCTACGTATGGTGAAAAAGAGGGACGCACTACACCTTGCTTCACAAGTACGTCCATTTGCCTGACAATTTCCTTTTTGTCTGCCGGGTAGCATCGATACGGTGGTCTGTGAATCGGGACTTTGCTGCTGAGGACAATGCGATGTCGTTCATCCGCAATACATCCGAAGTCCATCTGAGGCTTTGAGAAAATCTCCTCGTAACTGTGAAGCACATCTCTCAAAGCCGCTTGTTGCGACGTCGGAAGATACGTGACATCAACGGACTGAAGCGGGGATGTATCCGCACCGAAGACGTACTTTCGATTTCCGAAAGGGGTGTGCAGAACTTCGTTGTCTTGAACTCATGGCGTTCAAGTTCACTGAAAGGTTGAAAAAGGAGGCGTTGTCTAGGCCTAGCAGTAATTCAGTCCTCATTCCTTGAGAAACGTGCGCTTGAACTGCCTGCTTTATCTTCCCTATTTCTAATTGTATGTGTACGCGGCCCAAAGTTTTTGTTGCTGAGGTGACCTTTTGGACACTGATGCATGGATCCTTGAGCAATTGCAGCTTGAGCTCTATGAACACAAAGTCACTGATACAGGTAATAGTGGCTCCTGTATCTAGAGTTGCGTTCACCAACTATCCGTTCACAAGTGCGCCAAAACGCATTAGTGCTGCTTTGGGCCACCCTTTTCGTTTCCCTGGTCGTCAGCAAGAGCAGACACCATTTCACGACGAGGGCACTCATTGTGCCAGTGAAGCTGATTTGGCAAACCAGCAGATGCGCACTGTCGGCACTCACTGCGCGTGGTGCACGTCGATCCTGGAGGGTTCCATCGTCGTGTACGATGACGCTCCCGTTGCACGGGTTGCTGCTTCGACGAGCGTTGAGAAGCATCATTTTATACAAAGACTGCCGCTTGAAGTGCGGCAGCAAGCTACTTGGCCGGGGTAGAAAGCATCAATCCAGCGAGGCGCCTTGCGGTCTCTTCAGGCACACCGTCGGTTAAGCCTCATATTATGTGAGCGTCCTTCAGTTCTGCGAGGCGACCAAGGCGCCTCTTTTCCTCGTAGTAGCGCCTGATGCGTTGTTCTTTTTTGAGTCTCCTGTGTATGAATTGGCGGAATGGGTCTCCGATGGGCTCAGAAAATCGCTCTTTCATGCTTTCTTTGATCCCTTTCAACGAGTCTTCAACGTCGAAAATCTCGGTGCGCTACCAGCGGAATGCCTCACCTTCCAGGTACTCGCTGATGTAGTTGATGCGATCCCGTTCGGACCAGGCAAGGAGGAGGAGAAGGAAAAAAAAACGGAAGGACAGGGAGGTTAGCCAATTCTCAGACCGGCTGGCTACCCTGTGCTGGGGAAATTGGTAAGGGGAATAAAAGACGATATACAGGACATGTTAAAAGAGAGAGAGAGAAGGAAAAAATTCGGCAGATCCCACGCACATTGGGAATCGATGTAATGCGAAGCAGCCAGCAAAGAGCCGCATACATCGCCTTGTTTGTCTTTGAGCCAAATGAAATCATTCATGCCATGGCATCTAGTCCACCATATATCGCATGTTAGCCATGCACGCATGCATGCACAATCTAGTGTACACCATGCCAATGAAACGCATATTCTGGTATATAAATACATGACCTGTCGTTTATGTTCATCACGCACTCGTGTCATGCCATACCAATTTTGGTATATATAACGTTAACAAAACGGCCGGAAGCGCACCATGACAGTGGCATGTAAATCATACCGTACATGACATGCATAACATGATTCGCATGTTAAGACCTCTCATTTATGTTCGTCATACAGTCACATCGCGCAATACCAATTTTGGTGTATATCAAAGGAGCGAATAGCCACGAGTGTACCATGAGTAGAGCATGTAAATCATGCCATACATGACATGAATATTATGGTTTTTCATGTTACCACCTGTTATTCATGTTCTTCATACAGTCACATCGCGCAATACCAATTTTGGTGCATATCAATCTAGCGAAACGGCCACGAGTGCGCCATGAGCATGGCATGTAAATCATTTCGTACATTTCATGCACGTCATGATTATCATGTTACCACCTTTCATTTACGTTCGTCATACAGTGGCGTCGCGCAATACCAATTTTGGTGTATACCAAGCTAGCGAAACGGCCGGGAATGCACAATGAGCGCGGCATGTAAATCATGACATACATAACCTGCATGTCATGATTTCCATGTTACCACCCCTCATTTACGTTCGCCATGCAGTCGCGTCGCGCAATACCAATTTTGGTGTATGTCAAGCAAGCGAAACAGCACGAGTGCGTCATGAGCATGACATGTAAATCATGTCGTGCATGTCATGCATGTCATGATTTTCATGTTACCACGTCTCATTTACCTTCGTCATACAGTCGCTTCCCGCAATACCAATTTTGGTGTACATCGAGATAGCGAAGCGGCCGCGAATGCATCATGAGCGTGGCAATTAAATGATGACATACATGACATGCATGTCATGGTTTTCATCTTACCAACTGTCATTCATGTTCTTCATAGAATCACATCGCGCAATACCAATTTTGAAACTGCCGCTAGCGCATCATGAGCGTGGCATGTAAATCAGGTCGTGCATGACTTGCATGTCATGATTTTCATGTTACCACGTGTTAGTTATGTTCGTCATACAGAAATGTCTCGTCATACCAGTTTTCGTATGTATCCCTTCATTTAAACGGCCGCGAGCGCCCCGAGACCATGTCATGTAAATCATGCTGCACATGACATGCGCGTCATGATTTGCATGTTAGGACCTGTCATTATGTTCGTCATGAACTGTTGTCGCGCCGTACCAATTTTGGTATATATGAAATTAACGGAACGGCCGCAAGAGCCCAAAGGCCGTGGAATGTAAATCATGCTGTTCATGACATGCGTGTCACGATTTTCATGATATAACCTGTCATTTACGTTTGTGATAAGGCCATGTTATGACACACCAATTTTGGTATACATTCGATTAACGAAACGGCCAGGAGAGCACAAAGTCGTAGGCGGCTAGATAGATAGATAGATAGATAGATAGATAGATAGATAGATAGATAGATAGATAGATAGATAGATAGATAGATAGATAGATAGATAGATAGATAGATAGATAGATACGCTCAAAGTCGCAGAAGTTCGCTAAGAAATGCTTCGCATTTAAAACAATAACGTTGCTCGCTTTCGCTTCGAAGATGCGTAACCACTTGTCCACGGGGACGTCGTCTTCGGCGCCGGTGTATTTCGGCAGGCTGGTCGTCGTCCTTGATGCGCTCATGATCCTGATGAGGTAGATCCTGTCGACTTAAAGGGGTCATGAAGCACCCCTTGGGCTTGTTGAAAAAACACATCCTGTGGAAAGCTGACACGGCTGTGAACTGCTCAGCCAAATAGTGCAGTCGTGCGCACCGTGTAAAGGCTTCAAGCGGAGCGCGAAGCTACTGTTTTCTCAGGTGCCCTCTTTTCAAACAGAGGCTGGCTCTCTCTCTCGTTGGTAGGCGGAGGGCCTGCCGGTTGACGTCACGTATCTGCTTCGCCGTGTCACAAGAGACATAGCGTCGTCATTGGCTGATAGCCGACATAAATCGAGAGCGGCGTTCAGAGCAGATGCGTTTTTTGCCACGCGGTGCCGCCACTTGTCGGCGCCGCACTCCTCAGTCTGCTAACTTTACACGGTAGCCGCACTCGCGCACACAAATCAACGCGGGAGAGCAATCACGTTTCACGACGCGCGCTGACGTAACTTCTTTTCCTCGTGCCATCCCTCACTGTGTAGCTTCCAGTGCGCTCGTTGGGACGAGAAAAAGAGAGAAAGCGCTGAGAGCGTGCTCTAAACCCTTGTGTAACTCCGCTCGTTCTCGACGGATTCGAGAACTTTTTGCGGCAATCGATTCGGGAGGCAGTAAACTCCGATACTGAGGTCATTAGATCAATACTTGGAAAAGTGGTTCATGACCCCTTTAATGTTTCGAAGGAGACATGGCGTCCGTCAGAACACCTGTTTGTTTTAACTGTCCTCATCTTCCCCCTCTTCATTGCTCCCATCCTATTCACCCATGAACCGTCATATATATATATATATATATATATATATATATATATATATATATATATATATATATATATATATATTATTTATTTGCTGTGGCAGCAATACTAGTACTAGTAGTAATACTAGTAGTAGCAGCATTGATTAGTGAGCTAGCGCGGATGACTTGGGATTGTTCCTGGGCAATTTAAATATACGATTGTGAATCACCATTCATTATTATTCCTGGAAATTAGACATGCCTGTCTGAAAAATACGCCAAGGGTTACTTTGTTCTATGTCTATTTCGACAATTTTTATATAGCAAGAAAATCGACCAGAATTTTTTTAGTCGCCATGTCATGTTTTATATTCGTCATTTTATGCACAGCATAGAAGAATTTCGATAGCCGTTCGAACAAATTTCTTGCTACACTGTGGAACTTGATTTATGTCATGTTTAGGAACGCATGCCGCAGATGCGCAGAATAACACATTTTGCCTGATATGCAGGTGTATGACTCAGAAACAAAATTTAAAGCATGCATTTTGCGCGAATGCTGCACCCATGTTTTTCTGTTAAGGACAAAGGGAACCTTTGGCCATCAATGGCCCTTGCGCCATTAAACAACATATATTATTATAAGGACAAAGGGAAGAAAAAACGGCTTCCTTCAATTTCATTAGGAGTCAAAATTTGTTAGCCGCCAGTCTAATTTTATTTTGTGAAGTGTGTCTCAGTACTTCCTTAAAAGTTTGTGTATTGTACACATCTCAACGAAGGTACCAACAACCTAATATTTGTTCCAAGTACACATGGTATTGAGTGGCTTGATGTGTGATTCTCCGATGTTATGTTTATATTTCAACAATCTCGAGAATTTTGCAAAACCTATTACTGCATTATAGTGAAAATTTTAATCCAACCATTTTGGCACAACACCATTCATTGGTAACAGTGAGCTTGTCTTGGAGGCTGATGACGTGGGGGACAAGTTTCTGCACTTTAACATGTACGGTGAAGCTCTTTAAAAAATTATAAGTTAAAACTTGACGGATATTTAATGCTGTGCTACTTATACCTTGTAGCTACCTTCAGCACCCCAGTGCCTCATGCCTATGTCGCGTGAGTGCTTCTCAAAGATCTCACAATGGTCTTTATCCATATTTGAAGAAAATCAGCGCACAGAAAAAGCGAAGACTAAGAAGAGGTGAAACACACACAGCGGTGTTTCATCTGTTCTTAGTCTTCGTTTTTTCTGTGCCCTGATTTTCTTCAAATACGAATACGCACCAACTCGCCCGACTTGCTATCTTGTTACAATATGGTCTTTATCTCCTGGTTTTTCCCTCTACCCCATCTTTGGGACGCCAGCCTCAACAAAGACATTCACGCCACTTCTAACCTTTTGTCTCACAATAGCTATCTCGTTCTGACCGTTCTACGTACCTCGTTCTTGAAAAATATAGCAACGGTGATGCGATAAGTAGGAAATAACGTGTGTTCGACAGCTCCTTGGTTAACCTCCCCGCCTTTCTTTTATTCCTATTCTCTCTCTCTCGAGGAACCAGTGAGTGCCTTGTAGTGATGCTACTTTTTTTTCTGATCTGAAAAACGAATAAACCAAACCTTATGTGCTTAAAACACAGATCCAATGAGCGAAGCTTCGAATAATGGGTTTATACCTGAGTCAAATACAGCTATAGCACACATATGTCCTGAAGCGAAGCACTTGGTTGTTCGCAAAGTACGCCCGCGACATGGTAAAGCACTAGCACGAGCACACGCAGTAAAAACCATCAAGAGCGTCTGTAGTTCAAGCCGTTACACAGAATGTAGACTCAGAATGCCTTCGTTTTGCGTAAGAAAACGGCTGTGCTGCCCGAAGGTACAAGAGTAAGTAATGTAGCTAAGCTGCCACGTAAAGTTAAATCACGCTTTAGGGCAACTCTTGAGACCGCAAAACACATGCACGCACGTAAAAACATAGCTTAAGAATTTGCACTCATTTTACTTATTACAAATCGACGATAAAATAAATTTGAGTTTATGCAGTATGTATTCGGGTTAGGCCTCGTATAAACGAATACTTTGTACTAATGAGCTGTCACACTTGAAAAGATATTCATTATTCTAACATTATCGTTTCTTACTGACGTTTTTTTTCTCGATCGCGGGAGCCGTGCTCTTAGCCGAAGTGACTCTTTATACACCTTTACTTCGAAGTTTGAGCATTGGCAAAAAATATCCCGAAGGAAACAGAAGTGAGCTCAGTACGGCCTAACACTAAATGTCTTGAACACGCTCCGAGGATACATTGTCGATTTTGGCTTTTAGACGCGCGGGCTTTTCAGGCTGTTCCTTCCAGCCCGAGGCGTCGTTGTCGTGATACCTTTGTTGCGGAAGGCAGCCAGCTCGTCAGCCCTGCATGCGATTCCCTTCACGTCGATGCCATGTCCGCGTACGGGGAAGCGAGCAAGGGCAAAGAACGAGTAGCAGCCCGCGGAGGAATTCTTTCTCGTCCCGCGGGTGTGTGCTTGGCGGCAGCAAGCGATGCAGCGCATAGAATGTATGTGGCATCCGCGCCTTTTTCATCCCCGTCGATACCACAGACGCGAAGGCAGGAACGAAAGAATCGGTGAAGCAGCCAGGTCGAAGAACTAGGGAACGCTTTTCCGAGGCAGAGGCGCAAGAAAGACTGTAAGCCTGGCGCTACGCGCTCGGAGCAGTGTCGAATCGACGCCCCGGCACGTTCGCATTCAGGCTGCCGCTGTATGGAACACGATCGGCTTTGTTGTCACTGGTAGCACGTACCCGTGACTTGTCTCCTGCAGTGCACGTTCTTTTTCGTCAACACGCATCGCCGGGCGCTGGCGGCGTTCGCAGCAAGGTTTCTGCCAGCAGACACCGATCTCCTCGTCGGATACTGTCATTCTTTCATTTTGGCTTATTTTTTGTCTGTGTGTATCCTTCTTCCTTCTCCGCGCGCTGCGATGAACGTGCGTTTGGTGGTTTCTTTCATACGCACACGACAGCAGGCGCATGATTCGAAAAGCACGTGACATTCCACATCGAAGAGAAAAAGTGAGGATGGGACGACCAGTGAAAGATGAAACGCACGCACGCACACACGCACACACGCACACATGCACACACACACACACACAAACAAACAAACACAAATGCACAAGCACACATGAAGAGAGAGAGAGACGTGAAAGGTGGATATTCACCACACAGTAAGTATTATTCGCATTCTTCAACTGTGGTCTTCCGCCTGAAAGCATATGCCAAAAAAAAAAAAAAATGTAATTGATAACGGGCACACGATTTGCGATGAAGCGAAACCACCGCAGTTATGGATTGCCTGGTCCACAATCGTCGTCGGGCGATCGCGCTCTGAAACTGGTCCCATCGCTTAGCAATCTGAATCTTTCTCCTTTTATCCCGCTCATTGTATTTTTCTCCTGATCGAATTGGTCAGCTTTGTTCTCTCATCGTTCTGGCAATACGGTTCATGGAATTGTCCTTTCTGACGTCCGTTTAGGACAGAGATCAATTTCGTACTCACAGTATGGGGCCAACGTTTTTTTTTTTCGCTTAACGTAGCTCTGAATCTTTTCAGAACATTAAAAGCTGTGTGTCTAAGCTATGTTTTCTTTTTCTTCAGTGTGGTGTAACGGAACTGTGATCACCTTCTAACACTGTAAGCTCAGAATCCATGCGTAATGCCTGGCGACTTTGACTACTATTACATAAATTTTATTACTCATAGTGTGGCCGTTTTGCCATCGTAGCAGCTCATTGAATATTTCGCTGTGCAAGCTGCTCAGTGCTGTCCCATTCTACAACTTTTAGGATTTATATAAAGAAATGTTATTTGTGAAATTGACCAACACGTCATGTAATACTGCTTGTCCAGTGCCCTTTAACGTATTCAACATATGAAAAAATAAATAAATAAATAAATAAATAAATAAATAAATAAATAAATAAATAAATAAATAAATAAATAAAACAGCTTGTCGCCTGCCTGTCCATAAAGGTAATAATTTTCAGCTTTCGTCTGATAAAGAAGTGCCTATACAGCAATGTCAGCTGTCCAAGATCGTCCATTTAGAGAAACACAAAGGGACTCGCACAGCACTCTGGTTTTTTTTTTTTTTTTTTTGTTTCTACTCGATACTACCTGAGGAAGGCATACATACTTTGTTATGGTTTGGCCTGGGGCATAAAACTTATAATACCTGCTGTATTTATGTAATCTGCGGCCCTTACGTACATTGATGTCCAGCAGAAATCCAGATTCTGTACTTTATCTAGAATTTAGATAATCTAGACTTTAGATACTCAAAAAAAGAAAGGAAAAAAGAAACGAAAGAAAAAATTGGCAGCGTATCTGCGTGCTCCGCTGCAAATGCCGTGTAAAGACGATAGAGGAGGCGCTGCGTGAGATATGGACGCCATCTGGCAATACGGCGGGAAACACGAGCTTGTGCAGAGGGTTTCCTTCCTCCGGGACAGAGGGCGTTCGTCGGCGCGTATAGGCATTTTCATCGCAACCACATTTTCAGCGCAGCTTTAGAAACTAGGGTCTTTAGAATTACGTATCAGTGTATTTTCTATTAAAGGATCACACCACCTATTACTTACCTAGTGATGTTGCGCCTCAGATATTCGTAATATTTACTTTTTGGTCGACAATATTCACAAGTATGAACAGCCGTACCAGTTCAAGATGGGTGGGTGGTAAGCAAGTGGTTCAACTTTGGCCGGGTCGCTGAATCGAGTGACAGACAGACAGACAGACAGACAGACAGACAGACAGACAGACAGACAGACAGACAGACAGACAGACCAAAATTTCTGCGTTTAAGTTCCCCAAGAAAGACTATCGTCTTTAAAAGGACAACACGTTGGGCTCCACATATGAAAAGAAGGCGCAAATGTGAACAAATGGGAGCAGCTGGATCGCATTTTTTTTCATAGAGATGTTTAAAAAGAATATTTTTCTTTCTTTCGTTATTGTTGTTCGCGCAGAGGCTTGTCGCTTTCACCCTGTGTTTACTACAGCCTTCGCAAAGTGCGGGCTTTATGTTAGGACGTCATCTGAGCTGCGCGTAAGTATCCAATCATTTCACGAAAAACTTTAAGGAAGCTTAAGCCACGCCACCTTCGAGTCTCACGCTTTAGTCTGGTTTGCAATTCAAATCGCCTAGGCAACGCCGCGGCTGACGTTATGGTTGCTCGACGGTCATACGCTGAATTTGCACCTGTTGTAGTAGGTCTCCTACATAATCCGAGATGTGAGACGTAATGGCGGGAGGTTCGCCGCACGCATCGGGAATGACCGTAGCGTCTTTGCGAAGCTTGTCACAGAGGTGCACACTGTTTGGGCAGGCTGCGAGAGAGGCTTTCCTGCGCAAATTATTCGCCACTTGCTAAAGGCCCTTCGTGTAGGCCGGGATTAGAAGGGAGCGAGGAATTCTCCCATGTCTCTTCCTTGAGACACGCATATCATATTATCTGTTTGTACGTCGAAATTCAACCAATCTTAAGTCAATCTCTATAGCTTTGTACTGCTGAGAAGGAGGTCGTGGGTTCAAATCCAGCCGTGGCGGCTTCGTTTTAATGAGCGATAAATGCAAAGAAGCTAGTGCACTAAGTCTTAAGTTCACGCTAAGGAGCTCCAGACTCCCAAAATTCATTTATAATCCCCGCTATACTCGTAATTGGACTGTACATTGTTTTGGAATGTATCACACCATAATTAATTGAAAATGCTAATCTGGTTAAGGACATCCTACAGGTAAGATTTTTATTGCAGTCCTAATTAAAAAAAAAGGTTGCGTGTAGTCACATGATTCTGGTTTTTCTCTTTTCGTACCTTATGTACACACGCGTAGAGAGAGAGAGAGAAGGAATGTAGGAAAGGCAGGGAGGTTAACTAGACAATGCGTCCAGTTTGCTACCCTACACATTGGGAGGGGGAATAAAGGAGTAAAAGAGAGAGAGAGAAGGAT
Organism: Rhipicephalus sanguineus; assembly: GCF_013339695.2. Classification (NCBI taxonomy): domain Eukaryota; kingdom Metazoa; phylum Arthropoda; class Arachnida; order Ixodida; family Ixodidae; genus Rhipicephalus; species Rhipicephalus sanguineus. Next base: position 47,676,155 of record NC_051180.1, on the reverse strand, counting down.
ATACACATGTCGCATCACACAAACCACCTATACGATCCCCGTGTGTACATCTATCCATGGGCGAAAGCTGCATTTGTACAGAGACTATTGAACATCTCTTGTGCCATTGTGCCCAATTTGATGAAGATCGCCGGACTCTCCAGTGTGCCTTGAATAGACTGGATGAGCGGCCCTTTAATGAAGCAAAGATGTACACACGGGGATCATATAGGTGGTTACCCCGAAGAAATAAACAAAGCGCGTAGTTTTTTCTTACCTAAATGAATGAGAAGTTAGTGGCGGTACCGCATCCTACCAGTGCATTGCGGGTCGCGGTAAAGTAAGCCTTTTTCTGCATCGAGTGGAGTAGAAGCTCATGCCAAAAGCAGCCATTTCGGGAAATGAGATTTTTATGGCATCGGCTGGGGAGCTAAGCCATCTTTCTTTTTTGCTTTTTTTGTTTACGTTCTCTTTCTTTAGTCTTAAAGCTATGTAAAATAATTAGGTCTCCCTTAGCGTGTATTATTCAATATGTGCGTAATATTAAGTTCTTTCGGCTTAGTTACGTTCGTTTATCTTCCCATGAATGCAGTGTGTGGGCATTCTCTTCTGAAGCGACACAGGAAGTGAGGCGTGTATACGAAGGCTACGCCTAAGCGTAGACGATGTACATTTCCTCGTTTTGCCGCAGCAATGATAAAAAAAATAATGCAGACGACCCGAATCCTTCACTTAGGTGTCTGGAAGTGAGTTCGGCGTTCGGTTACCCTGATGTAGTATTTCTTGGATTAAGTTTGTTTTTCGCGCGCTGCCGAAGGGCATCTCAGAGGCCACGCAGAAAGAAGCGCGTAGTTGGGAGCTTCTCCATCAGGTGCCGCAGCGATCAGAGCTGCTCACAAGAAAAGTGTCGGCACTTTCAACGAACTCATTCAGTTAATTTTCATTGATTCTGGCAAGATTTATTTGGCCACTATTTTAAGTAAACTCATTGTCCGGTGTTGTATGCATCCAATATAACTCTTAGTTTGAACCAAAACCATTGATTTCGTACCTATTTTATTTTATAAAACAAATGTCCTAAATATTCAGGAAACCGGAACTAAATGCTCGACCGGAAGTCGGTGCTCGACCGAAAGTGCCTGGAAGGAAAACAAGAGTGTCACTCGTTGCTCGTGCCACTAGTAAATGGATGCTCATCGTCGCTGTGTTGCATTATAGAGATTCTGCTTTGCCGTCGCCGCGGGGAGGCATGGTACTTCAAATGGTACAGTTTTCTACAATATTTACTAGAGGGAACTCTGGCACTAGTGTCTTAGGGAGCTGCAACGCATGGCGCTTCAGCCAGCATGGTAATGATGGGTAGTACACGGATTTGTCTGAACTTCGTTCTTTCGGCTCTGTTTGGTTCCGCGTCGCCTGCATCCGCTTTGTCGCGAGACGAAGTTCAGCAAAAGACAGCAGTTCCACTTCACCACTTCAACGTATTTAGGCTCACCAATTCAAACCTGGTCACGAAGTTCACAACGGTCCATTCTTTTATCTGAAAGGAACGCCAAAACACGGCGATAAACAAAGCTACAAGTTCGTTCGAAGCCGTAAGCACGAAGATTAGGCAAATTCGTGTACTATACCCATCATTCCCATGGTGGCTACAGAGTCCCTCTAGGTAAGCGTAGGAAACTCTATGCTTCAAATAATCTCAATAATATGAGCATGCTCACTTTAGATGGTAAGCCTCCTTTCCCTCGGTACCAAGTGTAGCAGTGTTTTACAGAATTTCAGCCCGATTCTCCAAGTAATGCTAAGCCTTGGTATACAGGCAAACATTTGTTCACTACTAACTCATCAGACTTCTGTGACGCTGGAGATATGAGGGTAAGTAAACTAAGGAGAACTCGCACAACACGGAATGTCGCTGGAGCAAGCATTTCGAATGTACTAGTCTTCGTTTGGGGAGCAACCTGTTGTATTCCAGGTTGAACGATTTCTCAATACTTCAAAAACTTGTTTCTTTTCAGGATAATTAAAATAGCTCGTGAGTAAGTAGTATATATAAATGAAGCTGCTAGTGATCGCGCGAAATAAAGTGCAGTGAAACAACGTTCGTCAAATTCAAACGTCGCGACAGAAGGATCCTCATAATAGCCCTTATAATACGTGCACGAATTAAAAAAAAAGAAAAAAACTGCCACCATTCAACTTTCGAAGCACACGTTGAAAGAGTGTACTTGACAGCAGTATACACTTCTGTGGTTCTGAAACCGCACGTCGGGCTGTTGCTTTGATTTTTGATAAACGACGCACTTCATGAGGGCAACTTGACCTATACTTTCCCGAGAATTTAATTTCCGGAATGACCCCCCTGCCTCCGGCGCTTGGCTGTCTCCATCAAGAATCCCGATCCTTTTACCCGAAATGGCGTGACCCTGTGGGGATAGAGAAATGCGAGCGGGAAGTTAAATCTTCAAAACAGGTGCGGACGTGAACGTACGAGAGCATGTTCCCAATCTTCCGTTTCTTTTTGTATTTTTACACGTGAAAGGTCCGAATTCACAAAGCTAATAAAAAAGAATGCTTAGGAAACTTGGTTCTTTTCCTGACTCCTGTATTGATATATGCTGGCTCTACACTTATAGAAAACCCTTCCGAAAACGCTGATTTAAATTTATTGTATGTAATCACGACGCACGATAAGGAGCGTAGCAGTCATAAGATATAATAAATGAAGCATAATAAACTAATGCTTTTTTAACTTCCCTCTTGCCATGTAACACAACAGGGCATGAGCATTTAGGAGCATCATGTCACATGAAGTGTAACAGACAACATTTCCTCTCTTCGGGGCTTTACGAACTCTGGTGAGGGTGTAATGGTAGTCAGGTGAGCTTGATTCCAGCAATTTTTTTTTTTTTTTTCAGAATGAAAAGTCTACTAATGAAAAGCCGCTCTTGAAAATAAGTTTAAGCTGTGTGGGAAAGCGTTTCATATAAAATTATTTTGCAGATTTTATATTTCCTGTGCTCTGATAATATCGAGTCACGGTACATACATAATATATGTATGGAAATTATCGATATATTCTTCATACGGATTTGAAGTGTGAGTGAAGTTGTTCGCTGCATTAAGCCAGCCTTCCAACATTATTTTTCGGATAAAGCCGCATGCTATATGCTACATATGATGCGTATAGGTGTGTTATGACCGATAACGCTGTAACAGCGCTAAATTAGCAATATGATCGAACTGATATACGTTATCCACGTCTACGAGAAGATGATGGTATATAGTGAACCAACGTGTAAGTAAAAAGATAACGTGTCAAATATAGAGGCGATAAAAGCGTCAATAAATGTCCTTCTCTTTGGTCGGTTCTTCGACGTGGCTATAAGCGAAAAGTAAACGATATGGACAAAATAAAAACAGAAAAAAAACACACAAAAAACTGATATGATGAAAGGCGAGACAGGAGACAAAAATGATAGGCAATAAATGGTAACGGCTTTGAGTTACGACCAGCCTCGTAAATGGTCCATTCTTTCTGGCCGATATCGGTCGCCGGCGTGCTTCCTTCTTTTAGAACCTTTTCAACTTATGGCGAGCACACTGCGCGGTCAAAGCCAGCCTTGAGGAAAAGAAAAGTTCTATATGGTCGCGCGCATTAGTCTGGTCGAAAGTATTTTGCTCGATTTAACCGTACAATACAAACTTGTGCGACGACGCTGGCTCCAGAACAAAGGGAGAATGTGACCGGTTTAAGACGTCTGCAATGAATTTCTCCGTAGGAGAGGTTGGCATGATATTTAATGCTGACTAATACTCCTCCCTTACGCAAGTAGTGCATAACGAAAATACGTCGCCTTCAAGCAAACAAATGAACAAGCAAGACGGACGCAGTATAAGAAAAATGTTCACCGGCTTTTGCAAATATGCAAACAAAGAAGCTAAAAGAGAATCAGATTGAAACGCGGAGACGAACAGTCCACCTAATGTTCAAACTAGGTGGTTGTATGTGATAACACATACAGTTTTCGTTTTAGCAGACACTCTCATCGGACGCATACTCGCTGTTATACTGTGCAGTACAATGTAGATGAGGTTACAACACAGGTGGCGACAAGATATACGTCAAGGGCGTCTCCATACACAGCATTATCTGCAGCAGAAACTGCTGTAATAGTTACTGGAAATACTTGATACTTAAAAAAAAGTTTGAAGCACCAAATACGATCTTTGTAGTTTTCTAAAAGAGGCATAAAAATCTAATTATTTGTGAATTGATTGGTCAGTAGATGGGATGAGACTGGCGATCGTGGAGAATAATGCAGACCTGAGTCCATGGAAGCGAGAAAAACAGTTTGCATGAAAGCACCAGATGTTTATTGGTCAGTGGAAAATGTCCGATTCTAGTTACGCCAGTACTCACTATTTTAGCAGCAAGACGGCCGAGTTGGTTCCAGTTGGTTTCAATTCATGCTAGAGTTTTAAAAAGCGCAACAGCAAAGATGAAAAAAAAAAGACGCAGCTCAGCGCTCTGATGTCGTGTTACTTTATTTTTTTTCCCTTGTGTGTGCTTACGCTGCATTACACTCTACGAAGAGTGCTGTTCTATTACATTGACGTGCATCGCGTCCCGCTTGTTGAACTTCCGGACGTTAAACACGAATGCTTAATGCCCATTGCCCACTGTGAAGGAATGAGGCTTCCGCGTGAAGGAGTCGTGTGTCGGGAATACCGGATCAAACTCGTTATGAATGAAACATTACACGCTTGCAGAGGTATCCAGCGCACACCAAATTACAACAGTTCATGCATGTTCGTTCAGTGCAGAGCAGACCTGCTTGGGAAAAGATCATGCGGCGTGAATCAAAATTTAGATGTGCACCTATCTTTGCCTCTCGCATAGCAGCTGCCTAAAGAGCAGAGAGATGTGTACAGGATTGCAGTTTCCGATGCGCGTCGACAAATTCCATGACTGTTGGAGAACCACCAGCCTAAGTGGTTCAAAGGGCGATTATACCTATCAGAATTGTCACGCTTCACTGCAACTGCTTTAATGCAAGCGTGCAAAAGCACTAACAGACGCCGTCGGCGTATTAACAGACGTAGACAAAGAAAAGGGAAGACGAGTTACGCGTACCGCACCGATGCTTGATGTTATAAACACTCGATGCTCTACATGTGCCTGGTCCCTTTCGCCAACGTCTGTTAAACGTGTGTAGTACATACTTGCAACTTCCCGTATAGCTTAGTTTGAGACAAGTTATCATGCAACGGGCATAAAGGCTAGGAAGTTTATGCTTGCTATAAATGTGACCAACATAGGCTTAGTTTTCAGCTCAGAAAACTGCTGCAAAACTGTAGCTATGCACATATACAGGCATCTTTACAGGAACACGGGTATCTTCAAGGCACCTGTAGGAAGCGCCTGCTTTTCGGTTTATCAGACACATCACAATGCACGAAACTAATCTAACTATTACGAGCATTTCAGATAACTAAAATAGTATCTACCAAACCGATAATTTCAGCCTCCACTCGTTAACGAACGAGGTCGGTCGTTACGGGGACACGTTACGGGGGCATCGCTTTCGTACAAAGAAACAAGTCACGAACGGCAGTATCAATCTATACAAACCAATACTTAACACAGTTCAGCAAAAAGTAAAGGATTATCGAGTCCATTTTCAAACAAGCGCAGTTTTCTCATCTATGTTGCTCACTACACCAACGCTGTTCGGGAGGTACGAAGCGTGCATCTCCACCAAAACGTTGAGTAGAGAAATTCTGCGGGCAATCCGTTGTTTTTCACTCTACAAAAGAGTATCGGTTATATTGCATGATCTAAATAACAGGCAGCCGAATGTTAAATATTTGAGCCCGTATTCACAACCGCTTAAGAACACTGTTCTAATAATAATAGTTGTTGGGGTTTTACGTCCCAAAACCACGTTATGATTATGAGGGACGCCGTATTGGAGGGCTCCGGAAATTTCTACCATCTGGTGTCCTTTAACGTGCGCCTAAATCTAAGCACGCGGGCCTCTAACATTTCGCCTTCTTCGAAATTCGGCCGCCACGGCTGGGATTCGATCCCGCGACCAAAGTCAGCACTCGCGCATCGTAACCAATAGACCACTGTGGCGGGTAAGAATACTGTTCTGTTAGAAAACTTCCTAAGACGATAACCGGCGCATTCAGCCTGATATGGTCGATGGGAAAACTTCAAAGGAGGAAGTCCAGTTAATCCTTATCCTGAATATATTATTATAGGTGGAGTTCGGCCAACGCAAAGAACACTTAAGAAAAAGAAGCTTTGCGAATTCTGACCCTGTTTCTATGGGCACACTACACACACAATACGACGTTATTCCTATACGAATACCCATTTGAGATTCCGTGCACGAATGACACAATTACCTTTCACAACTTTCCCGGCAAAAGAACTGAGCTAAATCAAAACTTCGGCATACCGTTTGAGCCGCAACGGCGGCACATGCAGCGCATCATTCGCAGGCTGCGTACGTCGTTTGAGCGGAATCTCCGTGCTATTAACGATCCATTTGCATGTACCGCCGCAGCGGCGAGTAAACTAAGGTGAAGAATATTTTTTTGAATAGTCCGATCACTGAAATAGCAAAACGAAATGCTTCACACGACTCTCGCCTGCCATTTGCTCAAACTACGCGTCGACGTACATCGCGTGCAAACTCTAATGGTCTGGCAGAACGTGGTAGAAATTTTATGGCCTCGCATATGGCTTGCTTCTTCGTTTCCTCGAGCCGCCTGAAGAAATGTCGCAGCTGTCTCATTACTTGTTTTTAGCCATACTAGTTACTCCTATAGTGGTCATTGTAATGCGGATGAAAAATATGCTGCAAGTTCCTCACGTTTCTCACGGTCATACGCTTGCATGCGGATGGTTCATATTCGTGTATTCTGGTTGATACCAAAACATAACATGTCCGTATAGTCGGCCTCAAAAGTTTAGAGACAACTAGGTGTGAGAAAAATAAATATCCCAGAAATTGCTGACTGTATTCGGTCTATGTACACAGTACGTGTTGTTTGCGTGGTTTTGAGAAGGCTGGAAATGTAAATACAAGTCTGCCGGCCAAAGCAGCGGGAATATTGAGCTTCTCTTTGTGTCTCGTGGTCTCTAATATTTTGGCACTGACTGCGCAATTTAACTAAATGCAAGCTTTGCTTTTCACAAAACGGTAAATTAATGAGAGCTTGAAACTTCTATCTTGCCAATTCAACTTCAGATAAAATACAGGCCATAGAAGGATGCACGTGCGTGTTCTATTGATTAAACTGTATACAAAAGTTTCGTGTGTTTCCAGTAAGCACTCTCATTCAGCCCTCTCAAGCAAACAATTTCGGATGGCTGAAGCGGCATATAAAAAAGATGCTAGAATGCGCGGCAACGCACTTGAATTGAAGAAAAAAAAATGACATCAGGCACGAAGCAGTGAGACTGACTAGTAAAAATTGCACTCTCTTCTTAAAAACAGACCAAAATATTGTATCGTTCCTTTGATGTTGGTACCGTTGGAATAATCGAAAGACAGATTTTTACGTTCTTGAATGTGCAACAAAGACGGTGTTGACATTACACACACTGAAGCGTCGAGATTTGAATGCGACAGTTTAACTACTGCGAACCTGTATTTTGGAATTAAAAATATGAGGGGGAGCTGACAAATTAAGTTTTTTAGGTATTAATTTCTTTCGCGTACTTTTGTTGCGAAATTTAGTGGAACACTAGAACGCAAGAAATAATTGGGCTATTATTAGACATTATATTCTGCAATAGAAATTACGATATATTATTATAAAAATAAGGTTCATTTAGATTTATGCTGCGTTTTGGCAACTACCGTATCCACACCGAAAGGAGCTTCGTACGCGAATGTCAGGCAAGTTTGAGAGGACCTGCACAGAATGGTGAAACACACACGAGAAGAAAACGTTCGCTTGCGACGCCAAGATCACGTACTCGGACGCCGAAGTGCTGCCACGGTAATTGCAACAACCTCTTATTCGGCGTTTCCGTATATGACTCTCTCTTTTACCTGCTATCACACAAAGCTATCAAAGGCGCGGGCACGTCCTACGCAGCATTGTTCAGAATGGACCCAGGTACTCCGCACTATTCGCACTATATGGTTACAGCCTATTTCGGCGTCTTATTTTATATAGTCCTCTCTTGATATCGCGTTTAGGATCTTACACTTCTTTGCTTCGGCGCTATTTGGGTCTAGAATTCCCTTGGCTTCGTTTAGTTAGCGTCACTTGTACAGATCTCACGGACTACTTGCTACTTGCGTGACTTGTTTACTCCGCAACACGTTAAACGATCGACGCCTCCATGGAATATTGAACGGTAATTTGTGACAGAGACAGATGTAGGCATGCCTCAACCTTCACCTTCTGGTGCTGACTCCATTATCTGAACTGTGCACATTCATTCTAATTATTTAACGGTGATTGATCCACATTGTAGCTCCTCGTTGTTTAGATGTCCCCGACGTTTCCTATTGTGAATTCATATCTGTTCTCCTAGCCAAACAATCCATCAGTGTGGCTCGATCTCTGTGTATCGTTGATTTAATTATGTTATTTTGCATGGTTCATTTCGTTTGAGCGGCGAGATTATTCTCTTTTTAATACGGTTGTTGATTATGTAGAGCAGCGGTGCCTCACCAAACAACGAATGAAGCAATGAGTTACGTCGAGTGAAGTGGAAGGAATATCAGCGTTACGAATTATTAATGAACGAAGAAAGATCATATAGGCTAAAACCCATGTATTATAAGTAAAAGATATCACCCGGTTTAATCGCCATTAGCGGCTTTGAGAAATCAACTGTTGACTAAAAGATATAAAAGATAAATTGACTGGGGACAATTATGATTTTTTTTAAAGCTCATAGCATGACGGCGACTTGACAACACCTCGTCAGCGTTGTGAAAACTCACTCGCTGTTCTAGCGTCACTCGCATGTGTGTATGGTAACGTCACCAGCTGTATACAACGCTCCGTGCCCGGAACCCGTCGCGCTAAGTAGAGCAGTGATATCATTATCAGCCTGACTATTCCCACCGCAGGGCAAACGTCTTTCCCATGTTTCTCCAGTTGAACCGGTACTGCGATTGCTGCGTCCACGGGAGCATTTGCTGAAGGACTTAACAATTTTGAGCAAAGCACCTGTTTCGAGGAAAGCGCCTATTCTGAGGAAAGTACCCGAGGAAAGCCACAATTTGGGAATGGCGGGAAAGGAGGTTCCTAGACCCCCTCCCCTGGCTACGTGATTGATCCTGGGCTTACCGGGCACGACGACCACACTCTCTCCCAAAGGGTATCCTATGGTCCGCGGTTTTTGCCGTATTCCTCCGCGTTGAGCAATCGTTGACCATAGCTTGTCGAGTCACAGGAGTTAATATGTAATGTTTATTATATTGTTACAAATGCCGCTAGCGAACACTGCAACCATAATCGACGTTGCCGTGATATGACGCCATTATAGGGTCCTTTACAGCGATAGCTGTTGTGAGAACACAACAACGGCCGATTTTTTCGCCGTCGGTATCCTTAACCTGTATCGCGTGAAATAAAAAAAAAATTGAAATGAAAAAGAATATCCAGGATCGGATAGGATTTGAACCCGGGCCCTCTGCGTAGCAGTCAAGCATTTTAGCGCAGAGCTGCACCGTTATTTTTTTTTTATTTCCGGTTGTACACCACACAAACGGGGACTACAGAATAATGTTACAAGACACCACATACATGAAGGCACACATCTACCGACTGGATAACCAACACTGTGATTTAAAATTCCTTCATAGTAAGCAGGGGTTCTGCCCTAGCCAACCATGAAGGAACGCATTCTTTTGTTTTTTCTACCTCGAGAAACCGGGCCATACTTTCTTGAAATTGACCACGTCTTTCTGCACTGTTGAGAGCAGGTGCACTTTTGGGACGTGTTGCAGAGGCCAATAAAAAAAGAATTTCCGTTAGACCTTCATGGAATTCGGTATTTAGCAATAGACAGTGAGGACGGACTACGTTTTGACCTAATCATGATTATTGGCTTGCACAGTACATGGCGCTCACGAATGGCTGGATTTTATTATGACCCGGATAAAAGACTAGCAAGACAGTATTTTCAAGAAAGAGCTGTGCCGGTGCTTGAAACGCCTTGGCAAAAAGAGCCTATACAGGCGTCATGTCGAGCAAGGAATGGGGCTAACATATGAAATCTAGCGGGGTAGAAGAGTAAAATAGCAATGAGGCGTCACACAACACGCATTTCGCAACGAGTGGGTCCTTGAATGCTTCCAACCCGTTACAAAGGGCTCAGCCATAACTCTTCATCGTCATCAGCCACAGCAGCACAAACAAAGAGCACAAAACCTCACATATGTGTCGGGGCTGCCACGCTTCTCCGTAGAATTACGAATAATGGCATAGTAGGTGCTTCCCTACTTCACAGGGCGGTGAGGCTAGGCCTCCCCGTCCCCACGTGGGAGCGGCCCGCGGCGTTGCTCTAATAGTAGCGTTTCACAGGACCCAATAAAGTTGTATGTCTGTCGGTCACAAAAATTAAGGCAGCTAGTCACACTAGTGGTGCCAAGCCTGAAGGAAGTGCGGAGCTGAGCAGCCTTCCTTGTTTCTCTTCGGTTTTCTCTATCTTTAATCCTCTCTTTCTTTCTTTTTCTCTTTTCCAGTTTTTTCTGGCTTTTTTCTCTGTTTATTTCTATTTACTTCTACTTCCTTTTTCTCTCTTTCTTTCTCTCTTTTTCTATTTCTCGCTTGCTTCCTCTTTTTCTTTTCATTTTTATACATGGTTTTGCCTGATTTACGTCAAGCGATTACAGCATACGGCACCCAGGCCCCTAAAGTGCTTCGCACTTAATATCATCATCAAGGCGCTCGCAGAACAGGAGGAAGAAGACGTCCTTGACGCGAGCGCGTGCTCACTATGTTACAGATGGCTATGCTATCCATGGTTTTGCCTGCGTTACGCAAAGCTACATGAGACGACGACAGCATACGACAGCATACGACAGCCCGGGCCCCTAGGGTGCTCCGCACTTAAAATCATCATGATCTATGGCGCAGTGGGTACCCTGCAAGTGTACTTGTTGCCTCAAGAGAGTTTACAACGGGCTGTAGAAAGGCCACTCTTTCAGCTTTCGTTTTGACTGCGCTGCGTGTTCCACGCAGTCCTGGCGATTTTTCCCCCGCGCATTGCTGTTCCGCGCATTGCTGTTGCACGCATTGCATCCCCCCGCGCATTGCTGTTCTACCGCGGGTAAAAGCGCGCGAGCGGGGGCGATGAACGCGAACGAATCAGAGATCAAACGAGCCGACCCGTTTCCGTCGCTCGGACGGTGCATGCGATAACATCACCCCGCTCGAGAGGTCTGCCGTCGAAGCAGATAGGAAACGCCCCGCCATCTTTAACGACCACAAAAAAAGACGCGAGATGGGGAGCGGGGGGGGGGGGGGGGTGTCGCACGAGCAGCCACTACATTGAATTTTGGATTTAAGGGCGCGGTCGCGATCGCTGGCACATGCGCTATCTCGAAAGCCATCACAGCGGGCGGCTCGTATACCCTTCTACGTGCTACGCTCTCAACGCGAAGTTACTATGCGGAGAGCATCTCCCTGGAGCGGCCGTATTCTCTTACACCAGCTTTTTGTAGTTACGCGAGGTCGGATACAAAACAGTTAGCTGCCAGCCTTACTTCGTTAAACACTACAATTTCTTGCTATCGCATTCATTGCTTCGCCCTTGGGGTTAAACTGTGACTTTTTTCGTAAGCATTTTCAAGCGCTGACATAGCTCTGTGGTAGAATACTTGATTCATTCTAAAAGACAGGGCGTGCAAACACAGACACAAGAAAGAAGTCAAGACGCCACATACGCCGACTAACAACTGCAAAGGCGCAAAACGAAGGAAAAGAAAGAAGGCATGAAAACTTATCTGCGCATGTCCAGGCAACTGGCGAACTATAAATGCGGCACGCGTGGGGGTCGACGTGAAAGATAACAATAAGGCATTTGATTTCTTCTTTATGCAAGTTAATCCATGGTTCCCTCACGCATGCGCTACCACTATTATATATATGCCGTGTCTCAGTCCTTAGACGCGCATTCATCGAATTTTGACGTGCCCTTTCGCTCTCGACAATGTAAAGAAAAATTAGAAGGGGAGCCTCCGGTTAGCGATCTCTTATGCTCCAATAATTTCTGGTTAACACAGCGGCTCGTCTGTCCTACGTACAAGCGACCGCAGCTAAAAGGTTCTTGCACGTTCTCTATTTTAGAATGAATACTTACCAACCAGCTCAGCTCTCTGTTATTCTAAAAAAGAAAGACTTAACTGCCGCGCAGGATACTTCGGTTCGATTGTGACTCTAACCGTGATTTTCAATCTTTCACTCTTAAAAAAAAATGGAGTGACCCTCTCTCCTTTAAGGGAGAAACGGCGATGTCCCCAATGTTCGTCTTCAAATGGAGAAACCGTTCCTCCCTTTTCAATGGAGAAACCGTCAAAATCAAGATGGCTTACGCCAAGCCAGTGAAGCGAGCAATAGATTTAGGCCTAGCGAGCGCATCGATTCTCGACTGATAAAGAGTATGCGGCACTGGCAGTCACAAAAAACGGTCCCGCTGAGCTTAATATCGAACGCTATGACAATAAAATCAAGCAGACAAACCTGTAGTGATGAAAACCTCGCGAAACGGAACGACGGAACTCGTACGCTTCGCTCGGCCAGCGACACGGCGTTCACTTTAAAAGAGACGGGTACTGCAAAGGGGCTCTCACACGGAGACTGTACGTTAGGCTTGTTGTCTTTATTTGTCGAAGCGTCAAACGGTGTAGCGACGTTATCCACGCGTTTGTGCCTCCAAAATGTACATTCTGTCGCATCAAAACAATCTCGGCGCAGCAGAGCATAGTTTCGATAGATAGATGTTCAACTTCATATAAGTAGGTGGAGCTATGAGAGCGCCGCGGCCGCGAAGTAGGTGGTAGCTGGCGCCACCTAGAGGGATTAAACAATACTAAAAAAAAAGTTGTTTCTGACTGAGGCGGCGTACGTTGATACTGCACACGGCATTTCGGGGAGGTAGGCCCATTCATGGATTACTCAAGGACACCGGAAAGTAGATACGCACACGTTCACTAGGCAGACACATAGTACGCACATTCAATTCATACATACACAATTCATTCGCATGTATAAAACCTACAACACAAACAATTCACTACAGACGCATACGTACAGACGTTTACACATACTCCTCTAAGAAGCGCTGGCCCTTATATAGTCACTGAATTACAGTGGACCATGGTGGCACAAAGATGCATCATTTTTCTTCAACTCTTTACGATTCCATGGCTGCGTCACAATATACGCCGACATTATTAAATAGTAGCTATGGCTTAGCCAAGCGCACCAGTTAATCTAAAGCCGCATAATAATGAACAATATAATTACAGAGTTGATTAAGTTAGTGCGAAAACGACCATATCGAGAACGGTTCATACCATTCCGACGACATTTTGAAGTAGCGCCATCTTCCGACAGCGGCCACAGATGAAATTTCTCTCTCTCTGATTTCTTTATTTTCAATAGTTACTGTGGGAGGGCGCAACATCGGTAACATGTTCAGATTCTGTCGCCTTGCCTTCGTCGCGTCGACTTCGTTGAGTGGTTTGGCGTTGGCATCTGTTCACATTCTGTTCATGCGTTGACCACAAGCATGACGATGGGCCATGGATTCTTTCAACTGCTAGCCCTTCAGTGACAATGCTTCTGATGCGGTACGGCCGCCTCATTTGTGTATACGTACGTTACAACGCGGGTCGTGCGAAGAAACAAGACAAGATGGCCTCGCACCGGACGGTGGTCTTTCGAGAGCGATGTCAGTGGCCGTTGGCGTCGCGGCAGCTCGATTACTTGAGTAGAGAAACTGGCGCTACACCGCGCGAATTATGGAAAAGAACGCTACCAACACTACGTGTTCTGTAATATTTCAGTACGCTGTACCTACATGCTGCTCTGCTACGTTACGTCACGGTATTCGCCTGGCGTGTGAAATTGTGGTCATTGTGCGACAACTGTGTAGTTGTCGTTGTGGCGGTGATTTGTCTTGCGTTAGATTTGGAATACTCTTTTCACAAAGGTGAGTGAGATTGTTAGTGATTACCCACTGTGCACAGCTGTCATTAGAAGCGTATTTTGTGTTGAGTTTCGCACGCGAAAGCAAAATCCTGAGAACGAGAGATACATACTGCACGCGTGCATAAGTCGATCCTAATTCTCAGTGATGGCATGCGTATTCCAAAACGCATGTGATTGAGAATTTTGGCTTAATTGACAGAAGTCGTTGACTTATTTTTCAGATATGTGTAATTACGATGCAGGTTAACGTTAAAATGCGGCCACATTTCAATGGGGGCGAAAGGCAAAGAACACCCATGTGTTCATGTTCGGGTGCACGTTAAAGAACCCCACTTGATCGAAATTAATCAGTAGTCCCACACTACGGCGTGCCTCATAATCATACGGTGGTTTCGACACGTCAAACTCCAGCAATTACATGTTATCGTACTTTCACGCATGCACTGTCCGGTGGTATCACGTTTGCTAAAATGTTGTAAAAATTAAACTTCATGCTTTATATTGCTTGTTGTATTGATAAGTGCTGTGTAAAACTAAAAAACGCGTGCTCTAGCCAAGTATGTTAACGCCGAAAAAAGTTGAATTATTGGTGTACAGTCTAAGGTGTTCATTAAAACAAGACTGTTTTGTGAAGCGGGACTTAATGTATTTATGACAAGCAGATCGTGCGCAAACGTATACAAACAACACGAGACACACGGAAGTATGCGGCGCATCGCGCACACGCCGAGCCTATAAAAAAAAAGAAAAAAAACGCCACAAACGTTACTCAATACATAGAACAAAAACAATGAACGTCAATCGTGTGTTGCTCGCATCAATCCTACGTACAAGTAATTGCACGCGACTGGCCGAGATCAGTAGCACTGGATGGCCTGGTCTAAGGCTGCCGAGTGAGCGCGAAAGGGCAGCCGCTCTCCGCAGCACGGAATCACGATTTAACTCGGCGTGCGCATGCGCGCGCGCGCAAGTCACCTGGTTGAGGAGAAAAGTTCCTCCCTTGGCGCTTGCCGCAAGAGGGCGCGACGAGTAAATCGTCCACAAAGGAGAAAGTCGCGGCTCCGAAGGAGGAACGGAGCCCGTTGCTCCATTCTCGCTCCCTTTTTTTTAGAGTGTTCCGTCCCTCTGGTATTTCTCTCTCCGACAGCGCTGCCGACGCCGGCCCCACATTTTCTGCGACGCAAGCGCCATCACGCGATCGTGCAAATATTTGTGAAATACTGTTATCACCGTTCCTGGGTTGATACAAACTGTGAATCACCTGTGGCTCATACCCGGATTCCAGGGCCGTGTAAGGACCATGGAATCCTGGCCTTTCCAGGTGCCAGACGTGACTCAGGCAAAGGGTTTCGTGAAGTATGCGACAAAGCATGTCGTGATATTCACTTCATGATCTGTTAATCTTGTTCGTTATATATTTGTGTCTTGCTGTGCTAATATTGTTTTCACCAAGTTAAGGAGACGACCACGCGAGCGCCAACATGTAGGCGCATAGATAGATAGATAGATAGATAGATAGATAGATAGATAGATAGATAGATAGATAGATAGATAGATAGATAGATAGATAGATAGATAGATAGATAGATAAAAACGGTTTATAATATACGCATTTCAAGATCGCACAAAAAGGCCCCAACCACTTTGCCGAGGATCCCAGATGCGGCGTAGAGTGGCCACAAGAGCTCGCGTGCTGGCAAGAGCGTGCGCGGTGGCTTTAATCAAAGATGTATATGGAAGGAAGGGATGTTGACTGGAAACATCTGGGTTTGGCGGTTGCGGCGTGGCGAGATTGCGTGCTTCGATAGTGTTTACCTCTGGGATCCAGGGAGCAAATCCTGACACAGACAGCGACCGGCGGATGTACAAACAAGACGACTAAGGGATATTACTTGCTGCTTCTGCTTTGGAGCCGTCACGTCTATATAATTAAGCGTTCTGGGAACGAGTTAGGCATTTTATACATCCGGAAGTTATGCTTTATGATCGATAGTGAAATCTAGTCACGGGCGCTCGGGAAATCACTGTACGTAACGTGCTTATTTTACCATCACAATAACCGTTGTATAAAATATTACCGGAGATTACAATACTCCTTAGCGCGAAATGTGAGCGCAGCTCGATGGAACTTGAGACACATGTACGTACATACGGTTACAGAGCGCGGCTTCATTTTCAGGTTATTTTTTTAATGTTTTCAATATATATTTTAATTTTTGTTTGTTATTTTACTTCAATTGTTTTTTTTTGTGTAATGTTATTCTGATATTTTTCAGTTTTTTCCTTTATTTCGTGCTTCGGCGGCGCGAACTACAGTTACAGACAACTCTCCATATCTTTTTTTCCCGTATTTGTCTTTCTTATTGTTCATATAGTTTAATTATTATTTACTGTTTCGGCGGCGAAGGTTCCACAATAATCCAGCTGGCCTCGGCAAAAGAAGAGAATCGCGCGGCTGGAGGTGCGCGAGCCAACTGATCCCCCCCCCCTTTTTTTTCGTTGATTAAGGCCTCAGTTTTTGCCATCTCGAGAGAGAGCGAAGCAGTTCACGGACGTTTTGTTTACAAATATTGCAGGAACACCTCACTAAAACAAATAACCTTTCGTTAAATCGCCAACGCCTAACAGCCTGAATAGCTGTAAGGACGATGATGGTACCGTTTTATTTTTTGTTTTTCTTTTGTTTTTTTTTATCGACGACATTCGTTATCTGAAATCCAATGAAGGCGGTGCTAATGAAGTCGTTGTTATCAGAGCTCAAGTGCACTTTCACTTTACTCGCTGGCTAGTCTTTCTTTCGCATACTGCGAAGATTCATTCATTCATTCACAAAACTTTATTAAGAGTCCTGAAGCCCGGTCTTTTCAGACCAGGCGCGATTGACCCGTTTTTTTTTGTGTGTGTGTGTTACTTCTTGATCCTGACAGAAGTGAACTCGTTCAACCTTAATTTCCGACAGCCCAAAGTCACTAAGCTCACGCAGCTATCTCACTAGCCATAACATAGCTTCATCCTTACGGTCCTCTCCTTTCATGTCAATCTACCGGAGAAGCATGACAGCTTCTTCCTGAAAGGTGTATAAACAACTGCGAGCTGCGGGTTCCTTTCCGACAGAAAATAAACTGTCCAATCCCGGAAGCAGGCCTGGCAACATTACAGCAAGGAGGTTCTGGCGTTTGAAGGTCGATACTATCTCTTTGTGCTAAAAGGCGCTCCGTTGGGGTGAAGTCCCGCTGGCGAGCGACACAAGAGAAAATGCTTTTCTTTTCTTATTCTGTCAGCTTCTTCACGTCACGGATTCTTTTCTGTTTCCTTCGCCTCGAGCCATAGTAATATTCTTATCTCGGTCGTCCTTATGGTTCTTGCTGCGAAAGACGTAGCCTTAATAAGAGCATTGAAGTGTTTATCATTTGCCGATTAGGGAGAGACCGGTGTTTTGGATGCATGAGAACAGCTACAAAGCATATTTCACTGTACGTTCAAGTTTCCGGATTGATGTAAGAATGCTGGCTAGATGATGTGGACTGCAGGCAATTGTGTGAAAACATTGTCTGATGCGTCGTTGTTATCATTGAGATCAATTCGAAGGATTATCGGGGATTGATATCGGTGCTTCCCCCCCTCGACACACACACACACACACACACACACACGCACACGCACACGCACACACACACACACACGCACGCCCACGAGCATACACACGCGCACACACACGTGCAGGGAAAAGTGGTTTATTCGCAAGAAGCTTGCTTTAAGTATATTGCGGTTACGTGTACTAATGGGAATGAACAGATTAGCATTTGACACCTAATAAGCGAACTCCCCATTGATAGCGAGAACGGGCCTGCTGCTTTGAAACCAGAGGGCGAGTTGGGCTTATTAGTAAACGGTCATGATGAAATATTAGTTTAAAGAGCACCGCTGTCCTGTCAGATTTCATTGTTTGCGTCTAATAATAATATTTCGTCACTAATATTTCGTCAACTGCATTGCAACTAGTATCGATTTATTTTTTCCCCTGTCATTTATACTCAAGTTCGAGGCCCTTTACATCGCGCCTCATCGCCCTTACGCGAGGGAACAATTTGGAACACTCCTGCCAGGGCTGATGGCAAAGACAACAATATGACCCTCTGCGGCTAAAATATTCCCACTATGTCTCTGAGAGAAGATAACGTGAGCGTGAGCAAGTGCGCGTGCGTAGGGGCGGGGGCAAAGGGGGTGCTTCCTGCGCCAATAAAATCTCAACGGCCCATCTTCACTGATGATGGGCACAGCTGTAATTATTCATTTAATGCTGTCCTAGTTCCGCATCATTGGCGATGTTTTTTGCTCGAGTTGTTCGCTTAACGATCTCGTTAAGTGAGCTGCCTTCCTTTTTTCTATGATGTAGTTTAATTTTGTGTCATAGTTTTCAAGGAGCATAATTTTCACTTCGATTTAGGTGGAACGCAGAAGGAAACGTCTTTTGTATTTCCTTGTTTAATACGAGCTAAATCTAAAAAAAAAGCAAGGAGGCAAGATAGAAAAGGGTCACTTAAAGTGATTGAAGATCTCGTAAGTAGCTCCTGTAATAAATCATTTAAGTGTAATTATAAGTTTGAATGTGGCCAGTCGTATGACGGTTGTGTATTGCGATTGTCTTAATTCACTAAGAGGATTATGCCTAAGCTTTATTATAACCATATATCTTGAACCAATGCATCTCCAAGAGCAAGGTTCGCGTTCCGTATTTCTGAAAGGCAATTTTGCAAGATTTATTTGTTAGCCTAGGACGAGAAATGAGTTCAGCCGCTGCATTTTTCGATAAGAACGTAAAACAATAACCAAACTGAAGATACCATAAAGTAAATCGACAGAAATAAGTAATCATAAAGATCTAACAAAAATAACCTAGAAAGATAGATCGCGCAACGTAGCAAGGTGAGCGTGAGTTAAAACAAATCAATTGTTCTCTGAATAATTATGTAGCTTAAGTAATGGTCAAGTTCACTGGGAAGATAAGTGAAAAATAAATAAATCGATGAATAATAGCACAGTCATCGCTTCACGGACATGCCGGCCTCCTATGCGAAGTTTTATTGCGAGTGTGTAATTCGCAGAATGTCTGTTTGAGGGAAAGACAAAATCCTTGCACTTAGTGAGGTGCGGGCACAGAAAACCTAAAGCAGGATTTACCAAGGCCAATTTGAGCGTTGAAAATGTACTTAGCGAGGACGAGAAAATTAGAGTGAACACGTAAAGGAGACAATTATTTTTGCTAAAACTATTATCCGTGAAAATGAGTAGCCCGGAGCTATGTAAAAGCGTCCACATCTCCCAAAGAGCATATGACAAAAAAAAAGGAACTTGCGCAAGTCCAAAGAATCAAACGAGCGCACAGCTGCAACTGACGTGGTCTCGAAATAGAGCACGCGTCTCCACCACTTTACTTATGACAGGTTGGACCAGCCGATCTAGGGTACCGGCAGGCGAGGAATATCTTCCACCAACTGTTATCGACAAGGGGAAACCGGCGTCTATGTTCTTACGCCTACCTGCCTTAGTTTTCCTGTATAGGACTGGTGTAGCAGCTAAGCACGTGTCACTATATATATATAAAAAGCCAAAAACGGAACACTATAAGGGTAAGGGAAGCGAACGAGGCGTTCATGCCCGAGCCTTTCTGTGAGCATGGAACACTGAAGCCAAGAGACGAGAAATGAAAGACATGCGTGCGTTACAAAGGAGCAAGCAGGGATGAAAATAGAAGTTCCGCCAGGCCCAGGACGAGAGGTGTCAATTTTCCATGACAGAGATGCTTTCACAATGTAAAAGCGAGGGGAAAATAAAATGTACATAAGCGGTGCGAAGGAAAGACCTGTTCGTCAGCATCTCAGGTGCCTGCGACGCGGTATAAGAAGCCAGCCTCTCTGCTATCGTGATCGTTGTATTAGTTGCCGAAAGTCACAAATGACTAGTTTGTCATCGTTGGTAAATATGTCATTATAATAACCCGTATATGAAAGAAATATGCTCACAATGTTCTAAGTGCTTTTCAGTGTGGGCCTGTGAACAGCATCGTTCTTCGGTTGCTTCACAGCATGCGTTTGTTCATGCAGATAGCGGGATGCCTTCAAATCTGCGCGGCATAAACCATCCAGCCGTTATCGCCCCGTGTTCGCCTACAGACTGCTGCCGCCATGGGGGACTACGCTGGAAATGACTTGCCTTGGCAACCCTCCTGGACCTCTCTGTCGCACAAATTCAGTTCATTAACTACGACATCACCGTTTCCTCCGGATTTAAGCGGACACCAACGGCCAGCGCATTCCAGTGGGCGTGTGAACAGCATCGTTCTTCGGTTGCTTCACAGCATGCCTTTGTTCATGCAGGTCAGTAATGACACTTCGTTGTTTGCCAAGAGAGAGAGAGAGAGATATTAAAACGAGAGAAAGGCAGGGAGGTTAACTAGAATTGTAGCATCCAGTTTGCTACCTTTTCATCTTTCTTTCCCTTTGCCCCTCCCCTTAGTGTAGTTGTTTGCCAAGAAATCTAGCAATGCTTGTCTTCTACTGTTCCCATGCCCACGAGTGCTCCTTGTTTTGCTTGTGCAATCAATTGATGTGTGTGGTCAGCTGCTTTTGCAATCAGGAGACATAGAGCTCAGCCCTGGCCCTTCTAATGGTGCTTCTGGCGTTGTTACACGGTCTAAAGACAATGCAAGCGATGATGCCCTACAGAAGAAGCTTAATGAGATGTTAACCCTGTTGCAAAGCGTTAACTCACGCACAGCTAGAATGGAATCTGAGCGGTCACGTTTAATTACGTCTATTGCTGAATTAAAGGAAGCTCAGGAAACCATGAAGAACAACATATCTGATATTGATGCAAGGCTCTCCGCAGTTGAAACTAACCCACCTACCACAGACTCTGCTCAGCAAGATCTGTTGGCCTTGCGTAAACTCGCGGATAACCTAGCTCGTGAAAATGACAAATTGCGGCTTGGTCAGTCTGAGCTGGAAGACAGGCACCGACGAGACGATTCATTGTTTTTCGGTGTACATGACAGCTTATCGGAAACATGGGAGGCAACAGAGGAGAAGCTGTTAAACATGATTTCTAGCTGCTTTACCCCAGAACTTACGAAGGATGCGTTTGAGCGGGCTCATAGGATCGGTGCATTCTCAGAGGAAAAATGCCGTCCTGTTATCGTGAAATTCCGTTCATTTAAAACGAAGCAACTAATTCTATCTCAGTCAGCGAAGCTCAAAGACAGAGGCATCTCCGTAAGGGAAGATTTTTCTTTGGAAACGCGTCAAGCCAGGAAAAAGCTGCTTCAATTTGCAAAGGCTCAGGGCTCGCACCACAAGCTTAGGTACAACAAACTGTACATTAACGGTCGGTGTTATAGCTACAGAGCTGCTCATGAGCTCGTTTTTATGGAAAATAGTTTTCGGGGACAGGCACCACTTCATGATAACGATGACCCTAATACCTGTGACTCGTCACTTACTGTGCACGCTGTTCGTTCCGCTTGTGCGCAAGTTCACAATCAGCAGTTAACCCGCGATGTCGCTGTTCTACCACGCACTGCGTCATAGGGATGCGCGAGGGGCAGTGGTTCAGTGCCTGCTACAGCAAACTCTGTTTCTTTTCTTTTTACCAATATAAGAAGTATATTACCAAAGCGAGATGAACTTGATTGTGCAATTGATTCCTGTGATGCCGATGTTGTTTTACTAACCGAAACGTGGCTTTCTTCCAAGGCAATGAACATGGAACTGTTTAACTGCAAAAAGAGGTTGAACGTATTTCGCTTTGATAGAGGTCAAAGATGTGGGGGAGGTGTTTTAATAGCTGTCGCGGAAGATTTTGTTGCATCGCCCATTCATTTCCCAAGTAACCTGGAAGTAGTCTGGGTTGAACTTTGTGTACGCTTTAAGAAGATGATTTTGGGCATATGTTACCGTCCCCCATCTTCGTGTTCAACTTTCGCTGACGAATTGCATGACGCGCTTAACATGGTCGCTGTACGCTTTCCCAACATTCCTATCCTTTTAGCTGGGGACTTCAACTACCCCAATATTGTGTGGAATAGTACAACGCCCTATCTTAGCCCTTTCTCGACTGAATGTAAAAAGTTTTTAACGACCTGTTTGGATTTCAACCTGTCACAGCTTGTTTCTGAACCTACTCGAACTACTTCAACTACATCAAGTATTTTAGATCTGGTGCTAACTAACGTACCGCATCTTATTTCTTCAGTCACGCATCTACCTGGCGTCAGTGATCATTCCTTGCTCCATTTTGATGTTGAAATTCCAGTGTGTAAACAGATTAATCAGATAAAACACATTAGGAACTATAAACTATGCGATTAACCGTGAACTAGGTCTTTTTCTGGATGAATACTTGCCGGAGTTTTCACTGCGTTCTGTCGACGCTAATTGGGAATTGTTTAAGGACACCATTGGACGTCTTACTAACGTTTTTGTGCCGTTTAAGTCTTTGATGTGTGACAGAGAATCGCCTTGGTTTAATAAATTTTTGAAAAGACTGTCAAACAAGAAGAAACGTTTGTTTCGCTCGGCAAAGGTGTTGAATTCTAAGGTGCGCTGGGAATCCTACTTTGTCGTGGCCGCTGAGTACAAAGCTGCGTTAAAAAACTCCAAGGACACATTCTTCAACCAAACTTTGCCTGCTATGCTGATTAACAATCCTAAACAATTCTGGAACGTCATAAATAAGAAGGACACCAACTCATTACTACTTACATCCCCTGATTGAGTTTCATTCCCATCAAACGAATGTGCTTCTGTTCTCGACAATGTCTTTGCGGCGGCTTTTTCTAACGATGTTTCTTGTGTTAACAGGAACTACCCTGTTTTTGACGCTCCTTGCATGGACCCAATTGTTTTTGACGCACTGGGCATTCAGAGCATTATAGAAAATCTTAAACTTTCCTCTTCCTGTGGCGTTGATAACATTAACTCCAAATGTTTGATTAATACCAAGTCGTACCGTTCCATAATCCTTACTAAATTGTTTGAACAATCGATTGAAAGAGGTTGTATACCCAGTGATCGGAAAGTAGGGAGGGTCATTCCTCTGCACAAGTCTGAAAATAAACATTGCCCTGACAACTTTCGACCATTTCCCTCACCAGTATACCGTGTAAAATCATGGAGCACGTAATATACTCTCATCTTGTCTCTTTTTTTAGAATCTAATAACTTCTTCAGCACAGCCCAGCACGGATTCCAGCACGGAGCCCAGCATGAAGTAATTTTCATGCGAAACCCAGCTCATATGTTTCACACATGACCTTCACTGCATCCTCGGTCACGGATCCCAAGCAGACTGCATATATTTAGATTTTTCAAAAGCGTTCGACAAAGTCTCACATGGGCTGCTATTTCTTAAATTATGTAATCTTAACATTGACCCTAATGTACTTGCATGGTTGATCTGCTTTATTTCAAACCGTTCTCAATTCGTAACAGCCAATAACATTGATTCACATCCCTTACCTGTCCGTTCTGGCGTGCCTAAGGGTCCGTTCTTGGGCCCCTTCTCTTTCTCATCTATATAAATGATTTACCGACTAACATTTCATCTTCAATAAATCTTTTTGCTGATGATTGTGTTATTTACCGCGAAATTAACGACAATAACGACGTCTCTTGCCTTCAGTCCGACATTAACAAGGTTCTGGATTGGTGTAACACTTGGAGTATGAAACTAAACATTAATAAGTGCAAGCACATGCGCATTTCTCGTAATTCCAATGAACCTCCTACTTACCACATTAACAATGTTACTCTTGAAACTTTGTTCTCTTATAAGTACCTCGGTGTTCACATTTCTTCTAACCTCTCCTGAAAACTCACATCGATCATATCATAAATAACGCCAATCGCATGCTTGGGTATCTTCGCAGGAACTTTTCTCATTCATCCAGTTCAATAAAATTACTGCTTTATAAAACACTGGTTCGCTCGAAATTAGAGCACTCTGCATCAGTCTGGAGCCCTGGCATTGATTCACTCATTTCAGACTTGGAAGCTGTGCAAAACCGTGCCTGTCGTTTCATACTCTCTAACTATCACCGAACAAGTAGCGTAACCGCTATGAAATTAAGTTTGTCCCTCCCTCCTCTCTCTCATCGCAGGTCTGTAGCTTCATTATGTCTTTTTCATAAAATTTACTACAACAACTATCTGAAAAACAAATTACTGACAAGGCCCTCGTACATATCAGCTCGCATTGATCACCGCAATAAAGTTGGGATTCCATCTTGTCACACTAAATGTTTTCATGACTCATTCGTACCCAGAACTTGTGTCAGTTGGAATGCCCTTCCCCATGACATTGCTGACATAGCAGATATTATTATCTTTCGTAAAACAATTGCTATCTTGTGAATATATTTATGCTTGTTACTCCTTGTATAATTTCTTTTTCTCTCATTATCAAAATTGTTCTCATTTATTCCCGCTGCTATTTTCCCTTGTCTTGTAGTGAGTTTTCGCCAGCCACTTTGTTTTTTGTTCCTTTATGATTTGCTGTTTATTGTATTCTTTATGTATCCCCACTCCCCTCTGTAATTTGTGACGTCATTATGACGTCACAAATTTTGGCGTGACGTGACGTCACATGATGCCGTCATCACATGACATCGTAGCTTAATCGAAAGTCTGCCGATCACAGAGGCAGTGCAAAACCAGGTGAGGTGCCTCCGATCCTGGAGGCAATGCAAAACCACGCTAGGTGCACAAAGCTTTCGAAGAGTGGCGGGCAGGACCAATACATTGCCTGAGAAAAAAAATAAAACTGCTTTCGCCTTCGAGTCGTCTTAGGAGAATGCATAAGGGACCCTGTGAGTTGTTTTTTTTCTTGTGTAATCTCATGTAGAATAATATATATATATATATATATATATATATATATATATATATATATATATATATATATAATATATATATATATATATATATATATATATATATATATATATATATATATATAATGAAACGAGAGAAAGGCAGGGAGGTTAACCAGAATTGTAGCATCCGGTTTGCTAGCCTATACTAACGGTCTGCACAGCGAAAATCATTTAAGGCCTTACTGAACTTATTACGTGCCAGTGGCCTATTGCATAGGCTTTAGTGCTCCCGCTCTACAGCTTCCTTGTGTTTGTATTTTTTTTATCGCGTGCCTGCTCTTCTCTCCGCTTTCCTTTTTATCTGTCTTTCTCTTTCCCCCTCCCCATAATATACTGAAATGCTTCAAATAAAGCACTAGCAAAACTATCACAGCTCCTTATTTCGAGCGATATAGTCGAACTATGCTGACGTCGATTGATGTAGGGAGATAAAAAATGGCAAGGAACGAGCCAAACGAAGCGAACGGAAGACCTAATGACAGGTAAATTGTGTCGGAGTTTCGAGAAACGCTGATGCTACTCAAAGCTGAAAAAACGTCGTCTGTCGGAACCCCATATCCGGCTCGGGAATTAAACGGTTCCAGTCGGAGCGCAAGGAGCTCCACGCACCGGCGCGTAACCAAAGCCAGCTGACTGAAGTGACGCACAGGCAATCACCAACTCGACGACTGGGTGACGTTCAGAGTATGGTAGAATAATGAAGAAACGGAAGAGGGCCGGCAAAAAATGCCGGAGGTCAGTCTTGAAGGGGGCAGTACGCGAAGCAATTTCGGGGCGCAATTCACTCCTTGAGCTAAAAACTAATGATGTGATTGCTATTACTGAGTCATGAAAGGTGACTTTGGTTCAATACAGGTCTATCAGACAGTTAAAAAAAGTTGAATAAGGTTGCTTTATAATATATTTTTATGAAAATCGGTGTAACGGTAGGTGCACATGAATACGCGTTCGCACGCTGTGTCTTGATGCAACGTGCTGTCAAGTCAAGGCTTTTAAATTTCCACCTTCAATTCGCAGAGATCTCGGTATGCTAGTGCTGTTTACCGTTGACTGCCCCGCTTTGATGGTCCTATGTCGAGCACCAGAATTTCATGCAACTTGCTGTTATGAAACAGCTCTAGCGTGAGACGTTTTGTGAACTCTGGTAAAGTTTCGAAAAGTTGTTGCGTAAACTAGTCGACAACGAATGGACGCTGGGATTTGGTGAAGTAAGATTGTTCGCGGCGAAGATTGTAAGTGGCATGTGAGAAAGATTGTTTAGTGACTGAACTATTTCATTTCATGTTGAGGGAGATTGTCCTAACTCGTACAGGAAAATATTTGACAGGCACTCGTTCATTTGGCAGTTTAAATGGGCTGCCTCTTGCAAGCAACCTTTTCTCACGTGGCCTGCGGGAGTTTGTAAAGACGTCTTCAAGGAGAAAATTAATAAGAAATAAAAAGACTGCGATTGGGGCGTAAAAGACTTACGAAATCGTTCGCTAAAATGGAAAGGACATAAGGAAGGAAGGAACACAAAAGGGAGAAGGCAGGGAGGTTAACCAGAGAACGGGCATGCATAGACAAAGACAAAACGAACGATTGGAAGGAGCCTTACGAAGTACTTCAGTGCCAATACGCAATAATGAACGCCAAACGGCGCCGCAGGCAGAATAGCGAGCACACTTACGCGAAATGTGCTACCACTGCATCTGCTGATCAAGCCATGGCATTGCAGCAAAGACAGAACAGTGGAAAAAAAAAAGCTTGTCTTTTCTTCCTGGCATTTAAGTCTACATATAAGCTCGAACAGCCAAACAAAATTTATTTATTTATTTATTTAAATAGTCTCAATGCCATTTGCGGCGTTAGAGTGGAGTGGTTACAAGTTATAGATGGCAGTCTTGAATGATGCATGATCAGGGTTACTGGCGATGGAGGCAGGAGGGTGGTTCCATTCGGATGTAGTCTTCGGCACGTTGAAGTACATGTTGGTATGGCAGAATGGCACATGGACTTTGAAGTTATGGTCGATGCGAGCTGAAACGTAAGAAGGTGGCGAGAACAATGTGCGTTTTATTTCAGGATTCCTGAAAAAATTTTGTGGAAGAGACATAGGCGGGCCTGCTTCCTCCTGTTAGAAAGGGTACGAAGCTCTAGAGAAGTTTTAACCCTTTCAGCCCTGGATTTTTTGTTTTGGTCGGGGACATTTTTTGTGTTTGTTTTCGTAATAGTTATGACTTCAGAAGACCACAAACGAAAAATTGAGCCAGTGGTGCAAGTATTAATGGATTTACAGACATGACATCAAATTAGGTCATCAGGGCTCAGCGGTTGTGAAATGAGAAAAATGGCATCTTTTTTTCCCGCTATTCACTAGAGTACAGAAAATGTGAACCACGTCTCATTTTTCAATGTGATACTCATTGAAACAGCTTCGGTAAGTCGACCCGAAAATTGCGCTTAGCCGCCTCAGCTGACCCGCCACGGCGTCACCCATGACTTCGGTCAAGCTTCTTCTTCACTACGGCTCCCAGCTCCGCAAACATGGCACCATTTTGGTGTCAAACGCAGTGGGGATCATTGAAGAAGTATGCCCCCAAAAATGGCGAGTTTTGGTTTCATTTCCGAGGTGCTAGAGGAAATGTTGTGTCATGGTGTCAATTGACACCGCCAGGGCCGAAAGGGTTAATTGATGAAATACTAGCACTACGGGAGTAATTAGCGACAATGAAAACGAGCTGAGCGATTTTGGGTGGCTTCTAGTGCATTAACAAGTAAACAAGAATGAGGATCCCAGATTGATGAGGCGTACTCGAGTTTAGGTCTGACTAGTGTTTTATAAAGAAGAAGTTTTAATGAAACAGGTGCTAATGAAAAGTTACGGCGCAAGAAGCTGAGAGTGCGGTTAGCATTGTTAATCACATAACTGATATCACTATTTCATGTTAAATTGTTATCTATGTGAACACCTAGATATTTGTAAGTATTGACAGATGACAACTGAAAATTAGTAATTGAATAAACAGGGCTAGTGCAGTCAGTACTTCCTCGAGAGATCCTCATTACTTTACATTTGTTAATATTCAGTTTCATTGACCAGAGTGAGCACCAAGATGTAATGTTGTCAAGATCAGATTGAAGTAGTGATGAATCATGAGGGTTAGTTATTATGCGGTAGATGACACAATCGTCGGCAAATAGCCTGATTGTTGATGTAATGCTCGATGGAAGGTCATTAATATAGATTAGAAAGAGTAAGGGTCCAAGGACAGAACCTTGCGTCAGACCAGATGTTACGGAACAATTGCGTGAGTTATGATCGTTAGCTGTTACATGTTGGGTTCTATTTGATAAGAAGCATTCAATCCATCGTAATATGTTTGAGTCAATGTTTAGCATGCTTAGTTTTAGTAGGCGTAAATGGTGAGAAACGGTGTCAAAAGCTTTTTGAAAATCAAGGAAAATGCAATCGATAGTTGTAAAAAAATACTGAAAGAGAATGGCAAGAACCTCAGGGCAGAAGAACGAAGAAATAGCACAAATAAGGAGTAGTTAATACATAATTAGAGAGCAAGACATTTTTCAGAGGTAGCCAGTAATTTTAAAGGCGCTCTGTGTGAACTTCAGATGTATAAAAATATGAGGCCGAATTCACATAACTTCTCTTTCGCAGGTGCTTTTTTTTTTTTCATTGGTCGTGCACCCTGCTTCGCTAATGATATATCCCGCATAGTGATTGGCTGAAGTATTCTCCCATGACGATGTTCAGCTCAAGAGGTTTTTGCGAATATGGGCGCTGCACTTTGTTGCTCAGTTAACGGCTAACTCCTGCTTTTCCAGACAAAGTTTATCACTCAAGGTTTTCTAATGGACAAAAAATGTCAAAGAAAAAGAACGATTAGTCCCGATTCTTCGGTCCTCTGATCGACCGGGCTCTCCGGATGGCAAATGCCGCAGGCGTGCTATATTTATTACTTAACCACACGGAAACCGCAGCCTTTTCGAAAATAGAGCTAAAAAACTTAATAAATTATTCCGAGAAAATTTCAATAATTAAGAAAACAGAACACAGTTCAAGAAATAACTAAGCATAGTTAATTATCTGTCAGAATATGCACGCTATTCGAACAAACAAGGCAACCTAAAACTCAGGTAGGTCGTAAGACTCTCTTGGAGCCCCTCGCTTATGCACCGATAAAAACACGCTTAATTTTGCAAGCTTGCCCTCTCCACTTTCTCTCGTAGTGCCGGAACATCAATTTGTCCCTCGATGCAGGTCAAGCGTAGTAGACACCGGAAAATAAGTATTGGATGACAGAAAAAAATTTATAATGGCGTTCCTTTCCTGATACCCTGAGTTTAATGGTAAACAATACCGGCTAAGGTCTCCCACACGCTCATTTGTATTGTTCAAATGGCACATATTCAGGTTTGTTGATAATTTCGCCTCCGTAATGTGTTGGGTACTCTGGGTGAATGATAATCGAAAATTCCTATTTATTCGAGTTCCTCGTCGCATTGGCATATTGCAGCGCTGTATTTGTACAATTTATGGCAAAATCAGCCGCAAGACATGAATTCTGAGCACCAAGAAATGACGAAGTTACAATTTAGCTGCCGGGAATGCACACACACACACTGAGTCGGCGGACTTGCGTAAACTGTTTTCGTCCGACAATGAAAATTGCAGCTAGCTTTGAAAGAGTGCCTATGAAACATCCGCCCATGCGGTTGTGGATAATCGTATAATCAACATAATAGCCGTTGCACAGTGGCAGCATTACGAGATGTACTTCATTATTTTTACGCACTAAATGTGACTCAAGAATAACTTGCCTTGAAGATACACTTGCGGATTGCTCAAAATCAAATTCCGAAAGTGTTGCGCACGTCTTACTTGTGTTGTATTACTGGGGAAAAATTTTTTTAAAGCGTAAGGAATGATTAAAGAGAAGCGCAATTTCTCCGCAGCGCATAAAACAAATAGAAGCAATTTAAGGTAACAGTAATTTTTCGGAGAGCAATGAGGCATAATTTATTCCTTGAACCGAACTATATATTCGCTGTAAATGGTGCTAGAGCGTAACAGCTTCGTGGTCGTGAAATAATGAAGATAATTCATCCACAAATCTCACCGCAAATCTCACGCATTATTGAATTAGAGTTCATTTAGACAGTCGTCGTCTCGGATGAAGGGGCTAAAAGCAGATGCAGCTGCCTGAGCAAGGCCCCCCCTACCCTTACATCGCTCGGGGGTGGCACTGGGTGGCATAGAGTTAAAAATTGTGTTGTACGTGAGAACACC
Organism: Rhipicephalus sanguineus; assembly: GCF_013339695.2. NCBI lineage: Eukaryota > Metazoa > Arthropoda > Arachnida > Ixodida > Ixodidae > Rhipicephalus > Rhipicephalus sanguineus. Next base: position 47,645,757 of record NC_051180.1, on the reverse strand, counting down.
TTACGGGACTAAAAACAGACTTCATTTTTCATTCTGCGTGGATAGCTTCATTGTTGTGCGCAATTTCAAAGAACAGCGAACGAACTTCCCCACTTCGCGGCTCCCTGAATGCCTGTTTGGAAGGAGCATAGCGATATGAAAACATCATAACAACACTTTGAGATCTGCCACTAAATTCACTATTGTGAGCGGCGATTCTATGCCGGCATCATCTGTGTCGTCATTATACTAAGAAAGCGCCGCGAAAGCGTTAACTGCTAAGTAAAAATTAGTGTACTCTGGCAGTTTAGATACGCGCGAGGCTATTGAAGAAGCGCCTGCGATTAACATGGAGCTAGTGTACCTGTCTCAAAAGCCTCCGTGCACGAACACATCTTTTTTTCGCTAGGCGTATATATAGTTACCGCGCCACCAACGTCCTACGGTATCTCGCTATGCGCCTGTGGCCAGCCTCTTGTTTCATAAGCCAGGCTTGCAAAACTCGTCCCTTATACACTCATCATTCTGTCCAATGCCCTCGGCTCTCCCTTTTACCCAGCCAGGGAAAAAAATAATTTGCTCGTTGGCTCGAGATTAGTTTGCATAATACTCCCGACGTATTACTTAGTCCCCCTCGTCCGCAGCTGTTTCGCTACGCGTCTTCGTTGCGCCCATGACAGCGGCATTGTTTAAGCTCAGAGGCTTAATTCCCTTTACAAGCTCCCGAGGACCCATCTCCTCGCTGCTAGCTTTAACCTTAACGCCTCCTCCGTTTCCCCAGCTGCCCGAGGCGCCGGCGCTACAAATGAGAAGCCGTCGCCGCTCATCTTCTCGAGGCTCCCGTAATTGGAAAAACAGCGGGTCAGCGGAGAAGCAGAAGGGAAGAGTGAAGGAATCCAGAGGGCAGCTAGGGTTGTGCCGTTGAGACCGTGCGGGCAGCATGTGTATGCATATATGCATGTAGGTACACGCTGCCGTGGGATGACTCAGCGGATGTCTCGCGGGCCTTGCCATTATTATCCACTTCGAAACCCTTGCTCCCACGCGCACAGACGTCTTGGGCATAATCCGCTCCTTCTCAGAGTATGTACCTTAATGTCCTTGCGACATCACGTTCACTTTTGGCATGCTTGCCTACTTTGTTAACGTTTCTTTATATGCTAATGCAGATGCCGCGGTGGTGTAGTGGTTAGGGTGCTCGGCTACTGAACCGAAGGGCGCGAGTTCGATCCCGGCTGCGTCGGCCGGATTTCAATGGAGGCGAGGTGCTAGAAGCCCGTGTGCTGGGATTTAGGTGCGCAATATAGAAGCCCAGGTGGTCCCCTGCAGCTCTCCCCTGCAGCGTGATCATATTACCAATTGTGATCGTATTGCTATGTAATAAATCCATGAGCTTCCTTTTAGGTATTTATTTCTGTAGTTCAGAGAAATTATGCGGGCATACAAAAGAAGAATGCTAGAGCAGCTTGCACTCCGTCGAGCAAGTCTGGGTCACTACAGAGGTGGTGCGCACCTTCCTCGTCAAGGCTTGGCTAGGCTTTTAACCTCTGCCGTTTCTCTTTGTAACCCCTTGTTATGCTACCCTATTCATAGCTATGCTTGCTCTCTTTTTTTTTCAATCGTTTCTTTGTGTGTCTGTTTCTTTCTATCTATTTCTCTCTATGTCTATTTCTTTTCTGTCTTTCTATCTTTTTCTCTCTTTCTTCCCTTTCTTTGTGTCTTTTTTTCTCTTCCTCTTTCTTTCTATCCCTTTCTCTCTCTCTCTCCCTGTAGTAATTCTCTCGCCTTCTATCTTTTTTCCTTCTTTGTTCCCTTTCTATTTATTTCTCTCTTTCTATCTCTCTCTCTCACTCTATTTCTATCTCTGTGTGTACTCGTTCTCCCTTCCTCCTTTCTCTCCTCACCTTCGCACATCTGTCCTCCTCACCCATACTTCCCTTTCCCACCCCCTTGCTATATACTATACTATACAAGGCTATGCTTGCTCTGCTAGAGTGCCTGGATAGCCGTGTGGTTACGACGCTCGCCACCAGATCGTGGGGACGCGGGTTCGAATCTCGCCTCGCCAAGAAATTTTATCCGCCAAGAATTTCTTTCTCTCTCTTTACTCATTCTTTCCCCCATCAGAGTTATTGCATCCCACGCCGGACAACTCGGCGCAGGTGTTCCGGGAGCGAAGCAAAAGAGGAAGAAGAAGAAGGCGACGAAGAAGAGGATGAAGAGAGTGTGTTCCGGTTCATGATGGTGATAATTTTCTGTCTGCGACACACGGCAAACCTCGAGCATAACAGCTATGCTGTAAAAAAAAATAGAGCTATAATTTCCATTTAATTGCCGAATGTTCCTTGAAGGCCGTGGCGATAGCTGCGAAAGATTTGCGCTTAAAACACCCCTCGCGGTATTCACATATCCACAGCTTATATTGCCACGTGGTCGTTACGTTAACGAAGACGGTAGTCGGCGTGTTCAAGACGAAACTCTTTATTTGGGAGAACCAGTGCCCGGGAAACGAAAAGTCAAACTACAAACAAAACACTCTGTACGCTGATGGCCGCGCGCACAGCGTCGGCCGTCGATAATATCTGCGGTTAGCCGGGTCGGCATTTATGCATGCGGCATCGAACGTTCGAGTATTTATGCTGGTGGCCGCGCTAGTTCAAGAATAAACTCAACTGTTCGCATTTGCTTGCTCGAGCCTGTCAGACGATTCTAATATAATCTGGAAGGCTCCCAGATATTCGGCCGCGGTTTGCAAATAACAGTGGTTATACGTGTAACGTACCGGTTACATAGAAATGGAAATACAAATGCGCGTGGCAATATCTTAATCAATACAACAATATCTAGAACAGCAGCAAGGTTGTTGTACGTATCGCCAGTTCAGGATTAAGGAAAGAAGATGAATCTTAAGGGCTCATTTTCTTTGTTAGACACAATATTAATGAGAACTGACAGACTATAACGCCGGCGTTATAGTCTGTCAGTTCTCATTAATATCAGTTCAGGATTAGTTATTCTTGCGCGACGCTTTCATGCAGCCGCTACCTTCAGCGCTAGAGTGCGGCAGCAGCCGCAGTCTGTCGAGGACCTAACACCTCCTCATTCAACTGTTTCGTGTTCGCCCATTCAATAAAAGCAAAATGAAAAACTGGATCTTTCGTCGTCATCTTGTTCTATTGATTATTTGAAGGCATCTACAGAGTGCTGTTGATGAAGAGCTCTGCTTTAAGCTCTCTAAATGCAGAAACCTCATGGCCAAGCGCAGAAGCGGGCTCATAAATTGTCCCCCGCCTTCGCGCTTAACGAGGAAACTGTAATTACCAGCCATTAACGCCACTCCGATGCGGGCGTGCGTCGTTTCCACTGAGAGTCTCTCATTCGACCCGGACAATTGATGCGCCTATAAATGCGTCTCGTTGAATGCTTCCTGGCTTTCTGTGGTTGTACCGCTTTATTGTTATTATTTTAACTGCTCTCCATCTTCGCTCTTGTCGCTGGCGCTTCGAAATTTATCAAACTACGCGGTCGAATTGATCTCGAACCTCTGTAGCGAGATGGCATCTTTAAAAGGGCCCTGAATCCCTTTTCCAAGTAATGAACGAATGAGCGCAGTTTCTGGGTTTACAGCCTCACAAATAGACCTCCGCAAAAATTTTTCGAGTCCCTCGAGAACGAGCGAAGTCACATGACTTGCCGCACGCTTTAAAGGGACACTAAAGAGAAACAATGAATCGGTTTAGAACGATAGCTTGTGCTCTGAGAACTCCAACGTCGTTAATTTCGCCAACATAGGTTTATTAATAGAGCAGAAAATCAAGTTCAAAGTTTCATTTTTAAATATCGCGCCGAAATCTCCCCGCGTGAGGTCAGGAATTGCAAAGTGTATTTATCATATTTTGGCACCATTGGCTCAACAAAATTACCCCACTTGGTGTGTTAAGTCTATGGCCCCCTTAGAGGACAACGTACTTGATTTTTACCGATTGGGAACTACGTAGTCCCTAGCAGGCGCCGTCAAAACATGTGACGTCACGGCGAATGGTGCGGAAACGTCGCCACCCACATTTTGTTTTTGCGCGTTTTCTCGCTTACTAAGCGTCTTCTCGCAGCGAACGTGGTGTTTTTGGTATCGCGAAAGAGTATTTCACTAATATGAGACAAATCATATTGCTCTTTAGTGTCCCTTTAAGCACTTTTCCTCTCCTTTCATAGCACGCTGGAAGCTACACAGAGGAGGGAGGGAGGGAGGGAGGGAGGGAGTACAATTTACAATTTACGTATTACTTCATTCAGTCTTCGACAGACCTAAATTGTTCAAATGTCCTACACCCTTCGAAAGTGTTTCTTTTTCTTCCTTTTTTTTTGTGCGACCGCAGCAGAAGCCTGCTTTTACTGTCCAGCTCTTGCTTGATGCCATTATTTTCTTTCGTCATGCTTCGCATAATTCTTCAATACATTGCCTTCAATACATTCACATTGCCTATGCAATCAACGTCTGTGCCGATATTTTTGGCGGCATTTTCTTGTGTCGGTATTTCTTATAACCGCATTCATCTGCAACTAGACCATGTTCGTTATGAATGAAACACACAATTCGAATGCGGTTACCACCGCAAGACGCATTCCACCAAGATCCCTGCCCTGTCGCGACAAAGAAATTTGCGTATAATAAATAACGGGGTTCTAGTGCTTCACGGAGTGGATTCAGTGAGGACAGCGACGAGCACTGCGCTAAAAAAAAAAAAAAAACGCTACCGACGACGAAGACTTCGGTACGCGCCGCGGACGTATCCTGCCCTACATTATGCCACAAGAAATGGTGGTCGGCAAGCGCAGTTTCGCTCTCACTTGGTTACTCGTTCTCCGGCGAGCCTTTGATTCCGATCCGACGTCTGTTTTCAAGAGAAGGCATGCGCCGGTGGGCTCTTTTTGTTGTCTCTGTTCATTCAACGCACCGTTCATCTTTTCAGGATTGATGGAAAGCGAATGCTCGAGTCAGAAAGTAGGGAGTGGGCAGCGTCGAAAGAACAAGGACGACTTGCCTTGACGTGTACTTATACTGTATAAATACGATGCCTGCGGGACACGAGAGCGCTGTTCTTTATTACGTTTCTTTCTTCGTTTCATGGCGCTTTTGTTCTGCGCGCGTACGTTCCCCGAGTATAGCTTACAGCCGGTGGATCCATCTCCAGTGTAGCTCCGCCCCGAGCATGGGCCTAGCAGAACGGAAGAGCTTGCAGGCGATGCTTACCAGATGAGCGCGCAGTGGAGAACGGGGATCGCCGGTTATAAGAGAGGCCCGAAAAATAGCCGGAAGGAAGGATGGTGCCAGCCGAGACGGCTCCGAAGGCAGTGCCCGTGATCAGAAAAGGGGTTCTGAATAATTTATGACGACAAAGATGATGTGCCCCTAACTTTCATGGACGCCCATGTGACTGAAAGTTTTCTCCCTGACCTGTATCCCGAAGGGTTGCCATGGGAGCGATATCGCGAAAGAACGTATACTGGCTTCTCTTGCTTCCTTTTAGGAGTGGCTGTGGCACAGTCTAGCCTGTGGAGTGTGCATGCACACACACACACACACACACACACACACACACACACACACACACACACACACACACACACACACACACGCACACGCACACACACACACACACACACACACACACACACACACACACACACACACACATGTGTGCAAAACTTGGGGCACTTGCACTTGGGTTTGCAGCACTCCTGCGAAATCCTCTAGGGTATAGGCAAATAAATCATAACACTGAAATAAATACAATTTCGCTCACTATGCCAAGTGATGACGTGGTTAGCATTTGTGCTGTCATGTTACGTGTTTTTTTTCTGCTGTTCTTACTTCGAGTAAGCAGCGAAAAATGCTGTGTGTGTGTTTGCGCGCGTGTGCGTGTGCGTGCGTGTGTGTGAATGTGTGCCTGCGCTACCTGTTTTTCTATCCTTCTGCCATGCTGTCTTTAAAGGTGTACATTGTATATAAAGCGAGAAATAAATTGTTTACCCAGCTTGAGTACAGGCTTAATGGTTCTGATTTCATCTCTACACGCCCCCGTGTATGCGTCCTGCTTTCTCCGTACTGTCTTTTGTTAATCGAGGCTTCTCCGTTCATCGCCCTTTCCTTTCGGTGGCCTCGTACTCAATAACAGAAGTGCGAGTATCACATGATGTTTACGACTGCACTCGTACGCGTTCGAAGGACGCTACTACCACTGCGCTGTGCCTACGGGCTTTGTATGGATCGTTAGACGCGTCCGCGTTTGTCAATACGGTGTGGTTGCTTTTATGCTCGACGACAAAACACTATCTCGGTACACGAATCAACGTAGCAACTACATGGCGCGCTTGCGTAGTTCTGTCGTCATGTGCAATCAAAATGTGCTCCCTGTTTCTACCTTTTCTCCTAATCCTCTCCTACCAAACTGTAGAGTTATCTGTCATAACTAAAGCACTTGTTCTATGTGTGCTCACAGAAATAATGAAATTTAAATTCTCCAGCAACATTTCATCGTATGGTACATTAAAGCATTCGCTATTCAACTAAAATAATCGCATTGAATATCAGAGAGAAATAACAGAGCACATATGTAGCAAGGTGTTCGAGCAAATGTTTCTATGCAATGTGACACCAATTAGAGCCCTCCCTCATTTTTGTATTGATGGCAGCATTGCTGTAACCTTATAAATAAATAAATAAATACATCGGTAGTGTTCTGCTGCTTCGAAGCTTTTGTCGAAGGAGCGAAAGTATTTAGTTCAAGTTGAGTTAACTCTATTATGACTGCATTGGCCCGACCAGTGAGAGTCGTCATTACCGCAACGAGTCGCACTTGAGGTTCGCAGTCATTATTCTGAAAAGAACGTTTTCCCGATGCAGCCTCAATTAGACCGTACAAATTTTAATTTAAAGATTTTTAGATGCGAAGCAGCTCTTTGACTAGCCTGTGTAACGCTGTCCCTCCGTCCGCACGAACGCGAGGCAACGGGCACTTCCCTCGGCGCAGTTGTTGGAGCGGTGCCAAGTAGGTCACGCCGCAGTGGGCGTTGACGTCACGCTTCCCTCGTAGGTGCGCGCGTGCGTCACTCTCACCCTCACCCGCCGGAGCGCCCGCAGCTGCCGGCTCCAACGCCCGCTCGCCTCCCGTGTCTGCGTTTCAAACAAACGTTTACACCAGTAAACGCTACACCGAGTTTCGCTTCAAACGAATCTTCCAGCGCTCACCGCAGCACCCGCGTTAGCGCCGTTCAACCCGTGACGCCACCCGTGCGCAACGCTGCTGCTTCGCATCTCATCAGGGTTCCCTTCGGGGAGATGGTCCAATTTTTTTTATGATGCTTGTTTCTGATCACATACAAATCACCTTAGACGCTCGCTAGCGCCGAATCTTTCATAAGCCACGCGCTATATTGACGAAATGATGCCGGAAATGTACTTCTGGCTGAGCCGGCAGGTGTTCATTTCTAAAATGTGCTCATGAGAAACTCGACTAAACAGGAAATACGGCAATGCATCCGCGCAGTGCGTCTTCGTTTGCACTTACACATTTTAACAGCGAAGCTGTTTAGGCTATTGGTAACCTGTGCTCCATCGTAAAAAAACTATCATGATCATGAACCCACACACGCTCCCTTCATGAACCGGCACGCGCTCTCTTCATTCTCTTTGCAGTGAAGTTGTTTAAGCTGTGGGTAACTTGTGTTCCATCGCGCGAAACTCCTCTGGTGGGTATGATCGAGTCACAGGAATTGGGCAAACCCCACGACCGTCGGCAGCAGGTGCGAGTGTCAAGCGAAAACGAACACGTGAAAAAGAGAGAGAGAAAGAAAGAGATGGGAAATTGAGAGAGATAAAGAGAGAGAGAAAGCGATAGAAAAAAAGAGGAAGAGAAAAATAGAGAGAAATAAAGCGAATAAAGACATAAAAAGATAGTGAGACAGAGAAAGACATAGGAAGAAAGAGAAAGAAAGAAACAAACACGAAAGAGGTAGAGAAAGAAACAGAGAGGAAGACAAAAAGAAAGAGAGCAATAGAGAGAAGCAAAGAAACAGAGAGAAAGGCAACAAATGGAAATAAAGATAGGAAGAGCGAGGGAGAGAAAAAAAAGAGAAATAGAAAGAAATAGATACAAAAAGAGATACAAGAAACAGATAGAAAGCGAAAGAAGAAGAAGGAAGAAAGAAAAAAGTGCAGAGAAACAAGGAAGGCCACTCAGCTGCGCTCTTCCTTCAGTCTTTGCGCCGCTAGTGCAAAGCTGCCCACATATTTTCATGCAGGAAGTGATGGCAGTTGCGGTGGCTTAAATAAGATCTTCAATAACATCCGGTAATTTTGCTTAGTGCGTCCCTGTAGAGCCCAAAATATCGATCAAGATGGCACCCTCAAAGCCGCCGTTATTACGAAATTCTTGGCGTAGGCCCGCAGGAACTTGTAACAGCGAAAGCACGAGCGGCCCGCGGGCAAGGCGACTATGAAACCTCGCCCTAAGCTTGCCACCGTTCCCTGCGCTTTGTAAGGACTCATCAAGCACTCATCTGTTATGCCGGCACACACATTAACAAAGCGAAATGCCAGGAGAGATGGTAGGCTCCAAACTTTGCTCTCATACCTTGAAAAAATTTAAATGTCTTTTCACAGCGCAGGCTGTTAAGAGATGACAACAACAGCTGTTTTCTGTTTCTGGCGCCGTAGTTGTCCGCCGCCGTCGGTGTCCATAACCGCTATCGCGCGAAATAAGAAAAAAAAACGAAATAATAAAACATATCGAGAATGCAACGGGGTTCGAACCTGAACCCTCTGCGTGGGAGCCCAGTATTATACCACGGATTGCAAAAAGACCCTAAGCAGTTGCATTAACATACAACTATTAATATAGCGTGGTAGAAGAGCCAAGTAAGAATCAGGCGTCAAATAACGCGAATTCTGTAACCAGGTGTAACACAACGCGAATTGCGCAACGACTGGGTTGTTAAATGCTTCCAACCCATTATAAAGGGCTCAGTCATAATCCTTCATCGTCATCAGGCACAGTATCAACAAAGTGCACATAATGCCTTACAGATATGATTTATCGCGTGGTGGCTACCTTGAAAGTGTACTTGTATTTGTAGCCTCAAGAAAGTTTACAACGGGCTCTAGATATGCCGCTCTTCCAGTTTTCGCTGTGACTGTGGTGCGCTTTGCGCGCAGGCCCCGCGTTTTTTTTTTTATTGCGATAGCAATTATATTGACACCCTCGGCGGATTTTCGCCGGACATGTGTATGTATGTATATATAAATAAAAGCCACAAATAAACATAATTCAGAAGAAAAAAATCCGAAGCGCTTAACTGGGGTTTCGCACGTGCGACCCCTCGCTCAGCAGCGTGCTGCCTTAGACAATTGCACCACGCCTCATTCGTTCTCCAGGGTACCAACGGCAAAATACAAACGCACGCAGCGTTGGGTGACACGCATGGGACGCCACACGTGGCGAAATTAAAATTATGTGAGACACGGGCCATGCTGCATCGCTGCCCGCGCTGCGTTTGCGTCGTATCGCTGGCGACCCACGCTAACTTTCCATTTTACGGTTGTAGCGCTACGCCACTCGTGGCCAGTTGGCCAGGTAAAAAGAAGAGCGTCCCGTGGCTCTAGGTGGCACGAGCTAGTGAAAACACTTTCGCTCTTTCTTATGCCACAGGAGGGAAGACACGAGACGGCTGAACCAGAATCACAGTATATGTGTTACACCATGACCTTAATCCTGAGGCTAAAATAACAGCGCAAACGCACAAGACAATCAAGAAGAAAAGGAACGTACGACACAAGCGCTAACTAACAACTGCTTTATTCTTTCATACGCCAATGCATATTTAAGACCAAGGCGAACTTACCGCACATGCGCACACAGCAATATCTCTAAACCAAAACGTGTAACAAGGATGATAGTGCATTAGATACGCGAAGACATGAAATCATTTTGAGATTGGTGTAGGGACAAAGAAGTAAAAAGGACAAGAGCGTTTGCGCTGTAACTTTAGCCTCAGGAATATGTAGCAACTAGAGCAAAATGAAGTTTTGTCTTAGTGACCAGAATCGACGCCCGCAGGGAACGCGAGCCGTGGCTTGACGTGCCACTGCCAAGCGCCGTCTTTATTTTCTCTTGTGGCCGCGCGCTCTACGGTTTTGTTTGCCGCCCAAAGGAAGGTGATGTAGGGTCATGGGACAACTCGAGCGCAAGAGTCTGAGAGTAGCTTGCGTTCTGCGCATTCGTCCTGGCGGCTCGCATATTTCTTGGGTCCTCAATTCTAAAACTGCTGCAGTGTTTTGCCGGAGTTGGGATAAGCGCCTTCGAATTGTACTTTGACATACAGGGCGTGGTCGATCGCGCTCGCCCGATTATCTCTTGAGGGGGAGTTTTGTACGTCTTGTGTTTTCACCGCAAAAGTTTGTGTTGAAGCTATAGATCACATGAAGGTCACTCTGCTCGCTGCATCGGCCGCGTTTGCGAAAGGAGTGATCTGCTAGCTAGGACAGCCAAAGTAGTGGTTAGTTGAAGTAACAACTGTGACAGTGCGCGCTCGTCCTATGTTTACCTGTGCGTTCTTCTCGTGCGTACTTCTTTGTGTTTGAGCAGCGCGCTGCAAACGTTGAGCTGTGACAGTTGTTAGTTCGCACTCGCCTTGTGTGTTTTCTTTTCCTGCGTCCTTCCTGCTTAAGCTGCGCGCAGGAAGTTTCTAGCTGCTTGCCGTTCTTCGCGTGGCATTCCGATTTCTTGCTATCGCATTCATTGCATCGCCCCTGAGGCGAAACTGCGACTTTTTTTTTATTCGAGCCTCGTATGACAACAGGAACACATGCCAACTGTTTCGCTGCTTATTTCGTATATATAGTGCCGCTCCGCACAATGCAAGCCGGCTTCTGTTGCAAGCAAACGAGCTGCCATTGTTGCACTGAGATTACCGTCCCTTACTGTGTGGAGTCACAGAGAGAGAGAGAATTTATAGACAAAATGAAGATACGTTAAAAAGATAGTTGGTGGTGCTGCATACCGGGATGAGATTAAGTAAAAATAGGTATAAAAGGGATAAGACAAACAGAAATTTGTGCATACAACTGTGTTGAATGTATTTGGCAGTGACAGCAGTTTTTGACTTATTCTGCCCAGATCGTGCAAACGCTCATAAACTGGTGTTTTTTAATGATCCTCTCTGCACAGCGTACTGAGGACAGGCGCAGAAGATGGCTTGTAAGGTCTCCTCGAATCCACAGTCGTCACGAAAAGCGTCGTCCGGCATTCCAATGCGACAGGAAAATGACTTCGTGAAAGCTACTCTTAGCTATAACCGAAAAAGTAGAAGCATCGTATGCTTGCGAGCATGCTTGCGAAGCTTGCACACTGCATCTAACGGTGATGGTGATGGTGGTGGTGGTGATGGTGGTGGTGGTGGTGTTGCAGCAGGCGGGGTTAGCCTGGCCTGCATGGCCGGCAATTGTTCCGCCTGAGCATCTCCTGAATTGTAGGGGTATGTCACCAAGGGCCGAACAGCCCAGTGTCTCTCAGGAAAACAAACAAAATTCTTTGCACGCTCCTCCTCGTTGCCGCGGGCCCTTCAGGAAAAATGACGTCTTCAACTGTCCGGTACCTATGACAACCTTTTTGCAAGGTGCGGACCATCATTGCTCTTTCCACATCAAACTGCGGGCAAAGCCAAATAAAATATTCAATGTCCCCGATGTCACCGCAGAAGGCACAAAACGGGGAAGCGTACCGCCCAGTATTGAATGACGAAGCCGGGGTGTATGCGGAGCCGGTTCTTATGCGGTACAACAGCGTCGCTTGTTCACGAGAAAGTCCGGTGATTACACATGCTTGGTGTGGAAACTTGTGGATCGCCTTGAAATGATTACGTATCGCATCTTTGTTGCTCTGGTAAGTTTTAGGAGTTCTTTGACACTTTAATAAGGAAATCGACCGAGTGCCTCTGCTCAGTAATTTTTTTCGTCGATCTTTTACGCCTTTCGTCAGTGCACCGCGCAAAGCCATAGCTCTATCGTCGTTGCGATTTTGTGGAATGCTCAGGGGACTTAGTGTTACTCGAGGAAAGTAAGCCTTACAAAAAATTGCCCCGGAGACAGTTTCCACGCAACTTCTCCTACATAACAGCTTCCTGGAATTGGCTTTTACTGCTGGGTCGCCTAACGCCCGGCACTGCGCAAACATTTTTTTTCTGTACATACTTTCTGCGAACGCTTTTTCTGCGAAACTTTTCAAGCCCTTATTCGCATATAAGCTTTTACGCTTGAAGTGTGAAAGCAGATGCCAGGTATCGGTGATACCGGACATATTACTAGCCGAAGCCTCTGTGAATGGCGCTTCAGTCCAACGTCCACAAATTGCGAACACTAACGTCATGGTTTCCGAGAGGAAATTGGTTCACTGTACATGGGCACATTGATGTGCGCTCAATGCGCACCTGCGCCTGGCTGCTTCTTAATAAGAGAATCACCGGTTCCCTTATCCGCGCTTTCTCTCGTAGGCGTACTTTGACGTGCACGGCTGGCACAGCATTTGATTGCGTCGGCTGCCTTTTGGCGCCAGCCGTTTTGCGTTCGCAGCACGAAGCTCTTAGTACGGTCGTCAGCAGTAAGGCTGGCATAGGAGTCCGATTCATTGAAAGGCCGCGAAAATGCTGCGGCATTGCGTTCTCAGATGCAACCTGCGTTAGTCAATTTTGGTGACGCCGTGCTCCCTTTTATTCCTAATGCTGAGCGATGCAAAAATCGCATGGTATTACAGTATGTGAGTCAGCGTTATGCTTTACAAGCGGGCTGTTTCATCAGAAGCCGTTGTTTGTACGTGTACCAGGAGCAGTGACAACAACGATGCCAAACTGATAAACTACCGATGCAGTAATTGGTTCATATGTATTCTTTGTAGTTCCGTCATGATTTGTGTTCTGAAGCGCCGTAAAACGCTGCACGGCGTGCATCGAAATAAGATCTTGCTTTTGAAAACATTAAAACAGCTTTTGCCTGCATAAGGCTGTGCTTTTCAGGTGATCACCTATAATTTTTATTTTAACAGATAATACGAAGTTCGGTCGTACAATTTTTATAGCTTTTTTACAATAATGAGAGTACGAGTTTCCGGTGCTCTTTAATGATAACAGTTGCATTCCATTTTCTTTAGAAATAGCAACGTCATACCGCAATTAAGCAGTGCATCTTTGCTACTTTCAAAGTAGAGTGGCGCAAACAGTTGTTTCTGATAAATCAGGATCTTTTCGATCAGTGCTCCGCAGGCACAGAGAAACAACTTTATTGAACTGAAAAAAAAGAGAAATTCACAAAGTGTTCTGCAGATCTGAAACATAACTTGCAAGTTTCACTTACGCCTTTGTTATTTTAACTTTCATCGTGAATGTTTGAAATAGCCGCCATAAACCTTAGCGGATCAGATGGTATCTTTTAGATATATATCACAAGCTTTATGTTGCCACTGCGGCATCTTTCGATTGGTTACTTTGCGACATTGTATCTTGCTTTTGGTGGAGCTGAAGCGCGCGTTGTTGCCGCTGAAGTCGGTTCCGTTAGCTTGTGACTCGTCAGCTGCTTCATTTGTAGTCGTAAATGTCACATCCTTGCCTCGGAAAGTACATTCAGCACTTTAAGTAAAGCTGAGAACAATAAAAACAAGGACGCAACGACAGATATACGCAGGGTATTTTGGGTGTGCATCTCCGAAGACCACATCAAGGCGTCGAGTGCAGCGGGCCCACGCCTATATGGAGGAACTGATCGTGGCTGCGTTTTTCGACAGCCTAAGACACTTGCAACCTCGACGCCTTTTCTCTCCCGAAAACCACTCGTCTAGCCCAGAGCCGTATATTCCCTTTGGGAGAGTTCGGCGCTCTTTTGATCTCGCCGCCAGTCTGGCAACAGCGCGCTTCCGCGCCGCCGACGCCATTTCGTGCCGAGGTTTCCCGTGATGCTGTACCCGTGACGTCGCTGTCGGCATTTATGCTTCCTCTGTGACCGACCTTGTGTGTCTTTGCTGCTGTTCGTGCCCGTGTCGGCTGCGTGGAACATCGTGGACCTGCACGGACGTCGCAATGGGGGCTTGCAGCGCAGTAGCCGGCGGCGGCGGGAGTTGGCGACGCTAGGTTTGTCACGTTACGTTGACGCGAAAACAGAGCACTCTATACTCCCACTTGCGCGACGCACTACGTCGCCTTGACGCATGCGCAATTGAGCGCACTTGGCGTCCCTTCTTCACGTAGAGACACAGACGCAGTTCAGTCTGGATGACGTCGCCGGCGTGGAATGCAGCATGTCGCATCTCGCGCCGGCTGCAGCCGGGGCGCGTTGACGCACGCTGGGCGCGTCAGTCGCATCGCGCGTTGGCCTTAGAGTGCTGCACGTTTGTTAGCGTAGCGTCACTGTGCCGAGCGTTCGCGCGCGTCGACGTTACGCTGGAGTATATCAGCCCCTTAACTCGCTGAAGAAAGGGTTCGCCAGAGACGGAGCGTTGCGGGCGCACGCCAACGCGAGCTTACAGTGCCGCGGCACAAAATGGCTGGCGGACAGCGCCGCCGCTAAATTTGGATGGTTGTTGGCTCCGCCCCTCCGCCGAACTCTCAGAAGGAATATACGGCTCTGGTCTAGCCTTCTGTCGCTCACGCAATACAATGCAGCATTGTTAAAGTACCGACTTTTCAGAAACCTGTCTGCTCTCTAGCCATTTTTTCGCTCATTCATTGTGCCTCCCCTTTTCGCGTCTTCCCACTCGGGCAGAAAAATGTGCCGAACACTTTCCTTTAGCCGCTAAAAATTTTCACATAAGGTTCGGTGCTGCTTGCAGCAACTTCCTTTTCTTCCTTTAGTCCGGAATGGTATATCTAGCTACGGCGACCCTTTCATAATCATTATGCCCATTCGCGCTCAAAGCATACATTCACTCATATTCTAGCCATTAAATGGGTTGAGAAACTTCCCTTCCATTACTCCCTTTCCATAATTTACCTCTTCTGTTTTCCACCACTCACCTGAATATTGACGGCGTTGTCAAGCGGGTAACTCTCTTCACGTACTTCTATGCACGGTTTTAAGGTCCCGCCTGTAAGGGTACTTCTGTTTTCATCTGTCTATTGCTCCTTTTCGTTTTGCATCATCAAGTATTTCTGCCCAATGTAACCACCTTGTGCATGACATTCTCGGCGTTCTTTTTTTATATTTTTCCGTGTACCGCTACTATGCAAGCGTCTTTTCTAACCAGTCTGGTGAGCTGGCGCCAGGATGCACCTGCGGCTTCACCGAGAGGGTTCCGGTATGGTAGCGTGTGTGTCTAAGGCAACGTTAACGAGCAAACACTGGGCCGCGCCTCATTAGGAAGTGCGCGATTCACGCAGCGGTGCTTGCCATTCCTTGTGAATCTAATGGTCGCGTACTACCACTGGTCATTTACGAAGTTTCTGCTGAGCGAAAAACGAAGGACAAACAGGCAAAAGTCGTTAGCGCTTCAGCCCCGCAGGCTGCACTGCCAATACTGCATGTTCAAAAAAGTATGATTTACATGATGTGTTATAGTCTTCCGAGCTATGGTCTCTTGCCTTGTTCTTGCGGTTAAGCTTCTATGCGTGTACACGTAAGCCACAGTGAAAGTGCAACATAGGTTTCCGTACTACTAATCGGTTCATTAGATTGATTGCCACAGTCTTTTGTTTTTGTGCCTTGTTGAGACTTACATTGATGGGCCTTATACAGTTCTTATCCTCAACTTATGAACTGCCATAATTGTATCGCTAAAATGATATAGAAGTAGGAAAGAAAGATTTCTCTCTAAGCTTCTTTGATGGAAGAATAACCTTCATTCGAAAGGTTGTTGCTTGTCAGTGGAAAGAAAATGAAATAACATGCAGAAGGCATGACATGTCTGAAGGAAGGAAGAAACAAGCGGAAAGACAGGGAGGTTAGCCAGTTCTTAGACCGGCCGGCTACCCTGTGCTGGGGGAAGGGGTAAGGGGATAAAACATGATATAAGAGAGATGTTATATAAAAAAAAGGAGAGCAAGAAAAGGAAAGAGAAAAAAAAGAACGAAAGGAAAATACGACACTGCTTACAGTCTGTCTCTAAGATCAGTTGTCCGCACGAAACGCAATAGTGCTTTGAGAGCCTTCTGCACAGAGGACGGACTCGGCCAAGGTCAGAGAACCTTTTGTTCTGACAAAGGGCGATTGTAAAGTTTATCTAACGTATAGGAAAGTTCTTGTCTTGGCGCACTGAAACGGGGACTCTCGCACAGAAGATGGGAAATCGTTTCGTCGCAGCTGCCGTTAGTGCATGTATATCGTTGTCGGCCATTCCAATCAGACAGGAGCAGGCATTCTCGAAGGCCCCGCCAAGCCACAGGCGGCACAGAAGCGCCTCCTAAGCTCGCGGTATTCCCGACGGAAGACGAAGCTGAAGATAGGGATCCAAGCTGTGTAGACGAGGGTTGGTGGATTCCGTCGTGTCTGAAGCATGATGTCACAGCGATGCAGCAGACAGTGTCTACCACATCGCCCTCACAGACTAAACACTATAAGCAGCAATGCTCTTTTATGTATTTTTTATTTCTGCGATTTTGACGAATTATATTATCTGTGAAAAAGAGAAGCCAGAGCAATATAAACGTGTTGAAATCTCCTAAACAACATATCATCAAAAATCTGTTTGTTGTGCGAAAACTATAGATATCACTCGCGCCTGTGTGCAAGTTAATTTCCTCATTTAGTTGCATATTATTTACAAATACGTAAAACGAGCAAATGAGTGTCCTTAGGTTCACCCTCGAATTTGTACCCTAACTGATGACGTCGTTTAACCCGCCAAGGTAGTCTTGTGGTTATGGTGCTCGACTGCTGACCCGACGGTCGCGGGATCGAAGTCCGCCGCGCCAGCCGCATTTTCGACGGAGGCGAAAATGCTTGAGGCCCGTGTACTCAGGTTTACGTGCACGTTAAAGAAAGCGGTCGAAATTTTCGATGCCCTCCACTACGGCGTCCCACATAATCACATGGGGGTTTTGGGACGTTAAGCCCCAACAATAATTAATATTAGATGACGTCGTTGCCAACAATTAGAATCTGGATAGCGGGTTCCCTGTTCATTCCCTAGGACAGACTTTGCTCTGGTGGCATGCTATACGCCCATCAGTCCCCCTTGTGCGAGCCTACGCTGTTATGGTTCCGCATTTGTCATGATGGAGAGCGTGTCAAGTTCCACGCAGGATTCCACTCATGTTCTTTTTGTGGGCTAACAAGCGAATGTAAGGAAAGAATTACATTGACGCTGGGCGAGGTCATTCTTCTTCGTGGTTTCACGCAAAGTGAGGAATGTTCGTCACATCTCGTGTGCTGCTTTTTCTGCTGCTTTGATACGTACTACAAACGAACACGCAACCGTAGAACACGCCAGCTGAACAACGTTTGAAGGCTATACTCGAACGTGTAGAAGAAAATAAAGCGTCTTGCAGCACGCAGAACGCGACGCCGTCACTGGCGGAGCCCTGGCAACGTACGTTTGTATTCAGAGCGTACCGACAGGGACGCCTACGAGCTTTGTTGTCGCTGCTCGCACGCCCCGTAGACTGTCGCCTTTCAGTCTCATTCTTTTCAGAAACACGCCCGCCACCTCCTCTCTCTCTTTTTTTCCGATGAATCATCAGCTTCCCAAGCAGCCAGTTCTTTATTAGGCCCGACGCTTATCTTTCCCCGGCCCACATTCAATTTGATGTGGGCTAAGCTCGTTCTCTATTTTTATTTATTTGATACTATGCCCCGATAAGAACGTGCTTTCGCTTTTTAACACACGACATTGCGTGTCTTCGAGAAATGATGGCTTCCAGAAACAACGTCCGGGAAAGTTTGAAGCATATGCAGCGGCTAGCAGAAACGCGAGGTGTCGGAAGCAGGTAAAGAAAATTGATCGAAGTAGCCCAAGGACATTTCTTTCTTTCTTTCTTTCTTTCTTTCTTTCTTTCTTTCTTTCTTTCTTTCTTTCTTTCTTTCTTTCTTTCTTTCTATCTATCTATCTATCTATCTATCTATCTATCTATCTATCTATCTATCTATCTATCTATCTATCTATCTATCTATCTATCTATCTATCTATCTATCTATCTATCTATCTATCTTTCTTTCTTTCTTTCTTTCTTTCTTTCTTTCTTTCTTTCTTTCTTTCTTTCTTTCTTTCTTTCTTTCTTTCTTTCTTTCTTTCTTTCTTTCTTTCTTTCTTTACCTAGTTTTGCATTTAGTCTCATATTATATCGATGGATGTATACGCAGGCCACTCCTTTACTGATGTATGCACCAAAAAACCAATAGTGATTGACACTGAAGATGGCTTCTTGTTGGACGACTGATATTTCTTCATCAAACAAATAATTTTTCCGCTTTGGTCCAATTTCTATGGGCCTGAGTTGAGGCCTGTAAAGCGCAGTGACGCATCACGTCACGTGCGCCAGGCAGATCATTTTCGCAGTCTCGTGACGCATTCATCATTCACCAGGAGGCTGATATTTGATGGCATTTTTATGTCATTCAAGTTACGCCGTCGCCACTAAACTCGTACTTCATGTCAGACGGTGATCGACACGAGATCTTGCGACGTCACTCTAATTAATCTTTTATGCTGTCCGCCGCGGTGGTGTAGACGTTACGGTTAGAGTGCCTCGATGCCGGCGCCCCCGCTTAGAGTGGTGTCAGCTTTTGAAAGGGCAGGTGCTGCCTCCTCGGCCTTGGCGGCAGCGTGGCCGCCGTTTTGATTCTTCCGGTCGGTCACTTGTGCGTGGCGTGCGTGTTGTTCTTTGGTCAGTGTTCGTTTCCCTCCAGTTTCATGCGCTCGCTACCTTCAGCATGGCCGGATGTTGCGTGTCGCAGTGCACCAATCATTGAGGAACGCTGGAATTTGTATCGTTTTCCAGGAGACCCGAAAAGAAAGCTTGTTTGGACAGCAAAAATCAAACATGACTGGTGGGATCCGATGAACACATCATTCATTTGCAGCTTAAGTTTGCAGCCGCTATTTCGAATGGACATGCGAGCACAACTTGTCCTGGTATTAACCTTGAGTAAAGAATGGACACAATGGTATCCGCTCTATGCTTAAAAGACTATAGTTCACGTGTGCATGAATCCTGAATTTTACTTCGTAAACATTCCTTACTGCACTTGGTTGGTCCTGTAGCTGCTTATTGCGATATCAATTATACGGACAGTCTCGGCTGGTTTTTGCCGTCGCCGTCGTCATGCACCGTGCACCACTAATTCAGAAATACTTTCCGACGCGCGGAATCAAACGGCCGACCTCTCGCTCAGCAGCGCGCGGCGTTAGACGGCTAGGCCACGAAGAGTACCGTCTTTCAGCATGCTAACGTCGAGCTATTTATATACACCATTTACTTCAGCGTGCTTTCTCACTCACCAGCGAAATGGCGCGAGGGGCGCGCTTTAAAGGTCATCGCCCCGCACGTAGCGTTGCGCGCAAACGCCTCGGTGCACCTTGCACTAAGGGGCGTGGTCGCCTGCGTGCGCCTCGTGGAGGGAGCAGGGGGTTGTATGTCTTGTGCTGTCACCACGATGTCCGCGCTGAAGTTACAGAGCGTACAAAGGTCACTTGGCTCGCTGCAGCAGCCGCGTTTGCGGAACGAGCACGCTGTTCAAACAGACATAAGTAACAACTGTGACACTTGATAGTTCGCGCTCGCCCTGTGTGTGTTCTTTTCGTGCGCCCTTTGCGCTTGAGCGACGCGCTGCTCCGCCGTTGCGGCGAAACTCACTTTTGCTTTCAGTATTTTTTTGGGATGTGAAATGGAGCATGCTATAAATTATGCGTGTTTGTTTGCAGATGATATCCTTCTTGTTTTCTAATAGTAATAATTTGCGGGAATTTACGTCCCCAAACCACGACATGATTATGAGATACGCCGTAGTAGAGGGCATCGGAAATTTTAACCATTTGTTGTTATTCAACGAGCACCTAGCTAAATCTAAGCACACGGGCTTCTGGTGGCATTTCACCTCCATTGAAATGGGGCCGCTGGGGTTGGAATTTGATCCCCCCTTACAAAAATAGATTTAAGCAATCAATAGATTGTCTAAAAATAGGTTTAGACAGTCTATAGACTGTTTAAATCTATTTTTGTGAGGGCCGCGACTATTGTGTCAGCAGTCGAGCACCATAACCACCAGACAACCACGGTGGGTTCTTGTTTTCTTTCCGTGGTTTAAGTACGCCTTCTGTGCTGGTCTGATGCCGATGTCTGTACACTCTTAAAAAAAAGGGTGTCTGCACTGACTACCTTTGGGTGGTAATCGCCTCGCTACACATATGATGACCTTTTGGGGTGTCAAACGACTCCCTTCGTTCTTCAGACCAACGACTCCCTTCTTCACAATTTGGGGTGTCAAACGACTCCCTTCGTTCTTCAGACCAACGACTCCCTTCTTCACAAGCAGAGAGAGAGAATATGTATTACTCCCAACGCAGGAGTCTACGCGAGTACCTTTTATTTCCCGCTAGTACCTATAGGTAGTCAGGGTGACCCCTTTGCCATGGTAACGCTGACCCCCACTGGAGCGTTCCTTTGACTCCGTTGTCCTTAAGGACAGTGGTGTACATGACTCCCCTGGCAAGAGTCAGTGTGACCACTTCGTGGTACTCAATGAGGCACTCTGCAACAAATAATGCGTTTATTTTTCTTCTTGGTCGATATTGATGAAACTTGCTGAGTTTAGGTTTACTTATGTGGCGATTTCAAATATGCAATTATCTGGAAGAAAACGCAGTTTTGACACAAAAATTTCATGTGTCTTGATGAGCAAGCCTTTCCAAACTTGGAGTTACAAAGTAAATCGACATATCGCTATAGTTAGGGGATAAAAATGTATGCAATAGTTTTAAAGGAGTTTACTGCGCTGTTCTGGCATAATGTTCATGAACCCACTAGCCCACATACGAACTCGCGTTTTAAACCCATTTGAGTTAAAAGTTACGTAATATTGAACTCTCGTGAGCGAATCACCAGCTAGACATACACTTACTGGTCAATGTTCAGCATACTATGACTATTGTTAAGTGGGTTTAGGACATGCATTCTGGTTATGTTGCATACAGTTCCCATTTCATATTATTGTGATATGCTTACTTTGTAACTCGTGCAGGCCTAACATGGCACATGAAATGTTTGATATACTTAATTAACACGACATATAATAGTAAAAAAAATATTTGCATTTTCAAAATCAGCGTACAAATACACATAAACTAAACAAGTTTTATAGAGATTGATCAAGAATTTCAAAAGAACTTCAAATCAGAGCGAACACCATTAGGGTTTTTATCTGACAATCGACGAAAGTTGGTGCCGCTACCTCTTGTTACTCAACAAGGCACTTCCACCGGGTTTACTCAAACAGGAACACTGTGGTGGATGCATGACAGCCGCAACAAGTTTTTGTAGCAACTTTACAGTGCTGCACTCGATTCCTCTGGGGGAAATAAAATACTACTCGAAGTTTATATAGATGAGTCTCAGAACAATTTCCGCTCGCGTAAAACAACAAAAAATGTTGATTCTAGAAGAAAGTAAGCCATGCAACACGGAAACAGAAGAGATGCGGACAGCTCAAACGCTAGCGTTTGGTTTGTCTGTGTCTTCTCTTTCACGTCTGCATGCCTTCATCCTATAAACAAACTGATATTTCTGCGATTCGTAAAATTATTCTTTGAATCGGTTTTTAAACACTTCATGCCATTTCATACATGTTCACATTGTAATGACAACCTACTGTTTTATCAGTAAGCCACCTAAACTATAGGTAGAACATCCTGCGAATAATGCGTAGTCCTTAGCCACGTCACCACCATTGTTAAGCATTTTATATATATATATATATATATATATATATATATATATATATATATATATATATATATATATATATATATATATATATATATATATATATATATATATATATATGTGTGTGTGTGTGGGTGTGTGTGACATTTTTGAGCGCGCAAAAGAACAGGGACGAAAAACGACGCGGACACAGCGCTGACTTCCAACATATGCTTTATTTTCTACAGTGGTACATATCTATATATAGACAACAAAAAGCAACGCACGCAGGCGCATTGTACAGGAAGGCTTCATGTAAAACCACAAATAAGTATGCATAATAAGCAATCAAACAACCTGATACCGGATTTTGTTCTTCTTTAAGAGATCAAGTGGTCATTCCTGACTACCACTATCGTCTGTCACCCTGTGGGCCTTGCTTAGAAAGTCTAGTTCTTTTTGGATAGGTCAATTGAAGGTGCACTAATGCACATGTCTCCCAAACTTGCAATCTTCGCCGCTTCAATTATCTCACGTGTTGTTTGTGCCTGGCTCCTTCCTGTCGCAGTGCACTGCGAATACATGGGATCGCACCCACACTTCCTGCAGTGGAAAGCCAAATGTCCCACACCTCCAGTTCGCACGTTATTTGCGTGCTCACGCAGCCTGTCATTGGCACACCGTCCCGTCTGCCCTATGTATTTCTTGCCACAGGACAGCAGTAACTCATAAACGATGTTCTCACATTTAACAAAGCTTTCTTTGTGCTTTTTTTGGCACCTGGGTTTTTCAGAACCACTGTAGGAGGCCTTGCACAGATTATAAAGCTTGTTTGGTGCTGAAAGGACGACTCTTACGTTGGCGTTGTTTCCTATCTTTTTCAGCCTATGTGAGACATCGTGAAGGTACGGTATGACGGCGCATTTCTGCTTGACAGGCTCCGTTTCTGCTGAAGCCTGCTCCTCACCCTTGCGAGCATGTTTGACAGTCTTGAGAAGACCCTCCGCCACAGATGTGACGACATACTGAGGAAACCCCGCCTTTTTCAGGCGGTCAGCTTGCGCCTGGAAACTACACGAACACTTGTGAGGACATGAGCGGCGAAGCGCATTCATTAGGGTTAATTTTGCAATACCCCTTTTAACTAGCTTGGAGTGGCCCGAAGAAAACGGCAGAAGCGGCTTATTGGCCCTAGGCTCGTACGACCAGCAGACCTGGTCTCGCTCGAAGAACATTCGTATGTCAAGAAAACGCAAGGCGTTGTTTTGCGGCATTTCATGCGTGACTGCGAGCGGTTGTAGGAAACGCGTGAACAGATCAAGTACGCTTGAAGAATCATTGCCAAATTAATCTGGACTTGATTCTAGAAAGACAACATAGTCGTCTACATATCTAAACACCTTCTTTACATTTGTGCCTGTTAGCTCTGTTTCTAGTTTCTAGTAACAGGCACAAATGTAAAGAAAGTGTTTAGATATGTAGACGACTATGTTGTCTTTCTAGAATCAAGTCCAGGCGAATTTGGCAATGATTCTTCAAACGTACTTGATCTGTTCACGCGTTTCCTGCAACCGCTCGCAGTCACGCATGAAATGCCGCAAAACAACGCCTTGCGTTTTCTTGACATACGAATGTTCTTCGAGCGAGACCAGGTCTGCTGGTCGTCGAGCCTAGGGCCAATAAGCCGCTTCTGCCGTTTTCTTCGGGCCACTCCAAGCTAGTTAAAAGGGGTATTGCAAAATTAACCCTAATGAATGCGCTTCGCCCCTCATGTCCTCACAAGTGTTCGTGTAGTTTCCAGGCACAAGCTGACCGCCTGAAAAAGGCGCGGTTTCCTCTGTATGTCGTCACATCTGTGGCGGAGGGTCTTCTCAAGACTGTCAAACATGCTCGCGAGGGTGAGGAGCAGGCTTCACGAGAAACGGAGCCTGTCAAGCAGAAATGCGCCCTCATACCGTACCTTTACGATGTCTCACATAGGCTGAAAAAGATAGGAAACAACGCCAACGTAAGAGTCGTCCTTTCAGCACCAAACAAGCTTTATAATCTGTGCAAGGCCTCCTACAGTGGTTCTGAAAAACCCAGGTGCCAAAAAAAGCACAAAGAAAGCTTTGTTAAATGTGAGAACAACATCGTTTATGAGTTACTGCTGTCCTGTGGCAAGAAATACATAGGGCAGACGGGACGGTGTGCCAATGACAGGCTGCGTGAGCACGCAAATAACGTGCGAACTGGAGGTGTGGGACATTTGGCTTTCCACTGCAGGAAGTGTGGGTGCGATCCCATGTATTCGCAGTGCACTGCGACAGGAAGGAGCCAGGCACAAACAACACGTTAGATAATTGAAGCGGCGAAGATTGCAAGTTTGGGAGACATGTGCATTAGTGCACCTTCAATTGACCTATTCAAAAAGAACTAGACTTTCTAAGCAAGGCCCACAGGGTGACTAGACGATAGTGGTAGTCAGGAATGACCGCTTGATCTCTTAAAGAAGAAAAAAATCCGGTATCAGGTTGTTTGATTGCTTATCATGCATACTTATTTGTGGTTTTACATGAAGCCTTCCTGTACAATGCGCCTGCGTGCGTTGCTTTTTGTTGTCTATATATAGATATGTACCACTGTAGAAAATAAAGCATATGTTGGAAGTCAGCGCTGTGTCCGCGTCGTTTTTCGTCCCTGTTCTTTTGCGCGCTCAAAAAGTCAAACATGAATTACCAACTTGCCCATGCCTACGCTCTCTCAATATATATATATATATATATATGTGTGTGTGTGTGTGTTTGTGTGTGTGTGTCATTCCATGCAAAGTGTCCCAGACGTGGCGCTCGCACATCACAGATTTTGCTGATAAAATTTGTGCCTTTTTCCTGTGCCACATGGAGTATTGTGGCAAAACACTTTTGGTCAAAAAAAATTTTGACAATCATGGCACCCCCTCGAAATTCGCTTCTATTTATTAAACTGTACCTAATAGAAAAATGTGTATAAAATCTATTTTTGTGTGTTGAGCTACGAAACCGCGCTTGCGCTATCACAGAGGTTCTGTTTAGTTGTCCCATTCATTATTTCCGATTTTTTTTGTGTTACACTACCAGCTACGTAGCTTCAAAAACTACAAAAATCTTCAATGTTCGTGAATTTTTCTTCAGCTATTTGCAACTCACCCTAACCAATATTAATCATAGCCTGATTTCCAGGAAAGTGTATTTTAGTACAGAAATGTTTAGGGGTAAAATAGACTTCAAATCTTTCCGAAAAAATTGTGATATTTGAGACAATGTACGATTTGTCACATGTTTGACCGTATTTTTCATACTGATGCGATCAAAGTAAAAATCCTCGTCATGTGGCGTTTGATAGAAGTCTTCATCGTTAAGTAACGAGGAAAGTCTAATCAAATCATTTTTTTGTTTTAAAGAAGAAAATACTTTTTGAATTTGGCCCTCCGATCGCGCAGTGCATTTCATTTTGCTGCCACTTTGCCGCAAAGCACGTGGTCGCCCTTACAGCTGACACTCGTCACAGGCAGCGGCCAGATGCGAGATGTATGTCAGCGGCTCGTGAGTGGTCGAAAGTCTTGTCGCGCTGTCAGGGCGACGAGTAATGAATTTGCGTTACAATGAGCATTTGCTAGGCGGGCCCAAAGGGAAATATGGACGCCCGAGAGCAGCATGTGGAGTCGTTGGCACAATGTCCTAGAGGGACGTCTGCACAACTAGCATACACATACTGAAAGAAATAATGCACACTGTACACACTTCTTTCTCAGGGTATACGTGTTGTACAGACGGCCTCTAGCACATTGTGCCAACGACGCCATAGGCTGCTCTCGGGCGTCCATACTTCCCATTGGGCCCGCCAAGCAAGCTCACATTGTAACGCGAATTCATTACTCGTCGCCCTGACATCAACGTGACAAGACTTTCGACCACTCACGAGCCACTGACATACATCTCGCATCTGGCCGTTGCCTGTGACAAGTGTCAGCTGCAAGGGCTACCACGTGCTTTGGGGCGAAGTGGCAGCAAAATGAAATGCACTGCGCGTTCGGAGGGCCAAATTCAAAAATTATTTTCTTCCTTAAAACAAAAAAATGATTTGATAAGACTTTTTTCATTACTTAACGATGAAGTCTTTTATCAAACGCCGCATGACGAGGATTTTTACTTTGACCGCATCAGTATGAAAACTATGGTCAAACATGCAACAAATCGTACATTTTCTCTAATTTCACAATTTCTTTTCGGAAAGATTTGAAGTCTATTTTACCCCTAAACATTTCTGTACTAAAATACACTTTCTTGGAAATCAGGCTATTATTAATATTGGTTAGGGTGAGTTCCAGATAGCTCAAGAAAAATTCACGAACTTTGAAGATTTTTGTAGTTTTTGAAGCTACGTAGCTGGTAGTGAAACACAAAAATTCGGAAATAATGAATGGGACAACTAAACAGAACCTCTGCGATAGCGCAAGCGCAGTTTAGAAGCTCAACACACAAAAGTAGATTTTATACACATTTTTCTATTAGGTACAGTTTAATAAATAGAAGCGAAATTCGAGGGGGTGCCAGGACCGTCAAAAATTTTTTTCGAGCAAGAATGCTTTGCCACAATACTCCATGTGGCACAGGAAAAAGGCACAAATTTTATCAGCAAAATCTGCGATGTGCGAGCGCCACGTCTGGGACACTTGGCATGGAATGACCCTTAAATATAAGAGCTACAGAAAGATCACGAAGGTCCTGATACTGTAGGAAGGCATTTGACACACGACGTACGTTTTAGCACTATGCTAATGCTAAAACGTACGTCGTGTGTCAAGTACCTTATATATATAAGGTATGATATATATAAATATATATATTTAGCGGTGGTATGGAGAGTTCTGTACAGAACTGAAATACAGAAACACCGTCCAGAAATACAGCGAGACACATTACTGTCAGAATGAGTGAGATATGAAAAGCAATAGTTTCGCTAACATCGTTCATTACTGTCAAATGCGGCAATATACTAGACCTGGCATAAACATTAGCATAGCCAGCAGTCAGTTTTTATGAATAGGAATCAATGGCCAGCCATCAAGCACTTCTTTGCGACATCCATTACATATTTTATGTGGCATACAGCGCAAAACATGCAACATGTGTAGTTCTCATGTAGTACAGGATTCTCATGTAGTCATCTGAGATACAGGACCCCAATAGGTGACACAGCTTGCGTGCATGAGCTTGGCAGTGCCGTGTTCCCAGACCATGTCAGGGTCAGGTGGCATTCTGGCGAAAAGGACAGCAGGTTGCACTGATTCGAGACCACTCACGGCCAGACCTTAAGCGTGGCTATTCCGAATTCTTGGACACGTCTTGACTACCTCGAGACACGAAGTTTCCAAGGAGGCTTCCTGGTCAAATGCAGCTGTAGAGCTTCAATGTGCAGTCTTGAAGCAACCTGAAATAGTCAAGTGCACAAAAATAAACACATGATGACAGACAGATCGATCACCTTTTAATCTGACAAGGGCAGCGCTCACACACCAGATTCCATGAAGTGTCATGGCAATGAACAAAACCAGGGATACTCATTAACTTTGCTGTACTTTGAGGGTCTGTTACTCCCTTAGCCAGCTGCAACTGTTTCCGCTGCATGACCTCCGTACAATTAGAAGGATGTTTTTTTAGAGAACGCATATTTCTTATCAAAATTGTATAATAGTCATGCTCAAGATGTTTTCGCGCACACACTCTATGTCAAGAAGGAAATAGTTTGCTGCAACTAAAATGGCAATGAAGAGATTAATTAACAAAAACTCGTTAATTAACTTTTAATTCCTGACTTGGAGGTAGTTGTTTATATTAGAAAGTTGTAGCGCATGCCAATTTATGGCATACACATTTTTTTTTTATTCGCGAAAGTTACACGTAATTCGTGATATTCATCCTTGAATTTCAAGGACGAAATCGAAACTGATAGCGCCTGACGTGCAGGAAATGTCGCTTCTCTGTTACGTAAGCTCGGAGCTACACGTGAAAAGAAGGTGATGATAGTTTAATGAAGGTGGGCCGAAGCAGAATGTGATCAGGAAAATCTGCAAGTATTCAGAAATACACAAGTAAACAGCTTATTATTTGGGTGCGATGTGTGGTACTTATCTGTAAACATAGAAAGAAAAGGTTGATATTACTGCCGTTTCGGATGCGCGCATCTCGAAAGAAACAAATGAGCACCAAACGCCACATGCAATGGTAAGGAGATCCGCTGACGCAAGTTAGATGACTTGCCAGTTTTCACGAAAAGGTACGACCACGACGCGACTTCATTCAAATTTCGTCACTCCCTTGTCGCGGGCAGCTCCGGTCTGACGTAACAGAAAAACCGCGTTTTCTGTGTGCCGGACACGATCAGTTTTGATTTAGCCCTTAAAATTTCACAATAAATATCTCGAGTTACATAAAACTTTCATGATTTCTGAAAAATGGGTATACCATAAAGCGGCACGCACTACAAATTTCTAATATAAACAACTGCCCTCAAGTCAATAAATAAAAATTAGTTAACGGGTTTTTGTTAATTAGTCCCATCAACGCATTTTTTGTTGCGGCAAAATATTTCCGCCTTGAACTAGAGTACTACTGGAGCGTGACTGTCATAGAATTTTTTTATAAAAGATATGTACTGTCTGAAAAAAAAATCACCCGGTATAGCATGGCAGCAGTATTTTAATAATAATAATAATTGTTGGGGTTTGACGTCCCAAAACCACGATAAGATTATGAGAGACGCCGTAGTGGAGGGCTTCGGAAGTTTCGACCACCTGGAGTTCTTTAACGTGCACCTAAATCTAAGCACACGGGTCTAAACCATTTTCGCCTCCATCGAAAATGCGGCCGCGGCGGCCAGGATTCGATCCCGCAACCTGCGGGTCAGCAGTAGAGCACCATAACCACTAGACTAGCAGTATTTTAACAAAGACCTGTAGGTCGCGGGATCGAGTCCCGGCCTCGGCGGCTGCATTTTCGTTGGAGGCGAAAATGTTTGAGGCCCGTGTACTTAGATTTAGCAGCACGGTAAAGAACCCCAGGTAGTCGAAATTTCCAGAGCCCTCTACTACGGCGTCTCTCAATCATATCGTGGTTTTGGGATGTTAAACGCCAAATGTTATTATTAGTTTAACGAAGAAAACGGCAAAATGTGTATACAGCTACACGAAATATGGCGAATGTACGACAAGACTAGGCTTGCCTTCACTGCCTTCTTTCTGTCGCATCATTGTGAGCGTGCCCTTCTAGTGCCTGGCTTCAGAACAGCTGCACGAAGGTGCAGCTATTCTAAAGGCCTAATGTGCCATTTTTTCTTCAGATCTATATCAACAGGCAAAGGTCTCGTTTTTCCGTTTGTCTGGAAGGACAATCCACCAGCCAGCGTTGACCAGTATAGAGGGTTGGGAGCAAACTCGGGCAAACTGTGCAGCACAAACATCACCTCAAACCTCAAACAATCGAGGTGATGAGAAGCGGTCAAACAAAAAGGAACAGTGCTGAAGTAACTTATATACATATTAAAAACAACAGCTGATTATGGCACGAAATTGGGACAATTAAGGTGCATTGTAAAAGAATGTCAAATGAGGTACCCTGCTGTAAAAAGTGCTAAATATTCATTGCAGACTATGGCGAACAGAATTCAAATAGGATACAGCGAGTGTTTCGAGGTATAATGACGAAGTAATAATTGCTAGAGATTTATGAGCGAAAAGCACAATGCGATTAAGCGGTGCTACATAGTGGGAGATCACGGGTTAATTTCAACTACCTGGAGTTCTTCAATGTGCACAAATCAGAGGGCATGGGAGTTTCTGTATCTCGCCCCCTTCTAAATGCAGCTGCCGGGGTCAGGAATAGAACCCGCGTCCTTGGGCTTCGCAGCGTAACGCTTCCAAGTCCATTTTAAAGGATTTTTGTCCACTGCCCACAACATCACTGTAGACTGTATCTTTGTGTTGAAAATAATAACGAACTGAACCACGGCTGGTATAACAAAGGCATCCAATATCCACACAACACAGCGTTTGAGCAGTATGTTTACTGCCATTATTACTAGCCGGTGTTGTGTTTACTATTAGGTACTAGCACCACACCACATTAGACAAAGCAAGTATCATAGGAGGATGAGGTTATGCTCGTATGCAGTTTGTGGACAAAAAAAAAAAAAAAACTACAACTTTGAAGTGAACTCACATTTACCTTTGTTGCATGATAATTTTTAGCATCATAAGATCAAGTCACCACTGTTTCAATTAAATGAAACCGTGCTACAAAAGCTATTGCATCAAAGTTTTATAGCAGTTACGCACGCACGCACGCACACACACACACAACAAACAAACAAACAAACAAACAAACAAGCAAACACGGCGAGAAGTTCGAATATGCAGCGAATAAATACGTATTAAACGTGTTTCAACGTCTGGGTAGCAAAGGAAAGAAACACTAAATTGTAGAGTTTCACGAGCCAAAATCATGATCTGGACATCAGGCATGTTCGGGCCGGGTGCATTAGATTGATTTTGATCAGCTGATCTTACTTACCCTTCAAATATATATCGGTGCAACGTTGCTCTACGTGTCACCACACTCGACTTGCAACCGAGATTTCAACTCGCAGTTTCATGTTTTTTCTGGCATGTATGGAATAAGTAAACACGATATTGGCGCGCACCACTCCGTTTTACCCGCTACTGGATAGTCCAGTGCGGTTTTCGTCGTTGCCAAGCCATTGAAACACGATAGCAAAATCCGTGCAACTGGAACATCAGAAAGACAAGTGGCAAAGCTACGTGTGAAGCGAATAAAAGAGTTGTAGGCAGAAGCCGGCAGAACTCACCTGAAATCTATAACGACCGTAGGAGCGTCGTCCACAGGCTTCGTCTGTCGGTGCCACTGGGATCCGTCATGCGCTGCCATCTTGCTCAGGCAAGTTCACGACGAAACGAAGCTTACTGCAGGGACTTCTCCGTCCGGAGGCTGCTTTTCCCAAACACTGAGTGACACTGCTTCAGCCAGTCACGGCAAGCGTGAGCCGACGACACGATACTACGCCACGAATGCATAGCACGGAAGGAAAGTCACGCAAAACGATCAGCCAGACACGGCAAGAGCGAGCCGACGATACGATACTACGCCACGAATGCATAGCACGAAGAAAGTCACGCAAAACAATCACTTGCAATCACGCCTGACGACACAGATTATTCTGGCGGACTAAAGAACGACCACAACGAGACGGATCACGAACAATGCCGTCCAACGACGCCAGGCCAAAATGGCTGTCTCGTATTGATGGCTTCAGCTTTGGATTAAAGTAGCCTCCACGAACGCCTAAATGGTTTCGGTTTTGTTTTGGTGCTATAGAACACACATCCATGCATAGTTAAAGCTCTATTGAATAATATCAGGGTGGAGGAGGCGAAGCGTGCCCAGTGGGTGTCTGTAAGGGCTGTACGGTGGGAGGGGGCGCAGGTGAACGTGCATCCCCTGCTCTAGGGGCTAGGGAGAGTGCGGTGAGGCCGTGTGTGCGTGCCTAGCTGTGCTCAACGTTTGCTGAGCGATTTGGTGGCCCGCGCGGATTATCGTGAAGATCAGGGGCGTAGCCAGAAATTTTTTTCGGGGGGGGGTTCAACCATACTTTATGTATGTGTATGTTCGTGCGTGCATTTGTATGTGTGCGTGCATATATACCCAAGCAAAATTGAAAAATTTCGGGGGGGGTTTGAACCCCCCCAACCCCCCCCCTTGGCTACGCCCCTGGTGAAGATATAGTTTAGCTGTGGCGGGCAGAAATGATGACCACTCGCGCTATAATTCTGGTAGTATTGTCGCTCTTTAGGAGACGCGGTAAAGCGTCGCCTTGATAACCGGTCTGCGCGGTTATCATGCCAGCTTTGCGGCACATGTTTTTACGGCCGTCGAGTTAGATGTGTTCCCGATCGCCAGTGCGTTCAACACCATGCACGTCCATTTCACTAATAAATGTATGTTTTCTGCCATACATGCTGTCGTAGGAATCTACAAACCTCGCTTGCAAACGTGCGAAGATTCGCAAATTTGTCAGCGCTGCCATTGTTAAACGTTGTCATAACCCTCAATGTTTCGCTTGGGGGCAAGATTTTTTAAGAACCCTGTTTACTTGTAGACGTTTTCGAAGCGCCGTTTCAGCAATATCGTAACTGAAGCCATAACACAATACGTGCGTAATTCCACATTTTACGAATCCATGTTATATATTCTCAACCAAAATTTTTCGGTATACCACAAGCCAAAGCAGCGAACTGTATCTTGGTCGCAGCCAGTGAAGCTTTATTTTAAAAAAAAACCCACCCTGTATATGCAGAACCATCACTGACTCCCTTGGAGCAAGGGAGTCATCTATTTCATTCAGGAGCGTCGACCAGAGCATTGTGACTCCCCTTAGAAAAAAAGGTGGTCATCGGCTGCCACAAAGAGAGTCAAGCAGACATGACTCCCTTTTGACTCTCTTTTTTTTAAGAGTGTACACGAGTGCAGTTAAAGAATTTTTTTTATTCCTTACTATTTCCGTGCTTCAAAGTTACCTTTTCGTCCTTTCTTAAATAATTACGTAGTTCTTGTTTTTTTTTAATCATTCACGATCACTGGGAAGCGACCAGTGGCAGTCCTCAGTATATTCTGCCATGGAGCTCTTTATTTGTGTAATTACTACTGTCAGCCCAGCATTATTGCGCGTAAATAAATGACTTGCACACTGGAATTGACGGGAGTCGTTTCACAAAGGTAGAGCGATAACCTATGTGCGTCAGGTATACCCGCTTGGTGAGGCGGTGGAGGTACTAGGGAACATCAGATATTAATAGGTGTATGATAGATATTAATACAGGTGCGTCAGATATTAATAGGGCAATATTAATGTGTATGTGTGTGTTTTTCTCATGGAACACACACACACAGATATTCAGGATTTACATTCTTTGAGCAAGTTTAATTGATTTACTTAATTATTAATAATGTAGGCTATGAAGGCTCATCCAGGAGTGCGTATACAAACAGTACTCGCAAAGCGTCCATTACAAAAGAAGACGCATGAAAGCAACAAGACAGGGCAACATTGTGTACAGTAGCCACGTTGTGTCAGTAAAAAAAATACGAGAAACAAAGTCAAGTTTTACAATGAGTACCTCATGGAAAACCAATTAATACAATAAAAAAGATGTCCGCCTCGGGGATATAGTGGTTGCGTTGCTCCGCTACTGACCCGGAAGTAGCGGGTTCGATCCCGGCCGTAGCGGTCGTATTTCGATGGAGGCGCAATGCTAGAGGTTTGTGTACTGCGCGATGTCAGTGCACGTTAAAGAACACCAGATGGCCAAAATTTCTGGATCTCTCCACTGCGGCTTCCCTTATAAAACCCCAATTATTATTATTATTATTATTATTATTATTATTATTATTATTATTATTATTATTATTATTATTATTATTATTATTATTATTATTATTATTATTATTATTATTATCGGTATTAGGCCCACTCCTATTTTTAATTTACGTTAATGATGTTTCTTTTGCCATTCGTAATTCTTCTTTCTTCTTGTATGCCGATGACATCAAGATTTTTAAGGAAATTCATTCACTTAACGACTGTGGCTTGCTGCAGTCAGACTTGCGCTCTTTTTCCGAATGGTGCGACGGTAATAACCTTTCTCTGAATACCTCGAAGACAAAATTCATGTCCATCACTCGCAAAACATCTAGCGTGTCATTTCAATACTCTGTCAATTCTGTGTCCTTACGCAAGGTTTATGAGATCAGTGATCTTGGTGTTGTTGTTGACAGCGCGTTAAACTTTTCTGCTCACGTTAAGCGTGCTGCTATGCGGGGCCTTCGTTCTATCGGATGTGTTTGTAGAATATCTCGAGAATTGAGGTCTCCTATGGCCCTCCACAAATTGTACACGGCAATATGTCTTCCGCAACTTGAGTATGCGTCCGTGATATGGAATGGCATTGCTCAATCCAGCGGGAACACCATTGAACGAGTCCAGAAAAAATTCCTGAGCCTATATAACCATCGCTTTGCTAAAAGTGACTCTGGATCTCGTTCAAATACTGCTGAATTATTATCACTGCCATCACTGCACTGCCGACGAAATCGTTCTGATCTCTTATTTCTTTACAAGCTAGTCCACGGCACCATATCCTGCCCTGTACTTCTCAGTTGTGTTAATTTTCAAATTCCGCGTAAGTTAACCAGAGAGAACAGACCGTTTCATGTACCCGCCTGCTTCTTCCCACACTCTACCGTTCACAGAATACAAAGTCTCTTTAATGTTAATTATCTTGATCCTGACGTTTTTCATAGCCCACAATCATTGTTTTTATCCGAGCTTTGCTCTGTTTTGACATAGTATGGCACAGTGTACAAAGTCTTCCCTTCTCCGTCTTTCCGCATAGTTGTATATGTGCAATCTAATTTTTCATTCCCCGTCAATATTTCTCGTGTTGTCTTATTTTACTCCTCCCCTTTTGTGTTCATTTCTCTTTGTCTACGTGTTTTTGCTCTTTTTATTTCTGAAGACTGTCTGTATTGTATTGTTTATTTTTATTGTTTTTTTTTTCGTGAGCCTGCACAAAGACCTTACAGTTGTTCCTGGGCACGTTAAATAAATGATTGATTGATTGATTGATTGATTGATTGATTGATTGATTGATTGTTAATAATAGTTTATACTGAATCTCATCCAACGATTTGAGAGTATTAAGAACTGATAAGATAGTGATGTGTTCATTCTCTCAAACACCAACCTGTCGACGCTGTTTATCTAGGAGCATTTTGGAAAGTGCAGCACGTGCGACGTCCCTCGTTGGTTCATGTCATAACACGGAGCTTGATCTACCACCCCTCGCTATGTTATGTCCTGCAATAATGAAACATTTCGACCGTACGGTCACAGGATAGCGCCAGCACTGTGGGGAGGTGGCGGACACCTACCACATGGTGTGGGCCTGTCAAAACAACACAGCACTTACTCCTCACCCAAATCCTACACGAGAGGACTGGGAGGCGGTACTGCTCGGTTGCTCAGACCTTCGGGCCAGGGTGACGGCTTCAACCAATGGGGTCCCGGAGTAGACTCCACCTAGTCTGTAGGAACCTCTAAAGAGGTCCCACACCTCTCTTTGTTAGTAAATGCTTTTCACTACAACCTCCCCTGTAAACTGCTGCTAAATGCGCAACCTGCACATTTAGGCTGATGGGCTTTCTTTCGTTTTTTCCGGTTTTCCCTATAGTGTTAAATGCCCTGTGGTCCTGTGGCGTCAGCCCTGTGGCGTTTACCCGAGATAATCGCTGTTACTTATTTCGAGAAGCCCCTCCAGGCGAAGTCGAGGCTGGAGTACGGTAATCACGAATGAAATGACAACGGCCTCGTGTATCTAAACAACGATGAGCGTGAGCGACATCGCGCATTAAGCGTCTTCCGCGGCAAACATTAACATACACTGACGCCACTAGCTTCAGAGGGCATTCGCTTAACGATGTCGCTAATTGACTTTATCAACTTTTTTCTCGCTACGATTTCTTCGAAACGATGAAGCGCTTGGCTGACTTTCGATACAGCTCACTTTGTTTCCTTCAATCTTCAGCACAGAACAGGGGCCTGAGGTAGCGTGGTCATATATAAAGAAACAAATATTCAAGAAGAAGAGGCAAGCCTTGCTTACTTTTTTCTGAGCTATCCCGGGAGGAATATGTTTTTATTATTCAAGAAAATAAGGATATCACGACAAAAGTATGAGGACGGCATCTATGATATAAGCAATTTGGCGCTCATGAACTTGCCTGGAAGCACGTAATGGACTTCGTTACGGTTTCATAGGAAATGCAGTGTATCGCTACCCACCATTATAGAGCCATTGCAGGATCATTAAGATCGCTGGCGAAAGGCTCACAATAGCCTATTTCACTGCTGTCGTCATAGGGTCAGAAAAGCAACCCAGTCTGTGGCTGAACATGCCTCTAAGGTCGCTTTTAAGATAATGAATCCCTGGCGAAATTCTGGTATTGCCATTTCTTTCTCTTTGTTGTAAAAATACGTATTCGCGTGTAAATTTTATCGTAATGAATCAAACACAAGTACTTTATAGCAGGCTGTTAATTGCCTATGAAAAACAAAGGTAGGTCTTGAGAGAGCTCCATCATTGCTGCCAACTCAAGCGTGCGCTAGAGAATATTCAACGAAC
Organism: Rhipicephalus sanguineus; assembly: GCF_013339695.2. NCBI lineage: Eukaryota > Metazoa > Arthropoda > Arachnida > Ixodida > Ixodidae > Rhipicephalus > Rhipicephalus sanguineus. The sequence continues at coordinate 47,609,615 of NC_051180.1, read as the reverse complement.
TAAATGTAGTGTCATTTGAACTTTAATGACCTGCGCAGTGATAAGATTCTCTATGGGCGAAAGGCGAACAGTTAAACGCCGAACGAATAGGCCTATTAACATTTTTTTTTGTTTCAGCATGCAACAGTGTACATTTGATTTATTTATTTGCGAAGAGGGGAGCATGCACGAAGCCTTCACTTTTTCTACCTTGCTGTTGCCGCGTTTTTCTTTTCGTTTTTTTTGCACTTAGTAACGTTGCCACGCCGCATATTTCTGTAGAATACCATATCAATTGTTTGTAACATCAAGCGTAAATACACACGCCAAAACTCCCTGTTCGTCCGACATTTATCTCCACAGCCCATTTTCGCGTCACACTGTCTAAATGACAAAAAGAGAATTGGTTACAACACAAGTACAGCGATAGACAATGGGACAACTTACTTCTATACAAGTCTTTAAAGCTGAACATTCTTGTGCTGAGTGTTCCAACATGGATCAGTGACGATATCGCACCGTGAATTTCTATATTTGGGCACTGCTCATTACCCGCGAACGAGCTTCGGGAGAGAGCCCTGGATCAGCTAAGACTGGTTGCGAGGGCCCAGGTAACGGCTAGAGCTCAAGGCTTCCTGGAATAAGCACACATATTAAAAGCTAGAGTCGCAAAATTAAGATATCCTCTCTCTCTCTCTGCTCGCCTATATTGAAGTGATCAAATGTCATATTCCTAACTTATCTTCATTGTCTCTTGTTGCTATAATCTTGTTGTAATAAGACTTCTTTTTTTCTTCTTATAATCGGAACTCCTTTGTCCATTGTATTCCCTTTGCCGTATAAAGCTCAACAGGCCTACAATATTTACAAATAAATAAAAAAGTTATAAGCAAGCCCATCTTGCCACAACATAGACCGCAGAGGCACCCCTTTTTAAATAAAGTTCATCCGTTCATCCATTTAAAACAGACGAAGCTCCGAGGCCAAACTCAAGAAGCTTTTCATGCGTAAGTATTTATTGTCTCTGGCCGATTATCTTCAAGATGTATATGTCCACGATAAGAATTATCTGAAATTTCTTTCTGGAGAAACCTGTCAAACGATTTTTTTTACAGAAGCTGATTCTTACGTCTTTGCAATGTTGCAGGCATTTTGAGCACTTATAGACGAAAAAAGTATTTGAAGTCTGCCATAGTGATATCGGTTAAACAGGATTACTGTGCTACGGCTACTGAAAACAGAAAAGCCAAGCTTCACGAAAATTTACATTCGCGGATTGGAAGACAGACTTGTAGAAAATAACAGCAAGAGAGAAAGAAAGTATTTATATTGGCACTATCTCTAGGCATCAAATACAAAGATGTCGCTGTTCACTTCTGTGATGCATTTACTTCGAGCGAACTGTTCTCTAGGTTCTCAAACAATAGAAAGTATCTTTTGCCCAGTCGCAGCCTTCGCTGCTGAGAAGCGTTAAAACAAGCATAGAAATACTTGACAGGAAGACCTACATTTGACACGAAGAGCTTTAAGAACTCGGCGGTGCCACGTATATCCTGAGAGAGCGAGCGATGATTCTTGTATTGTGGGGCATCTTTATATTTCGCTGCGCCGTGCTCTACAGCACAAATTGAAATCGAGAACTGGACGCGGCAGTGTCAGCTTGAAAAAAATTCGGTGTTGTGGCCTCCTCCCCCCCCCCCCCTCTCATAACGCTGGTCTAAATAAAAATGCTCATAGGCGGCGTCTGTCAGGGAAAGAAAAGACAAGTTTAAGTTTTGCATTTAGATGAACCATTTAGAGTGCAAACGCGTACGTTCGGAATACATGTAGGAACAAATTGATAAAAACAGCGTGAGGTAAGGAATCACAAAAGCAGCCGGTGGCCGTGCAACGCACAAGTAATTCTCAAACGCGTCACGGCGGCATCAGAAAAACAAATGAAGAAAGACGGAACAGTGAATTGAGCCCTGACAGTCCTTTTGCGCATATTGTTATTGCATTTCAACGTGACATGTTTGGTTTCGGAGTAAATGTTTACGTTAATATCTTACTTTACGTGGGGCTGAATTTCAAGGACTGTCTAATATTAAAAGTGCAAAAGTCAGGGTGAGTTTCTGAAAGATGACAATACAGCTGCACAGTGCACGCCTACATACAAAAAGATCAGGCAGGACAAGCACTGATTTCAAACTGAATTTATTACTAAAAGAAGCGGAGAAGGAAAACCACCGTACGAACGTCTGTACTGGTAGTTAAACTTTGCCTAGGCTGCTGCCATTGCTCAAAATTTTCAATACATTGTGCTTCAATGTGCCTTTATTATTGCTCTTTGCAAACAAATACATGCTAGCTATAAATGTTCAACGATTGAAATAATATATGAGCTGTCTTCTTGACAGCTCTTGAACAGACATGAACTGCTTTCTTGGGGCTGAGTGCTGCAGAATAAAAGGTAAGGATTATTGATCTGTGAAGTTCGATGCTACTTTAATCCAAATGTAGTGAAAAAACGAGCCTGCACACTGAATGAAAGGTAACACTTACAAGGAGCGACAACTATAGACCCACAGTGCGAAACCATCTTTCAATATTTGAAAGATGGTTCCATAAGTTGCTCTAATGAGCAACTTATGGAAAATCGGAGCAGAAGCAATTAGTGGAAGAAAGCGGGGACCTTAGTAGCGTAGACTGCTTTGTGATGACTGTTTTCTACTCATTACGGTCTCTACATATTTGCTTCGACAAGATGGCTCCATCGTCGAATCTTTCTTAACTCTTACCATTCCTTGACACAGCGATACTTGATGAGAAGTTGCCTTGAAAAAAAAAAATTCAGTGCGTGGCGGCCTTTGAACGTAGTGGCTGAAATAGAGAGGAAACCCCCTATATTACATTAGAATATACTAATACTTTTGTACTTGCTTCTGAACGAAGACAACTCCTGTCAACCTATATTCGAAATGTTAGAAATGCTTTAATGCGAAGAATTTTATTAGGAAGTACAGCGGCGTGCCTTTCGACGACATTTCTCTGTCAGCCGCCATTTTTCGAGTTAGAAACAGGAATACTACCGTTGTATTCAACATAAAATCGACAAGGGTGGCGATGTGGTCGTGCTAGTGTATGTTGAATGAAGGTGATTCGCGCTGGTGAAGACCGCGGGAAACACACGTTGCGAGTCCAGTGTGCCTTTCTTGCGTACTCGTTTCCCTCGACCAGCACTAACCAGAGCTCACCGTCGTCAATAAGGACGTAAAAGCTGTTATGTATAAAACTGTAACCAAAGTGAAGTACACACTAGAAGACAACAGCCTGTCGTATTTACTCGCACGATACAAACATTGGATTGTGCTAACTGTAACTGGATCATCTCGACATAACCACTCATTAATGCTCACTAGTGCTAACTGACTGCTGGTTAATTTTGGCCACGTTGCCGTACGCCCCACCCTATAGCACAGGCGTAAACACTGCTCTGATTAACAATATGGTTTGCACACAAGAAAATTCCCCTAAGGAAGATTCACCATAATCTTTCTTTCTTTCTTTCTTTCTTTCTTTCTTTCTTTCTTTCTTTCTTTCTTTCTTTCTTTCTTTCTTTCTTTCTTTCTTTCTTTCTTTCTTTCTTTCTTTCTTTCTTTCTTTCTTTCTTTCTTTCTTCTCTATTTATTGATTTCTACTCCCATCTTTCATTCCTCCTATTTTTTATTTTCTTTAGCGATCAACAGCACGTAACTTTATCGTAGCAACCAAGTGAACGTCTAGGCTGTAAAAAAAAAAAAAACCAAACAAAAGTAATACTTCAGATGTCTCGATGTCATTCACAGATTCGCGAGAGTCGCGAAACCAGCACAGCGCAAGAACAACAAGTACTGAACACGGAAGGACACAAAACACGAAAGGTACAGCTGGCGAACGTAACCCGCGGGTCAGTCACACGCGCACTACCGTAAGCCCGCGTGCAGCGCAAACACCACCCTGTGGCGTTGCACGTTTTAATAAGATATCCCGTGTCTGCCGTTCATTGCGCAGCACACGGCCAACATCTGGTGTAGACGGCGAAGAAATGTTCAGGTCGCCGGTTTGCTTACCTCGACGCACCATAGAGGCGAAACTGAGGACAGATGGAGAAATATCAAATAAATAAAGAAATTTCGATGGTCACTCTGTGACACAAGCCAGCCGCGTGTGATGATATGCGTAACAGCTGTACTCGCAGTATCGCTGGGAGCTCGAATATTGTACGTGCGGCGGACATTGCTTTGTAGCAATACATTCTTGTTTGTTTGCTTGTTTAGACCATGTTTTCGCTTAAGGAGCAGCTGGTGGAAATCACGATGGAAGTAAAGCTGTGCAGAAAGACTTACATGCTGTGTAATATATGAGGCGAGCTATTATGCCACACGGTCTCTTTTTTCTTCGGAAAGTTGCTGTCTGTGCCGGTGCATTAAGTGGATATAAGAAAAGAAGAATGAAAGAAGGTGGCGTTATTAGGAACAAAGATTCTGCATGCGTTGCTTTAGACTATGCTATAGCTTCTATATTGGATATCTGTTTCTGTTTATCCGTAAAGTGTAGGCTGGTATCGTACCCCTTTTAATTGCTTCTGCCAGTCGGCATCATTTGATAGCTTAAATGATAGCTATATATTTACTTACACAATAATAATAATAATAATAATAATAATAATAATAATAATAATAATAATAATAATAATAATAATAATAATAATAATAATAATAATCAATCATTTATTGAACGTGCCCAGGAACAACCGTAAGGTTGTTCCTGGGCACGAGATATGGGTTCCTGGGATGAGATATGGTGCCCAGGAACAACCGTAAGGTTGTTCCTGGGCACGTACATTGTTCCTGGGTAGTACATTGTGCCATACTTAGTCAAAACAATGCAAAGCCCGGATAAAAACAATGATTGTGGACTATGAAAAACGTCAAGATCAAGATAATTAACATTAAAGAGACTTTGTATTCTGTGACCGGTACAGTGTTGGAAGAAGCAGGCGGGTACATGAAACGGTCTGTTCTCTCTGGTTAACTTACGCGGAATTCGAAAATTAACACAATTGAGAAGTACAGGGCAGGATATGGTGCCGTGGACTAGTTTGTAAAGAAATAAGAGATCAGAACGATTTCGTCGGCAGTGCAGTGATGGCAGTGATAATAATTCAGCAGTATTTGAACGAGATCCAGAGTCACTTTTAGCAAAGCGATGGTTATATACGCTCAGGAATTTTTTCTGGACTCATTCAATGGTGTTCCCGCTGGATTGAGCAATGCCATTCCAATCACGGACGCAAACTCAAGTTGCGGAAGACATATTGGCGTGTACAATTTGTGGAGGGCCATGGGAGACCTGAATTCTCGAGATATTCTACAAACACATCCGATAGAACGAAGGCCCCGCATAGCAGCACGCTTAACGTGAGAATAAAAGTTTAACGCGCTGTCAACAACAACAAGATCACTGATCTCATAAACCTTGCATAAGGACACAGAATTGACAGAGTATTGAAATGACACGCTAGATGTTTTGCGAGTGATAGACATGAATTTTGTCTTCGAGGTATTTAGAGAAAGGTCATTACCGTTGCACTATTCGGAAAAAGAGCGCAAGTCTGACTGCAGCAAGCGACAGTCGTTAACTGAATGAACTTCCTTAAAAATCTTGATGTCGTCGGCATACAAGAGGAAAGAAGAATTACGAATGGCAAAAGAAACATCATTAACGTAAATTAAAAATAGGAGTGGGCCTAATACCAACCCTTGAGGGACGCCACTAGTCACTTTATACAAAGAAGACGTTTGGCCATTTACAGCTGCATAACAATATCTATTGGGCAGATAGCGGTGCAGGAGATTCACAACCGACAAGTCAACATCAAAGTGCGTAAGTTTAACCATAATCAGTGTGTGGCTGACTACGTCAAAAGCCTTGCTCAGGTCACAGTAAATTACGTCAACCTGTCCTCTCTGAGAAATAGGTGTGGAGATCTGCGTCATGAAACTAGCAAGATTTGCGGTAGTTGAGCGGCCAGCGAGAAAGCCATGTTGATTAGGAATCAATGAGTTTTTCACACTAAAAGACAATATGTTGTGAAGAGCCAGCTCGAAGATCTTTGATGTGGCACATAGTAGAGAAATCGGGCGATAATTAGAAGCATCTGTTTTAGAGCCCGACTTAAATACTGGAAAAACACGAGCAGTTTTCCACATGCTAGGAAATGTGGAAGTGCCCAGGCAGTTATTAAATATCGTAGTCAGTACTAGGACAAATATACTACCATACGCTTTTAGTATGGCGGAGGGGATGCCATCTGGGCCACATGATAAGGATGGTTTTAAGCGCTTAATGCATTCGCAGATAAGATTTTCATCCAGCGACAAAGCACTGGATGAGCTAGCTACCTTGGGCTGTTGTCTGATATCAGTGCTAGAGTCTGAGGCCTTATAAACGGATGAGAAATGAGTGGCAAAACAGTCAGCGACGGCATGCACTTCTACCCCATTTGAGTCCAGTAGTCTGAAGGACTCTCCGCTGTTGCTAAACCGTTTACGTACATACTTCCAAAACTCAGCCGGCCTGTCAGAGGCGCTTTTTTCTAAGAATTCATTATACGAACTATGATCCCGTTTATATAGGCGTTTAGAGAGAGTTCGAAAGAAGCTGAACTCTTCCTTCCACTCACTGGATGAAGAACATTTAGATTTCCTGTGTGCGTGATATTTATGCTTCAGTGCACTGATAAGTTCAGATGAGAACCAGTGGGGATATTTACGTAGTTTAGGCCTATATTGGGGAATAAAATTACGCATGCCGCTCAGTACGAGCTCCGTAAACCGATCAACCTGGTCATCAACATTTGGTTTGTCAGTAACCTGTGACCACTCAGCGGTGGACAAGTGATGATAGAGGCCTGTGTAATCACCTCGCTTGAACGCAAATCTCGGAGATTTGTTTACGTAACCGCTGAAGATCTTTGTTTCGGCTGATGCGGATAATCTTACGCTAAGTGGTGGGTGGAATTTGTCGGGACGTACAAGAGAGATGTCGGAGCGGGAAACTTCAAGGGGTTGATCGTTTGACACACACAGGTCTAAGACATTGCCACTGGAATTGACGACTGAATTATGTTGCAGTAGGGAATTAAACGCCAGAAAGTCCAAGAGCAGGCTGCACTTTTTCTCTGTGAAATGACTGTAATGAGAAAAGGTAAGCGTGCTCCAGTCAATTCCAGGTGCATTGAAATCCCCAAGAACAATAATTATGTGCCCACTATGAGAAGATACCACAGGTTCAATGGAAGACATGACATCATGAAACGAGGCAGGGGACATGCTGGGCGGTAAATAGAAACATCCAATCAACAATTTTTCACTGCGCCCAAGATTGGTTTCTAGCCAAATGGATTCTTCGATAGTTTCTAGGTCTTTCCGTCTAACGGATTTCAGTGAATTGTCAATGGCAATCAGCACGCCCCCGCCTTTCTGTTTGGTTTCACTGAAATCTCGTTCACTGCGGAAGGTGGTGTAGGTCGGGGGAAAAAAGTCAGATGAGGGAATTTCAGTGCCTAGCCAGGTTTCAGAAATAGCAATAATAGGAAAAGAAGACGAAAGAACATTAGAGAAAAACTCGCGTGTCTTGGTACGTAGACCACGAGCATTTTGGTAGAATATGTCTACGTTACACGGCACTTTCGATTCCAGTCACTTGCTCAGAAGGATGAAGCATGTCATCGCGCAGCTCCCCACGAAATGGCTTGAAGAGGCATCCGAGGGGCCACATCGAAGGGTCATTCAGGCGTTGTAGTGTTTCCTTGTCGACTTCGATGTAGAACGAAGAATAGGACTGAAATTTGGTTTGAAGTCGCCGGCAGGAGATGGGAGACAGATCGAATGAAGCAATATGTTTTTTGATGTCAGCAGCAGTGGTGTCCGGGCTCAGCTTCGTAACAAAAATGGCCTTTGGCCGTTGTGGCCGTTGTGGCCGCTGAGCTACAGATATATTCAATGTTGTCATAGCTCCAAACGAGGCGGGTTTCTTCTTTCTTTCCCCCTCAGTTACCGCTGCAGAAGATGCTGTCGTAGGCATCACACTGCCACGCTCGGACGTGTCTACGTCAGCTGGCGGCGAATTCGAAGATGAAAGAGTTTGGAAAGAGGTTGTTCAGAGCAGGCAGGTTGCTCGGAAGTCACTGATCGGTCAACGATCACATGCGCTGGGGGGATCACAGGTGCCTTCACTGCCAATCCGGCCGTGCGGCGCGTCAGCTCCTGACGCAGGAAGCGGACCTCTGCACGAAGGGAGGCGACCACGCGGGCTTGTTGTTCAAGACCGCGCGAATGATCCTTACGGAGGCGCTCGTTTTCTTCGCGTAGTTGGGATACCTCGTCGCTGAGGAACGAGATTTCTTCCAACGCGTCGAGGAGAAGGCGGCGCAGCCCGACGAGATCGCCACCCGGAGGGTGCACGTGGAGAGGGAACCGGTTTGAGAGCTGCAATGCTCATCGCTGCACGCCGCCGAGTTGTCTTCGCCAGCAGCACGGCTCAGATCACATAAATTGCAGCAAAATGAGCGCGATCCAGACTTCAGAAGTTGCAGTTCTTCATCAGGCCAAGTTACACACTTCGCATGAACACGTTTAGTGCATGTTTCACAGCGGAAAAACTTCTGCTTACCCAAAAACGGGCAGGAGCATAGCAAGCATGCATCCCGACTGGGAGCCATGGTGCGGGACTATGATGATGATGATGATGATGATGATGATGATAATAATAATAATAATAATAATAATAATAATAATAATAATAATAATAATAATAATAATAATAATAATAATAATAATAGAACAGTCGCGTGGCCAGCCTGAGCTGTAGTAAACCAAAAATACCGGTAAATGAAAAGTTAAATTCATTAAAAGTTATCGAAACTATTCGTCGATCATGAAGCTTCCTTCTATCGTTACCCTACTGTTGATCTCTAAAACCGAAGTAAAAAAAATCACAGCATATCCACGGAGTGAATGATGATGAGTGGGCGAAGCTGCGGAGGTTCATCGGTAAACCGTGAATCTTCCGTGAATTCTGCCCAGTACATCATCACCGACGTGAGATCGGGCGCGTTTATACTAAAGGTTCGATGAGTTATGACGACTTGCAGCTCACTTCAATTTTACATGTACGCTGTGAATTTTCATTGTTTAGAAAACCATTGCTCTAGAAAGCATCTGGCGTCTTTCGTTAAGCAGCTGGCGTCTTTTCGTTTTGCTTTAGAAACATCTGGCGTTCTTTCGTTTTGCTTTTACAAAACATCTGGCGTCTTTCGTTGGTTTATTTCATCAATCAACGGCGTTTTGAACAAAATTTTTATTGTTTAATCACGCACAGGAGAAATCTCACCAGGCACTACCTTGGAGGTAAACAATGGCTGCTAATGGGAATGAGAGACAGAAAAAGTGGGCTTTTAGCTAACACTTACACTTCTACTTCTACTAACGTTTCCTACTGGAACATGCCAATGGCTGCTAATGGGGAATGAGAGACAGAAGAATTCGTCTTTTAGTTAACGCGCACGCTGCGAATTTTGTATTGTTCAACAACGCACAGGAAAAATCTCCCACCGGCACCACCTTGGAGGTCAAGATCTGGTACAAGCGTTACGACTGGTTACGCACTACTACGACTACGAGGGACGAACGGGTGCCGCCTTAAGGAGCTTCGCCCCTAAAAAAAACCTTGGGCATGCTGGGTTGGCGCCGAGAAAGACTTTAGGCTAAACCCTCAAGCCTAAGAAATTCATGGCGCACTAGTGGGACTGTTCCTTTTTGGTCTTTCCCTGCGTGAGTTTCAGTCATGTATCTCTACATACGTATTAGTTCCAAACCTCTTTTCCTGGTCGTAAAGAAACAGCCGAATATCGCCGTTAGTAAAGATAGCAGTGATGTATTAGAGATATACGTCAAGTAAGGTTCACAGTTATATCAGCTGAACCTGTTGCAACTAAGCAAGTTAACGAGTACGGTATAGCGGGAACTTTAGGGATTCACAAAGCAACAAGAGTTACATTCACTACAATTCTTTTCGTCTTCTAATGAATGCATTTTTATATTATTCAATGCACAATCATATGTTCCTAATCGCTGTACAGGTAGCCTTTAACGTGCATAATTCAGATAACTGTCTCTTTTTGTATAACTCTGGCAAAGCCTGATTACGAAGTTTGTTGTAGGCCTCTATAACATCGATCATGACATCAAATCATGAATGGTAGTCTACCACCATCCCTCGAGAGGAAGGTATATAACAGGTGCATCTTACCGGTACTTATAATCGCTGTACAGGTAGCCTTTAACGTGCATAATTCAGATAACTGTCTCTTTTTGTATAACTCTGGGAAAGCCTGATTACGAAGTTTGTTGTAGGCCTCTATAACATCGATCATGACATCAAATTATGAATGGTAGTCTACCACCATCCCTCGAGAGGAAGGTATATAACAGGTGCATCTTACCGGTACTTACCTACGGAGCAGAAACCTGGAGACTTACAAAGAGGGTTCATCTTAAATTGAGGACAACGCAGCGAGCGATGGAAAGGAAAATAATAGGTGTAACCTTAAGAGACAGGAAGAAAGCAGAGTGGGTTAGGGCACAAACGGGGGTTAAGGATATCATAGTTGAAATCAAAAACAAGAAATGGATATGGGCTGGGCACGTAGCACGTCGTCAGGATAACCGGTGGTCATTAAGGGTAACTGACTGGATTCCAAGAGATGGCAAACGCGTGAGAGAGAAACAGAAAACTAGGTGGGTAGATGAAGTTAAGAAGTTTGTAGGTATAACGTGGCAGCAGAAAGCACAGGACCGGGTTGATTGGCGGAACATGGGAGAGGCCTTTGCCTTGCAGTGGGTGTAAACAGGTTGATGATGATGATGATGATATCGATCTAGCGTAAGGCCTATTCGTCGTCGATAACGTATTCGAGGCGATGTAGACGTCCCCCAAAAAAATCCAGTCTATGCGAAAGCACCATTAACTCCTTGGGGAACGCCACAAAATAAGAAACCTGAATCGCAGAACTCCTATGTTCTCACGTGGACAAAAAAAAAGTATCCGCGAGTCTCTTCTCGACACTGTCGTTGCGGCACGTAGCGGCAAGGTGCTCCCTAATGAGGCCATTCTTTCGTCGCACCACACGGACCTGCATTCTACTTCAGCAATAGAAGTTCGGGATCCCAAGTTTGGCCGAAAAGCAAGAGAGAACGACAGTATCAAGAAAGAAAGTTCGCGGCGAACCTTTTTGTGTGTGTAATAACTCTTTTCTTTCTTTCTTTCTTTCTTTCTTTCTTTCTTTCTTTCTTTCTTTCTTTCTTTCTTTCTTTCTTTCTTTCTTTCTTTCTTTCTTTCTTTCTTTCTTTCTTTCTTTCTTTCTTTCTTTCTTTCTTTCTTTCAGCTTTTTTCGTGTGATGAGAAGCAAAAGTACCGAGCTGGGGTCCTCTTATGTGAGGCTTAGTTTTACACATAGTTATTTCGAAGTTTAGCTTCTTGTGCTTCTTTGGAAACAATTCCAGACAGGCACAAAGCTCACCGTTGCTCTAACTGGTGCTTTCCCTTAGTGACGTATCGTATGCGTATACTGACGAGTAATTCGAGGATAAAGCTTTTTTCTGCGCCTGTGGACATAACTTCATATTAAGCACTGTCGTTCGAACTTGGTAATTTCCAACTTGGTCAGAATTCTGCAGTGCACTCGTCACTTGTTGCTTCTGAAATGCAAAAATAACTTGTAGGATGCTTCAGCATCGCCTTCAACAATGAAATGCGATCATAATGATATTTAGCGTAAATACCAGACATCACACAAAGCGTAGGACGTAGACGCAACACATTCTTTGTCTGTTGTCTAGTGTTTGCGCTAAATATCATTATGACTAACTTGTTCCAACTCGCCCAACAAGCAACGTTGTGGAACGCGATAGCGTAATCGGGCCCCGAGCGCATCGCCTTCTCAACTGCTAGCCTAGCTTCGATTCTCCGTGCATGCCTCAACCGTCCCGCAGGAAAACGAAAGTCTGTGCGCGCGTAACATTTGCCGTTTAAAGCTATCCTAGAGTGCCTACTGGAAGTACAGTTGCACAGTGCGCACTACGCCATAATTCTTTCTTTTGCGAATATGCTAAGGGCTCATTGCTCGTCCGTATACAACACGCCAACCTACGCAGCTGCCCACTTTGTTGATGCCTTTGCTGCTGAGGATGATTAAATATGTTTAAGCGCTTTCAAAACACCCTTTCCTTGGGTGGTTTTAAAGCCCACTCGTTGCTTTAAATGCCACTCATTTTAAAGCGCTTTTATATACCCACTCGTTGCGAAAGTCACAGGTTTTTACACCTGGCGCGATTCTACGCTTCTGCCAGGCAATATTACATGAGTTAAGGAGACTCCTCCTATTACATAACGTTCATATCGTGTTCTTTTTTTTCTGGAACAGTTTCAAGCAATGTTGCGGCTCTGTGGCAGAATACCTGCTTACCACGCAGAAGGCCTGGATTCAATTCTCACTTGAGCTAAAGATGTGTATTGTTGACTTTATTTGCGTCTTTCTCGATTTTTGGGTCACTGACAGCGATGATGTTTCGCTCCCATCCAACGACGCCTACACTGACGCCGACACCCAAATTTCTGCGAAACAAGCCCTTTAATGCGTGGTTCTCAAACATTTCCCGACGGTTGCTCATTTATATTTAAGCTAATCGATCATTAACAGGTACTCACAAATTTAACGTCTTTAGTTATCACTATACTGCCGCCTGTCTTATGAAGCCTCTCTGTCGAAAAGAAAGAGAGAAGCCATTTTGTACCACGAAATATGGCCGCAATAATGAACGAATGCAGAGTGCGGTATGCAATAAAACCTTGTAAGAGGAAATAAAGGCAGCCACAAGTTATGCGTATCTTACCAGTTTCGAAGAACCGTATGATTGTTTTATTTATCCCGCTGTTGTCGGCCGTACGTTTTCGTCGCTATATCCGCTCCGCTAGATTGCACTGAGGTCCACTTTCATGGCTCGGCTGGTCACACATATATTTAAGCAACAAAAAATCACATAAAAGAAGGAATGTGCTTTCAAATGACATAGTCATATATCATTCCTGCGTCGTTTTATTGCTGCTCCTTCGTGTTTCATAGTGGAGCTTTTAGCCGTATTTTACCAACTTTAACTTTTAAATATTTATAACGGTGCACATAATGCGCATTGTCGCTTATCCGAGTTTTTGTTTTTGTTGTTGTTGTCGTTTTTCGTTGATGCGCTCGCACTTTCAGCTTTATAAAGCTGAAAGCACTGTATGTCCACTTCCTCCAATATCTGCTTTCGCTTTCTTCTTAGGCAGTGACTTTGGGCATTGACGTTTCCCACGAAATGGAGAAAAAATGTAACCCGCTGGCTTTTTATTGCACCACGATTATCGAGAATAGAGGATTTTAAATTTGCAAAAAGAAAAAGGAAGCATAAGTCGACAAACCGGTAATGCGAAAAGACAGAAGCCGGACCGAGAAAGACGTGGCCAAGAAATGTAAAATGGCCACGAAGTGGCGTAGGATTGATCGCATAGGACTGGAACATCCCCACGCATTTCGCGGCTGACCGTTTGAACCACGCATTGCCGCCTTCAAGTTATTCCTTTAGTTTCATTTTTTTGTTTACACTGATGCCTAAACAAGGGATGTGGCAGGAGAGAGAGTAAGAGAGAGATTGATAAAAGAAAAGAAAGGACACACCGTCAAAAGAAAGAAAGAAGAAAAATAGATACATCTCTCCCTCACCGAATGTTTTCAACCGACCTCTCCTAGCTCTCGTGCAGTTTTGCAGCTCCATTACCTACATTTCCATTCTCCTTTTCTGTATGCATTTCTTAGTGCGATGTATTCATGATTTGCCACGGTCACATTTCTTGTAGTTCGTGTCTTGCTTTTGTCTAAAGGCAAGCTATTTTTCCGCTTTCATTATCCTAATTTGACAGCGCATTTTCACCTCCAAACTTTGCGTCTTTCCTCTTTTCTTTTTTTTCGCATTGACTGAGTCAGCAAGCTTGGCGTTTCTATCACCTGATTTTCCACGGTAATGTATAAGCAATACCAACGCCGAAAGCTTGTGAGGCACAGAAAATTAGAGGAGAAATAGAGAGTTAAGGAATCCGCTTGAGTGTCAGTACGTTAAGAACAAACATAAAAAAAAACACTCCGATATTTGGAGACTGACATATGTGGGCACATAAAGCAAATTGATCGCGAGATATCTGAGCTTCCCTGCGCCTGCCTCATCGCAACTTTGACACGTGGACTTTCCACGAATTTCCGAGGCTACATAAAACAAAAAAACGTAAAGTTCGCAGGCTCGCCGATAGATGGTGAAACGTGCACTAAACGACACACGACAAAAGAGCTTCGGCTGCTGTACTCTGTTCAAGCATGACTCGTTGCGGAGGTGGCAACAGGGCGTGCTGATGCAGTTCTCGAATATAAATCGCATTAACCCCGGTAGTCGTAGTCAGCTGTGTCTTACTTGAATACTTTACTACCCTTTTATAGTTGTGCGCATGACGTCTGCAAAAACATCACGCCCAAAGATTTGTTTTAGAGCCTCCACATTCCTTTTTTCATGCTGAGGAAAACAGGTGCATTTATTCAGTTGTGCATAAAATAATCAAGCTCAAGCGATTTTGACAATAGTAAGTAAATCTAATGTAATAGACTCTTAGGCTGAAAAAAAAATATTCATAAAAAGAACATATCTTCACATTTCAACTTTGGCGCGGTAACGGCGCTCATCAGAAAGCCGTGAAACAGATTTGGAAAGTGCATTCCTAATGTTCTCTGCAGCTGTGCCCGGTCAGCAGTTAGATGGCGGACGCCGAAGGGGAAAGAATATCAGAGCAAGAGGAAATGCTGAGGTGGAGAATCGAATGATAAGTGAATCAGCTACGCCAAGCTGACGCACTCGGCGAGGTCGTTTGTGTGCCATTTTCTTGTATTCACTGTCCCTCTTCGCCTTTCCACACGCCGCGGTGTTTTAGCTTTGCACTTCGATTAGTCGAAGAAATGGACGGCTGACTTTGCCTACATGACCATTTCAGCATGGTCACATTTATGCGGCACTGAGTTCATAGCTTAGAAAAACACGCCCATGTCGCTGTCGTGCCAAGTTTGGCATCTGGGACCTATCTTTACGTAACGAGCCAGTAATGCAGTGCGTATATCAGAGCGAACATTGCAGTGTGAGTTTTAGTTCCATTATCACTGCTGTAGAAAATATATTAATAAATAAGCACAGACAGCCAGAAAAGAAAAGGAGGAGGAGTGAACACGTTCGATGTGGATGACGCCATGACTTCTGGCTGAGTAATTTTTATACCTGCGGCTTTGCCATCTGCAATAGGTATTTACCTTTTGTTGCTTTTGTCTTATCTTGTTTTGTTTTTAATTTGATCGAAGGTATCTCAACTATGCATAGTTTGCCAATAGGGAACAGAAGTGTCAGGCGCAGCCCTTATTGAAATCCTCTAACAGACACAAGCTTATTGAAAATGAAAAGATGAACCGTGTAACTGGGCGTTTGGGAAGGTTCGATTCCCTCATGTGCCCTGTGCGTCCATATTCTCGCACAGCGCTCCTGTTTTCCGATATTCGGCGTTTATCAATATGAATACGCAGTGGTTAGAGCCGATGGGGTAGCACGAAGCAACGTTCAGAGATCAGTCGAGGGGTCAAATGTAAAAGCCGCGTGATGTCGTGGGAAACCAGACCCGAAAGCATCAGGTTTCTTCCTAAGACAGCGTCACGTTGTATCCTCCCCGTCCCGAAACAAGAAACGGCGCTCATGGGCGGGATCGCCTCACATTGTCTTTTACCGTATACTAGAATGAGCATGAAAATTTTGAGAAGTTTGTGCCGTTTACAGTACATATTTGTTTCACAATGCGAAAATCGAGAATATTATGTTTTTAAGTACTTCCAATCAGAATATGACTTCAGCTCTATGCCAACCGTTCATGCATGCCATCCATGCCAACCGGCCAGAACTATTAACAGCAAGTTATTTGCAGAAAATTAGCTTCATTTTGCTACGTTTTCGTTCGCACTAGAAAAAGCTTCGTTCGCACTAGAAAAGCCTTAATCATGACATGGTAGTGAGTTACCACACTACCATACCGACTACCAACCTATGTCGACGACCATTTGTGCAGTCATCATCAGACACCGTCGTTGGTCGTCATCAGTGCATTTGAAAAGTGTTACTGGTTATTGAATTTTCACGGTCTGCATCGGGGCACCTGTGTTTCGTGATCAAGTTTGACGGCTTCCACAACTGTTTCGTGTCTATTGAGCACAGCTTTGAGGTTTTGGCTGCTTAACAAATCGTGTATGAGGAAAGAAAGAACATTAAAAGGCACCACGTTTGTTTGGGGGACAAAAAAATGAAGCGAAACAAATTCGGACAAGTAAACTTCCTTGCTATTGGGCAAAAAGTTCAGAACACCACTATAAACACATAAAAATGAGCCTGAAACAAGGGCTAAAATGTACAGGTCACATTCCTCAGGTCAACTAGAGTGGCAAAGTTTACTGAAACGTTGTTGGTGGGTGTGTACACGAACATTCCTTTCCACCAGTACGACCAAAGAACCACATGTCAAAAAAAAAGAAAAACTGCGCAACTTCGTTTTGCACCGCTGTCAAGCAATCGCCGATGGCAAGCCAACAAAACTTCGCTTAGGAGGTCCTGACTGATGTTATCAAGAAAAAAAAAAAGAAACAGAAAATCGACAAAGATATGAGAAGCGCGGTCGTTGTTGTGAGGAGGCGCACCAAACAAGAGGTGGTGCATGCATGCTTTGCTACGTAATGCTTGGAATGCGAGCACGAGGAAGTTCAACGGAGAAATGCAAAACTGCAACTTGGAGAGGCCGCTCTGGGACTGGCGAGAAATGCGTGAGGGATGCATAACCGCGGCTCGCGAGAGGCTGAAAGAGGTAACGGTAGACGAGACGCTGGCACTTCAGTTTCCGCCTCTATTAGCTCGAGGCACGCAGAAGGCTTAGCGAAGCGCGAATCAACATTAGCGGCTGCAAGCGCCTGGATTTATTTTTTTATTATCACTTGTTTTTTTTTCTAAAGAGAAAAGCATGTAGCAGTCATATGTTGCCTAATATTTTGGACACAATATTAATGAGAAAGAACAGACAATCATGCCAAAGAAAGTATACGGGATGTTATTCGTCGTAATTAAGATAAAGTGTGAAGAAAGTAAAGTGGACGAAAAGATAACATGCCGCCGGCAGGGACCGAACCTGCGACCTTCGAATAACGCGTCCGATGCTTTACCACTGAGCTACGGCGGCGGTCATCCTCCCGTCCACTTTATGGGGAATATATGTTCATTTAAACCTAGGAGTATTAGTCAGCGCCAGTCGAAGCCATGGCGGCGAGTGTGGAACACTGTTTTTCTGCCTGTTGGCGTCACGCAGCACGTGATCTTTTTTACGAGCTGGCAGCTGACCAATAATCCCTCGCATACTACCTGAAGGCATCAAGTCTGCCAGAACGAGACCCTCGCTATGAATGAAGGAAAGACGATGACTTTTAAATTACGACAAATAACATCCCCTATACTTTCTTTGGCATGATTGTCTGCTGTTTCTCATTAATATTGTGTCTAACTAAGAAACGAGCCTTTAAAAGTCATCGTCTTTCCTTCATTCATAACGAGGGTCTTGTTCTGGCAGACTTGATGCCTTCAGGTAGTATGCGAGGGATTATTGGCCAGCTACGAGCTCGTAAAAAAGGTCACGTGCTACGTGACGCCAGCAGGCGGAAAAAGGGTCTTCCACACTCGCCGCCACGGCTTCGACTGGCGCTGACTAACACTCCTAGGTTTAAATGAACATACATACCCTATAAAGTGGACGGGAGGATGACCGCCGCCGTAGCTCAGTGGTAGAGCATCGGACGCGTTATTCGAAGGTCGCAGCTTCGGTCCCTGCCGGCGGCAAGTTATCTTTTCGTCCACTTTACTTTCTTCACACTTTATCCTAATTACAACGAATAACATCCCCTATATTTTCTTTGGCATGATTATCTGTTCTTTCTCATTAATGTTGTGTCTAACTAAGAAACGAGCCTTTAAAAGTCATCGTCTTTCCTTCACTAATATTTTGGAGGTTTTTATGATATATATTATTTTACGCTTCATATGTTCATGGATGCCAGTGTTCTTCGCGGCATTAATCGATTTAAGCATCTCATTCAAGCCGCAAAAGCAAAGCATACAAACATATTTTGCCATGTTTATTTATTTATTTATTTTTTTGCGGTACAAATGCCACTCTTTTTCTCCGTACACGCGTACACAGGATTCCGCGTATACAGGATTCGTAGGGGAACTATTCACATTTGTCTCTATTATTAGAAAAATACACGTAGCATTTGAATTGTTCGTAAGACAAAAGTTCAGCCAATCCATATTCTGGGTATCTTATTAGCAAGCGCAGACTATAACTGCCAAAGAACAGATATGAGAGACAGCTTTGTAAATTTGGTCTCTGGAACCTCCTGCACGCAAAGTTATTTAATCCTCTACGCTCGCTGCTAAAATGATGATATGATGGCTTTGCTGTTCAGCAAAAATTTACAAAAGCTGTTTTCACGCCCTCTGTTTCAAGATATACTCTTTCATGAATAAAGCGATTAACTTGGTGTAAGGTTTGTGTAAGCTTGTGTGTCGGTGGTGTAGCTATTTTGATTTGCTAATGCAGTCGGCTATTTGTGTTTCTATGTTCAACTTGCTTGCATATGACCTTTGCCTGCTTCAATCGATTACATTCAGAAGAAGTAATGTGAACGCTAGACGCTTGACCTTTCGAGTAATCGTGATCTGTTGCTACGTTTTTACTTGCAAAATTGATATTTTTAGGCCGCCTAGAAAAAAAACATGAGTTGGTGGTCGCGTAGCTTCAACATATGCTTCTTAATCGACGGTCGCTTTAAAAATGGATTAACAGGAACGTAATGAAGATAGATGGCAAACAAGTGTCGTATTCCTATTGAGGTAAAAGTGTTTCCTAATAGACGCTATAATGCGCAGGGCAGTTCAGAAAAAATGGCAACAGGTGCCCCGGTTCTATGCGGTGTCAATATTTATCCCAAGTTTGTCTTAAAGAGCAATAATTACGAAGGTATAGTTGTGTTAAAGGCACACTGACGTGAAACAATGAGTCAATTTAAACTGATAAACTGTTCTTGGAAAATGCTACTGTTGTTGATTTCACCATCGTAGGGTCCGTTAACAGAAGAGAAAATAGTCAAAAGTTTCATTTTTAAGGTTCCCGCGGATATTTGTGCACATGAGTGTCATTGTGACGTCGCTAGTTTGAGAATTTTTGCGTATTTTGTCCACATTGGCTCAATAAACTTTTCTGAAACTTGGTACGTTAGTCTCCGGCCACATTGGAGGAAAATGTGCTTCTTCTCTGCCGATGAAAAACAATGGAGGCTCTAGGAGACAGCGTCAGAATCTGTGCCGTCACAATGAGTTGGTGCGGAAATTTCAAGGGATCGTCACCACATGCATTTTCTTTGTACAAGTCTTCTCGCATACCGAGTGTCTTCTCACGGCAAGGGTATTGATTTTGGTATTGTGCAGGGGTAATTTACCTCTTTAGTGTTCTTGTCATTTATATACTCAAGTGAACATAATATTTAACTTTAAGGGAAGGTAAGTAATAGACATTCAACTAGTATATCAGCAACCTATTAAAACTAAGGTAAACCAAGCACAATCAGTATGATGAAGTACATATAACCCAGTTGTTACATGGGAATGAATTTCTTTTCAGTATCCCAGTTCTTGAGTATGTGTGCTGTTACGCAAAATGATATTCTTATTTGATCAACAGCAAATATTTTGCGCTATTCTGCACTCCAAATGCAACGTAAAAAAGAAAACGTTGCTATGTTTGTACCAACGCAAATCAAGTTCGTAGAAGCCCTGCACGCTGGCGCAACTTTTGTCGAACTAATCTACAAAAAATAGCTACATGCACTAAAATCTCTTGCTCCCGATGCGACAGACTACCATTTGCGACACAGGAAGAGTCAATAAATCATTGTTCACATCGTTACGTTTCGCAATACATGGTTGGTCGTACCAAGCGAATTCAATAACGATTGCCTAGAGGCATTGTTAATCCAGTTTCCGCGTTCCGAGGTTTAAGAGGCAGAAGAAATAGCAACATTTATCAGTGACAAGGACTTTGCATCCATAAGAAGGAGGAGATGGGCGAAAAATGACGATTGTTTTGTTTTGATTTGATTCGCTCAATAATCCTGTGACGCGGGTACCCTCGGGCTATGTTACGATTGCCTGTCTGCTCAAGCTAGTTGTACGAGAAAAACCGGAATTTTTGAGAGGTTCAACTTCCATAATCTTGAATATCCAACTGATCGAACGCGTTCTCACCAGAATAATATGCGGGCACAGTAGGCTCACTGCTGAATCGATACTCATTTTCTTCGGGATGCACTTTCCTCTTCTTTCCTTCTCTCGTTATTCAACTGCGGCGACCTGAAATGAAAGCATCAATTCTGGCTCAATGGTGCGCGAAAAAGAAAATTCGGCAGATCCAGCGAGTAGTGGGAATCGGCTTCATGCCAAGCAGTGAGCGAGTACTTCTGTGCTGTATTTTATGGCTTTGAGCCAAGCGTTACGAGGTGGATGGTAAGTGTAGTAGCTGTGTGCACATCGTGGGCTTATACCAGGCACGTCGACAACACTGGTGTTTAAAGGATAACTTATGCTGCGACATAACGTCAGCCATCACGTTAGAGTACATACATTAGTATTATCGAAACTAAGTGCACATTATGGTGCAGTAATATCAATATCATCGTAACTTTCGTTAATGTATTCCTCCGGGGTCGAGCAATGCTTCAATATAGCTTGCTGAGTCATGAGAATACAAATGCCATCAGGGTGTCGGAACGAAATGTTTTAGATGCGAAGCAGGTTTTGCGCTGGGCATTGTCCGTAGTTCCAATGGCGACCGTTCGCTTCCTAAAACCTACCATGGCCATCTGTAACATAATGAGCGTGCGCTCGCGCCAAGGAGAAGTCTTCTTCGTCTTGTCCTTCGACCGCCTTGATGATGATGCGTACAGAGAACTCTAGGGGCCCGGGCTGCCGTATGCTGTCCTAGCTTGGCGTAACGCAGACAAAACCACGTGTGCTGGCACGCCCTAGCACGTTCGGGCCTGTGTAAGAGGCTGGGTAAAACCATATTAAAACCCTGTGGTCTCTCCTCCTTACACTCTCTCAGCAATCATGTGATGGCGTCGGCGAACGAGATTCTGCAGACGCGCGATGAACCAACGTGTTGTATCGTAGTCGGAACGCGCTGGCACGTGCTAGCGCGTTCCGGCCTGTGTAAAGGGCTGGGTAAGACACTGTGGCCCCTCCCCCTTACACTCTCTCAGCAATCACGCGATGGCGTCGGGCAACGAGATTCTGCAGACGCTCAATGAACCCGCGTGACGTGCTCCAACAATAGTTCGGGACGAGTAACAGCAACAGCAACTACAGTGAATTCATGGTGTGCTCCACATGCAAAGACGCGTTAACATCGGGCAAGGTGCCCGTGATGAACGGGACTTTAGGTCGACCCATGCGCTCCTTCGCATCCCCACATGGTTCCATTTAGTGAAAGATGGTGAAATTTTTTCGTTTATGTTTTAGTTTCGTTCGACCGCAAAAAGTTACGTTCCGTTTCTGTTCCAGAACGAAAAAAAATGTTCCGTAACGGTTCGTAACGGTTTTTGTAGCGTTAGCGACACTTGCCTAGCCGGAGCCGATTTCGCGTGGATGGTCATGAGCCGTGTTGCGCATTCGCAAGGATCAGTGATGTCACACAGCTGGGTCACCGGAGCTGGCATCTGACGCGCTCTCCGACACTGCCGCGAGCGGCTCGCCGTTGCTGGTGTGCGCGTTCGGGAGGAGTGGCGTCGTAGGCGCGGCAGAGACGGTGGCGCTGGCGCGCGCGCTGACTCTGCCACTGCCGCGCGCGGCTCGCCGCTGCTGGTCTGCGCCGCATTCGAAAGGAGTGACGTCGTAGCCATAGACGCAGTGGCGCCGGCGCGCGCGCAGCTATTCGCTTCGCTGTGCAGTCGCCGTCTGACACTGCGCTAGGGCCGCTTGATAGCGCCTCTGACTGGCGTTTGCAGGTGGGTGACGCCATGGAGAAGGAGAGCGCAAATGCTGCTCGATGGCGCAGAAAAGCCGAGAAGCTTATCTCATCGGATCCCGAAGTAGTTGCCTGGCAATTAGCGGTTCAGCGTACGAAGAATGAACCGAAGAAGGCTAATAATCCTAGACAAGCTGGAAAGCTAAGGATAATCAGCTGAACCTTCGCTAACGCTACGTATATCCTGGCATAGCCGAGCTAAGCCACTGCAAATTTTTTTGTATGCAAAAATTTGAAGTTAAGGTAACCATAAAAAAAGCCGCACCTCCCCGAAGGGGATCGTGAGGAAATGCGAATGCATTTAGGTGCACCCGATGAGTGTGCGATTAATTAACGAAGAGACACGAGAGTGTGCACGTAAGCATTATTTATTCATACGTCAGCACATGTTCGCGTTATCGTTGTACCTGACGGCCGCAGTCACCGCCTTGTGGTCGCTGAAGTGCATGGGCACAGGGTCTTTGAGAAGCACACGCGCGGCACAGTTTCGCGTAAAGACCAGATCAATGTAACTCCCGTGAATGGTAGTGGGGCACGTGTTGTCGGAGGCGGCAGAGAGACAATGCATAGAGTGCTTGGTCTGCATGTACTCCACCAGCCACTCGCCACTCTTCTTGCGCACGTCAACGTTGAAGTCGCCGACCAAGACAATGGGATAAGAGGGTTTGGAGCGCACACGCACACTTTCCTTAGGCGCGTCCAGCTTCGCGGCAACGACGTCCCGAGCGGAGAGATCTGTGCGCACGCCGACCAGGGACGTACGACAACCCCCGACTAAGAAATGCATTCGCATTTAAAAAACATTGGACTTGTGATACAGTTGCTTGCCCTCCTCTAAGAAACTGGGACAGAAGCAAAACACATTCTTCAGAGGAGCGGAAGCAACTGTAACACGAGTATTCCTACCAACTGGCACTAACCAGTATACCTTTCAAAATCATAGTATTTATTTTCTCAAAAGTCAATTACGATTTCTTTAGCGGGCTCAATGCTTTGTGTCAAGAGAATGAGCACGATCTCAGAAGCAGCACGTGCGAGACCGCTGTTCTGATAAAAAAATCGCCAGGCTTGCGCAGAACACGCAGCACAGTTACAGCGAAAGCTGGACGAGCGGCCTTTCCAGAGCCCGTTGTAGACTCTCTTGGGGCAACTAATACAAGTACACATTCAAGGTACTCACTACACTAGAAATCATCGTAATTTTTCTGAAGTAGCGAAGCACCCACTTTGCCACTTTTCGTCATTCTTCGAATAATTGTGGTACCCGCTAAACATCTGTAAGGCATTATGTGCAATTTGTGCTGCAGCTCATGACGATGAAAAATTATGGCTGAGCTCTTTGTAACGGGTTAGAAGCACTCAACGACCAACTCGTTGCGCAATTCGCTCTGTGTAACGCCAGGTTGTTATTTTACTCTTTTGCCACGCTATATTACATATGTCAACACGATTCCTTGCCCGACATGACGCCAGTATAGAGTGTTTTTGCGAAGGAGTTACAAGCACCAGCGTGGCACTGTGACGGAATACTCGACT
This sequence comes from Rhipicephalus sanguineus, assembly GCF_013339695.2. Taxonomy (NCBI): domain Eukaryota; kingdom Metazoa; phylum Arthropoda; class Arachnida; order Ixodida; family Ixodidae; genus Rhipicephalus; species Rhipicephalus sanguineus. The sequence continues at coordinate 47,585,789 of NC_051180.1, read as the reverse complement.
GCCACGCAGAGGGCGCGGGTTAAAATTCCATCCGGTCCTAGAAATTAGTTTCTCATTTCATTTTTTTCTTACTTCGCGCGATGGCGATTACAGATACCGGCGGCGGTGGACAATTATGGCTCCAAAATCGGCTGTTGTGATCTCATACCAGCTTTCGCTATAACAAACTTCAGCACCGACAATGCCCTCTCCACGCTGGCCTGCGCGACATGCGTGCAAAATTCCACTTGCGTTAATAAACATCTCTGGTTGCCACTGTTTTCGTTTTTCGCACAATTTCAACACATCTTTGCTTTGGAATTTCTGCCTGAGGTGCACGCTAATACTGTACCCTGAGATATGCATAATTTCTCACGTTGCATGACCTCAGTTGTTCCGGATTGACAAGTTTTGTCGTGAACCGAAAAACGATTTTAAAAATTTCGGTTTCACTCCGGAACGAAATAATAGATAAAGTTTCGGTTACGTTTTCGTTCCGGTTGAAAACATCATTTGTTTTTCTTTTTTCGTTTTCTTTCCGTTCCGACACTCTAAATGTAATGCTTATTAGACTACTATAAAAGCGGAGCCGACACTGGAACCTCAGACGTTAATATGATATGACGCCTGTATCGTAAGAGTACATATGTAGTATTTGTTGCTTCCTTGCAAAATTAGATAGCCAGCATCACAACCACAATTGACGTTGCACTGACATTACGCCTGCATAGGCTGTTTTTCCAAACTAATTTATAGACCTGGCGTGGCTCTGTGGTAGAATACCTTATTTCCACGCAAAATGCTCGGGTTCGATTCCTGATGGGATCCTAATTTTTAGTCTTTCCATTCATCGGGTCAACGCTGCCAATGTCGGTTTTTGTTAACGCTCTCACATTTATATTACCAATGTCTGTTCTCACCGCTCTTGGTTAGATATAAACTGTCAATCACCCGTGGCGCATACCCGTACACCGCGGCTCGCGGTAAATGGGTATGTGCCACACGTGTCTGAAGTGTGACGACGTACGCGGCAGGATTTTCATGTTATTCATGCCATGACCCAACAGTCATATTCGTCAAATCCTCTTACCCTCCCATGCCAATTTTGGTCTACACCAAATTATGGAGGTGATCATGAGAGCTCCCAGACGTAGGCGGCTAGATAGATAGATAGATAGATAGATAGATAGACAGATAGATAGATAGATAGATAGATAGATAGATAGATAGATAGATAGATAGATAGATAGATAGATAGATAGATAGATAGATAGATAGATAGATAGATAGATAGATAGATAGATAGATAGATAGATAGATAGATATGCTCAAAGTACCAAATGTTCGCTAATGCTTCGAATTTAATACATCGATAGTTTGGGAACAAGCAACTGCACATTCCTACTTCGCTGAGTAGAGCATGACTCGAGCTGCGATGAGTTACTACCACTTTTGAGTTCAGTTATAAATTGCAGCGCCCTCCAGTAACGCTCATCATAAACAAGCAAGACAAACGGGATCCCGGGAAGATGGAAACTGGAAGTGGTCAGCAGTTTACGAACAACGAAAAGGTCAGCCCAGATACAATACTTCAACTTGCAGCTTTCATGTACTACTAGATTTGCAATAACATTTTGCCTTTTGAAAATCTTTTACTCTCGCTACTTTCCTACGTGTAAATATTGCACAGTTGTGTCGGTTGAAGCATGTAGTTGTTCATGGAGAAATATGACATCTTTTCTATCCTATCCGCTGCTCCGAAGTTTGGAGAACGTGTTCGAAGTGCGTTTGGAAACTCAGCAGCGCAAAAAAGAACATGGCGTATAATAGCATTTCAGCAACTGAAATATGAGCAAAGGCACGAAATAGTCGAGGCAGGTGCTCAGATAGCCATGTTGTATGAGATGCTCTGACATCAGCTGATGAATCCTTTGCGACCCAGCCCAAGGCACATTCATATCCGGGCCTTTGACATTCGTGTCACCCGCTTCCGTTAAGGCATGGTCCATTCATAGCAGGGCCTTAAAGTTACCCACGGAGGCAAGAAATTTGATTTTACCAACACGATATAGATGGCATGCGTATCGCAATGAAAAATATAAAACTGGATGTTCAGGAAGTCAGTGGCGCTCATTCTCACTTTCATCTTCAATTCTTGCTTATCTCACTTTTCTATCTATTTCTGTCTAGTCTCTATTGGAATATAAAACCAGCAAAGAAGATATGGAGGACTCAGATCTATTTACTTGTGTTCTTATGCCAAAAGTTCACCAGTAGGTGTCGATAAGCTATTCAATAAGGATGAAGGCGTTTTTTTTTGGGGGGGGGGGGACGCGTAGTGAGATCAAATATCTAGTTGTGCTGTCATCATAGGATTGGCGAAAGGCACAGGGCGGACAAAATATAAGTTGTGTTGAGGATTGTGTGGCATTGTTGTTTTCGAACATCAGCATCAATTTATGCGGCACTTGTCTTGTGGAGGGCATAGGATGAAGTCTCCCGAGTGGTGGAGGCGCCTTATCGTCTAGGACATGCTCGACGACAGCAGAACTTCATGGCATCAAAGAAGCTGTCCTCTCTATCCTACGTCAAATGCCGAAACGATGGGTAGTCTTCACCGACTTCAAGGGAGCGCTACTGATACTGTTCAAACTCCTAAAGACACAAATCATCACCGATTTCATTCGATATAGCGTACTTACACCAGTTGGCCGTTACCACAGGTAACTTTATCACATTTCAGAGGACACCAGCTCACTGCGGTGTTGTAGCCAACGAGAAAGCGGATGAAGCGGCACGCAAAGGACTTCAATGCCGAAATTATAGGCGAAGCTATTTCACTAAATCTGATGCTTCCCAGCTGGCTAAGAGACTTGCTTCCGAAGATAACAAGAGGCTCTGGAACCTTTCGACACATCAATATAATTTCCTCTACTCTATAGGCCCACATCTAAGAACAAGATTTCCAAGCTGAATTCCTCGACATCTGGAAACATTGTACCATCGTCTTCGACTGAACAGTGCTTATGGAAACAGCTTACGGTACCGCTTCGGTCAAACCGCAAGTCTATACTGCAATAACTGTGGCTCCATAGAAACTGTCGAACATATTTTGCTTGAGTGCCGAGCGTATGCCGAAGAGCGTGCGCTCTATGAACATTGCATGCATATGCTGACCCTAAGAACTTTATCACTTGACTGTGTCTTGGGCCCTTTACCCTGCGCCACGCAACAGAGGCATGCGATGAAACTACTTTTCAGATATTTAGAGAGTATCGGTCAGCTCGACAAACTTTATTGACACCTTGAAAGCACGTAATTAGTCACTGTCAGCACACGTCCCCGCCCAAGATACAAAAAACTCAGTTTGTGTTTTTACCTCCTTTATTTATTCTATTTTAACGTTTTATATTTTTTTCTTTATCTCTCTCTCTTTGTGTCTTTCAGTCTCCAATCCCCTTCCCCACGTAGAGTAGCAAGTCAGCGAATTTACACACGCTGGCTAAATTCTCTGCCTTTCAATAAAGAGCTCTCTCTCTGTCTCTCTATGCGGCACCTGCATGGGAAATTCTCAAAAAGCCTAGTCGGGTTACCCACTTGGGATGTTTTTATCGCGATCCGTAAAAGCGTTATTTTTTCGTCTTTTCCCCGTTCACCTATAACATGAGATGTACGATATATTTACTGATCTGCTATGTCATTGCTATTTTGCTTTAAAGTGCGCAGTACAAAACGTGTCACAACGTGCCTGATACCTGAACCTAGGACAAAATACGTCATGTACTTAGTACATGGGAAAGTTGAAGTTCAACACGCCACAGTAGGTTATAATAACGATTGACGGGCGGGCCAGACAATAGCCTATTTCGCCAAATACAAAAGTGTGCCGGGTGTGCCCTCCCCACTCACTACGCCGCTGCCATAACAGTTGCTTTCCATAACAGCGCTGCGATAAGCATTATGAAAAACATAAAAGTCTGTACGACCTGTTATTTCGCCATAGTAGCATGAGGGCACTTTGGTCACGTTACTGCAAGTTTTAACGCCAGCACTACAAAGAGAACGCGTTAAAGAATAGGGCTGCCGCGAAGCGCGACTCAAATCTACCGTGAGTGAACAGAGCGCGCGCACTTGTCCACTAGACACATTCCATAGCATACCACATCTGCTCTCCGGAAGAAACTACCTCGGGAACTCGCACGTTTGCGAGATTCCTGCGCCACAGTACTTCTGCGAGTGAAAGAAAGAAAAAAAGAAGGAAAGAAAGAAAGAAAGAAAGAAAGAAAGAAAGAAAGAAAGAAAGAAAGAAAGAAAGAAAGAAAGAAAGAAAGAAAGAAAGAAAGAAAGAAAGAAAGAAAGAGCAGCGATACGTCGCTCACAGCTGGGTGCCACGCTTCACGAAAGAAAGGAAGGAAACCAAAGGAGAGACTACGCTGGTTTATGACTTGGCAAGAAATTGCCGCTCTTTACGAGCCACACAGCTCGCAGGCCGTGCGCACGCCGCCGAAAAGAAACCAGAATGATGTGGATTGTTGCGATGTAGAGAGCGGAGAGCAAAATTAAGTTAGAATGGCGAAATAACGCAGAATATGGAAACATATACCCACAGTATTGCACGATGGAAGCTTGTCGCTTAAACAGGTTTACAGTAGAGCGAATTAACACTGGTGTATTCGTTACTTATCCTAACACGAAAATATATTCAACATTAACTTCGGCAAGATTGTACTATAGTAGAAAAAAATTGCAGTGGCTTAGCTCGTTAGCAAAGGTTCAGCTGATTATTCTGATCTTTCCAGATTGTCTAGGATTAGCTTGATTGTCATGCTTACTGCTGCTCCAATGACACACACACACGGTATACGTATTATGTGGCACATGCATATTTATTTTCGCTCAACGTCAGGTTGCTTATTCATTGTTCGTACGCTGAACCGCTAATTGCCAGGCAACTACTTCGAGATCCGATGACATAAGCTTCTCGGCTCTTCTGCGCCGTTGAGCAGCATTTGCGCTCTCCTTCTCCATGGCGTTACCCACCTGCAAACGCCGGTCAGAGGCACTATCAAGCGGCACCAGCGCATTGTCAGATGGCGACTGCACAGCGAAGACGAATAGCTGCGCGCCCCATGGCTACGACGTCACCCCTCTCGAATGCACAGAGCAGCAGCGGTGAGTCGCACACGCCGGCGCCAGTCTGTCTACCCGGCTACGACACCACTCTTCCCGTTCTCCGCCACCAGCAGCGGCGAGCCGCGCGCGGCGGTGGCGGAGGGCGCGTGAGATGCCGGCTCCGCACTGATCCTCGCGCATGCCCAGCACGGCTCATGAGGAACCACGCGAAATTGGCTGCGACTGGGCAAGTGTAGCTAACGCTACAAAAAGAATGGTCCGTACCAAATTTTGCTAGAGATGATCGCTGACATTTATGCGAATAGCTAGCCGTAACAATTTAGCGGTGTAATAGCTGACTACATATTTTGCACATTATACTTATATGAGCAGTGACACGTGTCCACGGACAGAAGTTGATGAACTGAGGGGTTTGGGTATCAATTTACCTACAAATTTTCTTTTTTTTTATCAATACACCCCGAATTAACTTCGAAGGACTCTGAATAATACCGTTTCATTCATTCATACATATACCTGAAAGTGGGTGAAGTATCCTGAGAGGGCTGATCAGTAAAAAGAAAAAAAAAAACACCAGGCCTGCACTGAAACCGCAGCACAGACACAGCGAAAGCTGGAAGAGCGGCGTTTCTAGAGCCCGTTAAGCTCTCTTGGGGCTACAATACAAGTACGCTAGGAAGGTACCCACTACGCCATAAATCACAATTTTTGTGAAGTTAGGAAGCACCTACTAAGCCATTATTCGTCATTCTGCGGAGAAGCGAGGCACCAGCTACACGTCTGTAAGGCATTATGTGCACTTTGTTGACGCGACGACTGATGACGATGAAGAATTATGGCTCAGCACTTTGTAATGGGTTCGAATCTTTAAACGACCATTAAAAAAAAAAAGGTATGTTTTTTGCATTGGGTGACGCCCGATCGCTATTTCCCTCTCCCGTCATGCTGTATAACATACGTTGACGTGGGTGAGAGACGTGGGGGGGAGGGGGGGAAGGGGCGAAGAACTTTACTGAGACCCCGAGGAAATGGATCATGTGCTTATGGGCTTCGTTGGCAACCAATACAAGTGCACTTGCGAGGAACCCACTACGCTATAAATCATTGTAATTTTACTGAGACCCCGAGGAAGTGGATCATGCACTTATGGGCTTCCCTGGCAACCAGTACAAGTGCACTTGCGAGGAACCCACTACGCCATAAATCATTGTAGTTTTTGAGAAGTAGGGCAGCAGGCACTGTGCCATTTTTCGTCATTCTACGGAGAGCGTTGGTACCTGCCAAACCCATGTGAGGCAATTTGCGCACTTTGTTGATGCTGTGCCTGATGACGATGAAGAATTATGTCAGAGTCCTTTGTAATCGGTTGGAAGCATTCAACAACCTACTCGTTGCGCAATTCGCATTGTGTGACGCCTGGTTACAGAATTCGCGTTGTGCGACGCTTGGTGCTTATTTTACTCTTCTACCACGCTATATTGCATATGCTAATGTGGTTGCTTCCCGACATGAAGCCTGTATAGGACCTTTTTGCAAAGCAGTTTCAAGCACCGGCATGGCTCAGAGGTTGAATGCTGGGCTCCTACGCAGAGGGCCCAGGTTCCAACCTCGTTCCATCCTGGAATTTTTTTCTTATTTCTTTTTTTTTTCTTATTTCGAGCGATACTGGTTACGGACACCGGCGGCGGCGGCGGCGGCGGACAACTACGGCGCCAAAAACGGCCGGTGAAATGATCTCATAACAGCTTTCGCTGTAAAAAAATCGGAAGCTGCCGTGCCTTGTGGGAATCGGTTTTGTGCGAAGAAAACAGTCAGTAGTTGTCTATGCTGGATTTTTTTGGCTTTGAGCCAAGCGTTACGAGGTGGATAGACGTGTTTTTGTAAGCGTAGTAGTTGTGTGCACATCGTAGCTATACCAGGCACGTCGACTACACTGGCACTGGCGTTCAAAGGGTAACTTATGGTCTGACGTAACGTCAGCACTCACTTTATAGCACGGTCGTCAGTATTATCAAAACGCAGTGCACTTGATGGTGCGATAATGTGAGTGTCATACGTAACTTTCGTTAGCTTATTCCTCCTGGGTCGAACAACGCTTCAGTATAGCTTGCTGAATCATAAGATGTTTATCATACATCTATAAATGCGGAGCGAACACTGAAACCACAGTTGACGTCAACCCGGCCTGTATCATAGGAGTAAATATCTAGTGTTTATTGCTTTCTTGCAAAACTAGAGAGCCAGCATCACAACCACAATTGACGTTGCACCGGCATTACGCCTGCATAGGCTGTTTTTCCAAACCAGTTAATAGACCTGGCATGGCTCTCTGGTAGAATGCCTGATTACCACGGAGAATGCTTGGGTTTAATTCCTGCTGGGATCCTAATTTTGATTCTTTCCATTCGTCGTGTCAACGCTGCCGATGTCGGTTTTTCTTTACGCTCCCGCATTTAAATTACCAATGTCAGTTCTCGCCGATCCTGGGAAGATATAAACTGTGAATCACATTTGGTGCATACCCGCTTACCGTGACCCGTGGTATACGGGTATGTGCCACACGTGTCTGAAAGAAAGGGTTTGGCGACGTATGCGACAGGATTTTCACGGTATTAATGTCGTGACCAGACAGTGATATCCGTCAAACCCTGTAACCCTCCCACGCCACTCTTTTCGTCTACAGCAATCTAAGGAGGCGATCACGAGAGCACGCAGGCGTAGGCGGCTAGATAGATAGAGGGAAACGCAACGCGCGTCGTGTCTCCCCTCAAGCCCAACCGTGATTTTTCTCGCGGTGTGCGTAAGCGGGGAACGTGGTGTCTCGGAGGCAGGCACGCGTCGCAGAACTCTTTTAGGGGAGAAGCTCCTTAAGGCGGCACCCGTTCGTCCCTCGTAGTCGTAAGTGCGTAACCAGTCGTAACGCTAGTACCAGATCTTGACCTCCAAGGTGGTGCCGGTGGGAGATTTTTCCTGTGCGTTGTTGAACAATAAAAAATTCGCAGCGTGCGCGTTAACTAAAAGCCGTATTCTTCTGTCTCTCATTCCCCATTAGCAGCCTTTGGCATGTTCCAGTAGGAAACGTGAGCAGAAGTAGAAGTGTAAGTGTTAGCTAAAAGCCGACTTCTTCTGTCTCTCATTCCCATTAGCAGCCATTGTTTACCTCCAAGGTAGTGCCTGGTGAGATTTCTCCTGTGCGTGATTAAACAATAAAAATTTCGTTCAAAACGCCGTTGATTGATGAAATAAACCAATGAAAGACGCCAGATGTTTTCTAAAAGCAAAACGAAAGAACGTCAGATGTTTCTAAAGCAAAACGAAAAGACGCCAGCTGCTAAACGAAAGACGCCAGATGTTTTCTAAAGCAATGATTTTCTAAACAATGAAAATTCACAGCGTACATGTAAAATTAAAGTGAGCTGCAAGTCGTCATAACTCATCGAACCTTTAGTATAAACGCGCTCGATCTCACGTTGGTGATGATGTACTGGGCAGAATTCACGGAAGATTCACGGTTTACCGATGAACCTCCGCAGCTTCGCCCACTCATCATCATTCACTCCGTGGATATGCTGTGATTTTTTTTTTGATATGGATCAATGCTATGAGTGAGGCCAAGGCTTATTCTAAAGTCGCCACCTCGCGGTGTGTTGAGGCATTGACAAAATTGCACTTCGGCTATTGGAAACGCGCCGAATGGGACGAAGGCGTAGCAACGACGCATTGCAGGAGCTAATCGCAAAGGACACGGTCATGATGTATTAGTTCACTCTGCTCCCACACGGCGACACCACCCCATTATGATGTAAAGCTTTCAGAGCAAATAAACGACGCAGGAAGGAGAATGTGATAACGACTAGCTCACCTGGCTATCCTGACACCACCCCACCGACCAAGAGCACTGTGAGAGGAAAGTGCGAGATATAAAAGGCGCGTTTGTGAAGCTTCCAGAGTGTGTGACGGTGGCGCAGTGGATAGCATGCATGCTCGTGATCTGTTGTCGCGGACCGAGAGGTCGTGGGTTCGACTACCGTTCATGGAAATTTCTAAGCTTGTATTTGCTGTCTGATCGTGTGAACTTTTTCGACGTCATTTCCGAGGCGGTAATGCGTCACTGACATCTTTGTGAACACCAGCATGAAATACATTCGTGCTAAAAAAATGCGGCGTGGCGCCCTGGGCAGCAAGGGCGCCGTTCTGCCAGTTTGTAACGCTGTTTAAAACGTCTAAAAATTCGTGAACATAAGCTTGAAGCTTGCATCTTCCTCTGAACTTGTGCCTTAGCCTTATTTAGAATGTGGTCCTTTACAGACGGTGTAAAGTATCGGTATACCTGTCGCTTTATGTAACATTCATTTATATTTCTGCAGCTGTGTATACGTCAAAGTGTACGTACGCAGGTTGTTGTTACGCATAATAAAGCATGTTCTTGGGATGTCTATCAATGATCTGAGCTAGTAGTAGAGTGGATACCTGCACGGTTGCCAGATCCTCGAAGAGAAAAGGAGCCACGAAATTAAGCAAAGTAGCCAGAACAGTAGCCAACTAGCAGCCGTTACTTTAATTTGGAGTCAGAAAAGTAGCCAAACGTGATTTCAGTTTATCTGAATTGATACTACGTTCTGACACTTAAATATGCAAAAATATACATCGCAGAAATGTTTATCACATCACAATAGAATACAAAAACCAAGCAACTTCCTGGAGGACGCATTAGGACTAGAAAATTGGCAACTATGCTGCACCGATAGTCGAGTGTACATATTCGTGTTCACTTTAGCCAGCCTGCTCCGCGGCACTGGGAGGATTGCGGCTTCAACGGTGAAAATGATTAGCTTTTCAGTAACATGTGATTGTGATGCAGTCTGAGGTTTCTCATAATTTTAATACGGTCTGTGAAATAAGAAATCACTGTGTGAATGTTGGTAATTTGCTTTAGTACCTTCACACATTATTGTGCAGCTGCGTGACGCCTGTTACAACGTTAAAGAAGTGTGCTTTCGGTTTTCTTAGCATAATTAGCTCTATATATAAGTGCTGGGCGAGATAAGAACGCGCGTGATAAAAAGCGGGCATGCACCATAATATGCATTGTTGTACTGTTTAGGGTGTTCAATAAAACGAGAAGTCTGTTTTATGTTGCAAAGGTTTTATTCCGTCTGTGTTACTTTACTGTGCCGCCTGTGGCTAGGAGTAGTTTTCACGAAGGCGTATTCTTTTCGCATAGGAATGGCGGACACCTGAAAATGTGACTCGTGCAATAGCAACGAAACGATCGAACATCTACTGTGTTTCTGTGGACGTTTTGTGAACGAAACGAAACGTTCTGCGCGATGCGCTGAACAAGTTAGACGACAGACCGTTTTCCGAAGAAAAGATCCTCGGATCGTGGCCCTACGCATCGCAGGCCAGCAAAGCGACGCGAGCATTACTGCTGTTTTTAAAAACGACTGGCTTACACGACCGCTTGTAGGCATTCAATGGACAGGTGCATATGTACCCTGACAGTGCCTTCTTCTTTCTTTCTTTTAATCCCTTCATCCCTTCCCCCCAGCGTAGGGTAGCAAACCGGACGCGCGTCTGGTTAACCTCCCTGCCTTTCCTTCATTTCCTTCCTCCTCCTCCTTCTCCTCCTCCTCCTCCTGTGTTAACAGATCACACAAACAACAGCTTAGACGCATGCACGTGGGATACGCATGCAGTGCATTGCGCGCGCGCACAGCAATAAAAAAACGCCAGGCCTGCGCGCATAGCGCAGCACAGTCACGGCAAAAGCTGGAAGAGAGGCATCTCTAGGGCCCGTTATAACCTCTCTTGTGGCTACTAATACAAGTACACTATCAACGTACACACTACGCCACAAATCATAATTTTTGTGAAGTTGGGAAGCACCCACCTCGACATTATTCGTCATTCTGCGGAGAAGCGAGGTACCATCTGTAAGGCATCATGTGCACTTTGTTGATGCGACGGTTCATGACGATGAAGAATTATGGCTGAGCCCTTTGTAATGGGTTGCAAGCTTTAATAGACCCAATAGTTACGTTATTCGCATTGTGTGACGCCCGGTCGTTATAGAACTCTCCCGCCACGGTTTATAACATACGTTAACGTGAGAAAGAGAGAGAGAAAGCGAATTGACTTTATTGAGACCCTCAGGAAATGGATCATGGGAGCCTTAGGGGCTTCCTTGGCAACCAATAGAAGTGAACTGCGAGGAACCCACTACGCTATAAATCGTCATAATTTTTGTGAAGAAGGGAAGCAGCCACTATGCAATTCTTCGTCGTTCTGAGGAGAACCGTGGTACCCGCTAAATACCTGTAAGACATTATGTTCACTTTGTTAATGCTGTGGCTGATGACGATGAAGAATTAATGGCAGATCCCTTTGTAATGAGTTTTAAGCATTCAACAACCCTCTCGTTGCGCAATTCGCGTTGTGTGACGCTTGGTTACAGAATTCGCGTTTTGTGACTCCTCGTTGTTCTTTTACTCTTCTATCACACTACATTGCATATGTTATTGTGGTTCCTTCCCGACATCAAGCCTGCAAAGGGTCTTTTTGCAAAGCATTTTCAAGCACCGGCATGGCTCTGAGGTAAGTAGAACACTGGGCTCCCACGCAGAGGGCCCAGGTTCGAACCTCGTCCCGTCCCGGATATTCTTTCTTATTTCGAGCGATAGTGGTTACGGAGACCGGCGGCGGTGGCGCCGGCGGACAACTACGGCGCCAAAAACGGCCCTTGTTGTAATCTCATAACAGCTTTCGCTGTAAAAAAGTGTCTATCATGTTCAAAGAAATAAAATAGAACAATCGTCGTAACAAACGTCATGGCTGTCTAGTGCAGCAGCGCAGGCAGCGCAAATATCAAACCAGAATGAAAAATGAATGCAAAAACAGCAAGTAGCGTTCGCTTTGCTCGAGGCTTTCATGAGCCGCGCGCACCCACCTTTCCTCAACGATCGCCGTAAGTGGTACCACCTGTACAGCTCAAAGCAGCAGCGCTCGAGGCGGATAGCGGCTAGAAAGCCTCAACGAGTACCCCGCTATAGGTACGTCAGCGTGCGTAATCTAGATGAATATGAAAATCATGGCGGCCGTGACGCGTTTCGGGCGCGCGCACTTGCTTCCGGTAAACAGAGTACACAAAACTCATTACACCGAGGGAGCCGCAGCCGGCATTGTAAATGCATATTTACTTTTTTTATAGTTGCGCTAGGTTTCAGCGTATATTAGCTGTTGATGCCAGTGCCAGAACAACAGCCAAAAAGTAGTCAAGTTGCCAACGTCATTTTTTTTTTGTCGCTGCGGCCTCTTAAAGGTAGCTAATTTGGCGTAAAGTAGCCAAATCTGGTAACCCTACAGCCAGCAGTGCTGTAATTCAATGCATGCGCAGCGTGGCCTCGCCCCTGTTGTCAACTTTGAACATATCGATTTTATGAGGGCGATATCCTCATGCAGGAATCTCAAGAAACATTAGGCGGCATCGTAAATGTCACAAGTCGCTCAGAACTCTGCTTCAATTCAGCTGTGCGTGCGCTTTATCTCAGTATTTGTTAAATTAATAAAAAATAAGTACTGTATTCAACTGGCGCCTTGTGTACGATAGAATTTCAGTAGCACTGAAAGCGTTTCATTGTAAACCGGATCGGTAGGGGGCAGTAACACGAGACAGAATACTGTTGTTGTTTTGTTTTGTTTTGCTTTTCCTAGGCGCAATGACCAGCAGGCACAAATCACAGACTATCCAAGAGAAAAAAATGTTTTATTAGGATTAACACCGCTTATATAAAAAAGAGTGCACCCACAAGGGGTGAAGCTTGCCTGTTTGCTTCCGGCTGTCGGAAGTGTGACAAACGTATTTTCTGGCCGACCAAACTGGGCGGAACTCTGGCTGTCTCTTACATGGGTCAAGCGTTCTTTTTTTTTTTTTCCTCGGGATCGTTACCTAGGGGTTTCTTTTCCCAACAAACGTAACCTACTGTGCTTGAGAGGTCCGCAAACAATAGCGGCGGACGTGGACCCTTCCGGCAAGACATAAACTTGCTTGAAAGGCTGCCGGAAATAGGACCTTTGACAACAGCGTCATGAAATGTTCGGGCCTAGTCCGATCGATACAGTTCGAAGGTGTAGAGAGCCACTGAGTTCCGGAATATTACGCTTGTTCGGTTTTCCCTCAAGCGCCAGCTGGTCCGCATGTCTATTGTCTGTCGTTGTGAATTTCTTGCGAATAGTTTTCTCTTCTTTTTATCGCATCGTACGTTTCTGTCGCCCATTCTTTCGAGTAACCATGTTCTAGCGCTGCGCATACTGATAAAACATCGCCCGTCAACCCTCTGTATCGATTTCTCAGATCGATGAAGCTCACCTCTTGATCAAGGTAGCAGTGTTGTCGAGCTGCTTTTTTTGGATGATACGTTTCAAGACGTGAAGGCTGTTAGAATATAAATTTAACTAATTAGATGTGCCACGGAAAGCTGAATATTACCTGATATTACCTCTCTGTGCGTTAGGCGTCCTCTTGGTAACAGAACCTAGCTCACGACTCCGCTCATTAATCTAGCATCCCTTATTGAAGACGAAGCCTAAGCTCTCGTTATCTAAAACGCGAAGGAAGCTTAAGTGCACCTATCGTGAAGGTCTATGTGAATCTCCGCGAAATAGTTCAGCAAAATATGGACGGGCCCCTACGCTGTGTCCAGTATTTATCGTGAAGAAATGTAGCCAACAAAGCCAGAAAAAAGGCTGTTCCGTCGTTGCCATGCCGCCATATTGGCTGTCTCGTTCGCTAATGCATGAAATAGAGCCGAATGCCGTCCTCTCCTTCTGGCGTGTACAGCGTGTGCGGCACACGTGGAAGCTCTGACCTGCTTCTCTCCTTCTCTCTCTCTTGCTCCATCCTCTAGGCGCTAATTCGGCTAAGACGTCACAAGGGAGTGATTTCGAGCGGGATGGTAAGGACACTGAACCTCGATATAAGGACAAATCTGCTTAGCACCCTCCGGCCCTAAGCGCCCCTCGCTGCATTGCTGAGCCGCGATAACGCGCCTGGTGCGCCCTCCAGGGACGGTGCGCGAAGGGCGACCCTATACGAGGTCTCGCCTGTGAGATCAGTGAGGCTTTCCACTTCCACTGGAAAATGGGCGAGCTGTCATTACGCACTTAGTGTCGCCCTGGGCGGAAGACCGTCCAAGAAAGTGACGTTTCCTGCGCAGAAAAAAAAACAAAAAACAAAAAAAACCCATAGCAATACAATCGTTTGCCTAACGATGTCGTTAAGTGATTTGCGCCCATCCTTTTGTTCTTCGGGTTTTCTGAGTTGTCCTACCGAAACCGAAATTATTGTAGAATTGAAGGGTTGGGACGTCATCCGTCGGGGTGGCGTTAAAACAGGCAGCAAATTCACCAGGATAATTATTTTCAGGGGCGACGATTACTGGATCACGGTCAAAGTAGATAGCTGAGCGGAAAGTGTGAGCCAATGGTGTTGTTTCTGTTGAAGTTTATTGCAACAGGTTTATGTAGCATACATGCACCGCGTTACTGCCAGCGCTGAGATGTACGTATATAGCCAAGGTGTTAGAGGAGGGCGCACTCTCTAACATTAGCCTTTATTATTGTAGACATTTGGCCTACAGGCACGATATAAAGGCAGCGTTTATTTTCTGCCCAACATTTCAACTATTTTATTACATTCTTAGAAGCAGCGCGGACAAGCGGAGAAACTCTCGTCTAATTAGGAAACGCAAGATTTCCGCTATGCTGGCTAAAACCCTTAAGACGAATAAGTAGCGCTCTTAAAATATAGAAAAACCGACTCCTCCACTTCGCATAACAAGGGCATAAATGTCTTTCCTAAGCTTCAGAACAACACATAATAGGTAAAAACGGCATAAATAAATTTCCAGGCTCATTAGATCTTTCCTGTCAGAAGATATGACATGAGATTGTTTTCGCTTCTGAGCTCTGCTGAGATGTTCACTGACACGACACTTTTATGTGACACTACGAGTATATTCAAGATGATGCGGAATATACACCCGTTATGAAAAACTGTAACCTCCGTGCTGCTTTTCATTAAGGTTGCGTAAGCATAAACGTGATCCTGTACACATCCATACACGGAAATCGGTGTTGTTACTGTTCACGGATATCATCTATTTGCTCTCTTTTGTTCCTTCTGTTATTCTTTTGCATTAGACTAATCCTCTTCTGGCGCATTATGATGCAAAGTTCTGAGGCCACAGTTTCGGAAGCCTGCAACGTAAAGAGTATTTGAAAACTACAAAAAAACGATCTAGAAAAAGAAATATAATAACAATCATTTGTTTTGTCTGCGTCTTCTTCGCGTGCTGCAAGCTTTCGCAAACGTGAATTCCGGAAGCGACAACATCAACCACCTTCGACAAAGAACTATTCCATTTGGGCGTAATAACGCGCTGCAATTCTGATTCTACGTTTACCTCTTCAGAAACATTGTATGCCCGCAAGAGGAATGGGTAGTCAAGTTAACGGTAGCACGAGGAGCTTTTGTCAACGCATGCACATCGCCAAATTCAAGACAGCTCTGAAACACCATGCCGCCCTCCCTTAATGGCTCTCCCGCACGCAGGCCTTTTGAGATTCGCATTTCGGAGCGCTGAGCGACGGCGCGGGGAACCCAAGTAGCAGTCGACGGTGAATCGTTAAGTACGAGTTGCCTTCCGCACACTTCTTCGCTAAACGGCACCGACAGATGCTTTAGATGTAGCTTCATTAGTGAAGACCACGAAGCCAAACAGAATGCCTGGAGCATACCTTTCATTTCCGTAAACAATGACGTGCATTGAAGAATCGCGGAACAAGACGGATAAGACAAACAGCGCTGAAACTCTACCTTAGAAACTACATCTTCCGGAACCTTAACCAGTAATGACTTTAACGGAAAATAGATGTTTCTTTCTTCTCAACGTATTTTTAACCTAATTTTTTCTTCTTTTGTTTGTTTAACAATATCTTTCTATACCTCAGGGACATCGAATGCCGGAGGCTGTTATGAAAGACGAAGTGCTTTATTTTCACGAGTTTGAAAACTATTCGTAAGCTTTGATAGAGTTATTAATTTCTTGCTTACTTCGTTCAATCAGTCAGAACACACTACTTCAACGGATTTAGTACAGACAGGGAAGGAGTGGAGCATAACAATAAGACAGGAGGACATTTCACACACGATCGGTGATGGTTTATAGTTTCTTCTTTACATGTTCCAAAGAGCCATTTCTTTGTTGTAATCCCATGTCCTGCTGGTAAGTCGCAAAACACGTAGTGTGCAAACAGTGGGCTTTCATCAAAGGAGACCACCGGACTCGGATTCTTCACTCCATGGGTGCAACCATCGAGTACTCCTGGCGTACATAGCCGAAGACGGCCTCCGTTTATATATTTATTATTTTCCCTTAGGACAAATTTTCCAACTTAAAAAGAAATTTCGAAACCTTATATTTTAGTCTCTATGTATCATAAAGCGTTAGTGAGTCTACTTATTGCATGGACTGTGAATGAATATGTTTAATTGAAAGCCCCGCAGACTCTACCGTACAAAACATGGTTGATCCCTCCGTCATAGGAATCGGAATAACACGAAAGTAAAACGTGCCCTTGTAGAAGTAACTGAATGTTTACTGTACATTGATATAAGAGAGTTTGCACAATGTATATTGATGTCTGGCAGCTATAGCACCGTTTAACGCGGATGCACCCGCTTTGATGCTTGGTGGTACATCTCCATGCCGACGACTAACGTCCATGTTCAATGATTAAACAAACCCTTGTAGTAGCGGTAGTAGTTAGCGGTAAAAGCGTAATCAGAGAACGAGTTGTGATAGCCAGAAGAGCGTCGCATATTGGACGCAGAACTGGGTCTCCATCCTGCGGCATGTTAAAATGTGATTGAACACCACGGCCGCACTAGAGGGAAACGCAAAGCGCGTCGTGCCGCCCCGGTAGCCCGGGCGAGCGCGTAGGCGGGGAACGCGGTGTTACAGCCAGGTGAGGCAGGCGCGCGTAGCAGAGCTATTTTTGGTTTGATTAGCGTGGTGCTATGAGCGAGGCCGACGCTTTTACGACGCTTGCGTTAAGGTCGCCACCTCGCGGTGTGTTAAGGCATTGACAAAATTGCACTTCTATTGAAAACGTGCCGAATGGGACGAACGTGTAACGCGTTGCAGGTACTAACCGCGGAAGCCACAGTAATGATGAATTGCTTTACTTTGCCGCTCCCAGAGGGCAACACCACACCGCCGACCGGGACAATGGTAGATATAAAAGGCGCGTTTGTGAAGCCTCTAGAGTCTGTGACCGTGGCGCAGTGCATAGCGCGCCCGGCATCTGTTGTTGCGGACCGAGCGGTCGTAGGTTCGACGCCCGTTGACGGAACTTTTTTTCTTTACCATCTAATCGCGTACATTTTTTCGACGTCATTTCCGTGACGGAAATACGTCACTGAAGTCTTGGTGGACCCCGGCATAAAACACTTTCGTGTTAAAAAATTGGCGAAGCTTGCACTAAGCACGCAAGGCTTGAAACAGCGAAATTGGACGAAATCTGAAGAATAATCTCGTTGCTTCTAGGTTGTTTATAGGCCTTAGCTAGGTCATGCAGGTTGTTTCCAGGTTGCTTACAGATCGTTCCTAGGCTTTAGCTGGATGATGATAGGTTGTTTCTACGTTGATTCGCAGCGTGTAGAGGTTCGAGTTAAACCACAGGTAGTCACAGACACTGCACGGATATTCATCTCCATAGACAGAACCTCGCGTTGAAGCCTAGTGTCCGCGCCTCTCATTGATCTACGGGCTGCTTATTTTAGTTGTAGCTCGACAGAAGTTGATTGAAGCTAGGTTGTCGGTAGAGCATGTCTGCAGCTTGTCGAGTTCACTCTTTGGCTTGGCTTCTTTCCGCATACCCGCTTGATGACGATAGCATTTTTTTAATTTTTAGTGGACCAGTGGTAAGTGGTGGGTTCTAACCAATTTCTGTGGCACATACCCGTTTATGATGATGATAGTTTTCACGTAGGCCGCATGGCACATACCCGTAGGCAACAGAAATTACGGCTTACCTTAACGGTTTCGCCGTTGAAAGAGTACTGGCAGGACGATAGCTTGTGTCTGTTGTGCTGATATCCTCTAATTAAAGAGTATTTGCACCTTTGCATAGTCTACAGCGAGACACATCCCCCATTTTTGAAACTTAAATGCTTACTGAAAGCACAAGGTAATGTTTACCTTGCTGACAATTCGGGAGAAAGAAAATTATTCATTCATAATCACTCACTAAACGCGACTCGTTGAGCATTCCAATAACCATGCTAGCACTTCTAGTCAAGCTTTCCTGACTACTACGAATTAACGCTCAGATAGTCCCATAGTGTGTAATGGTACGACTGATTTCAACCGTAGCCTAATGATCTTTTCTCTTGCTATTGCTGTACAGAACAGGCAGAACGTAGTTGCCAGAGCAATATTGAGATTCGGGAGAAACATTCGAAAGAATATGCGGGCATTTTTTTTTAATTCTTCAGTTACGCTCTTTTAAAAAGTGAAACCGTCAGCAGTTTCTGTGCCATACACTCCTCCAGCGTTCCAGTGATGTGATCAAGATGAATATCTGTAAAAACGTATACAATGTTTGAATATGAAGGTAAGTTGAAGCTACCTGTAAGGAAGAAGAGCGTTTATTGGACGGCGCAAGGAAGTATGAATGTCTTTGACATAAGTGGGGGCTATGCAAAGTTTAAGGTTTGTATTCGAAGAGAAATAAGATGCAGTTCTACGAGCGGAGCCCCAAAGGCTAGAGCAGGGCGCTCCACTGGTTTTATAACACGATGTTGACATTATAACTTATTTCATAACGCGCCGTTGAGAAGTTTTTGCTGAAATACGCAAGGAGTCTCACACGAGGCTGCGTGCTGACTGCATGGCTATACGCTCTCAGAAGCATGAGTGTAACGGTAAAAATAGTCATATACAAACAATAAGTTCGTTTCATCTTGTTGACTGAATTGTTCGCCTGAGTCAAAGCATATATAAGGTCGATTAAAGCTGCAACTCGAGCTTGTTGGTATGTCATATTTTCATAACAATAGTAGCGCAAAGAAACAGGACACAAGAAGGCGGGTGTCTGTGCGTGTCTCTTTTTTAAGGCGAAAGCCTTAGATGCCTCATCAAATGCCAAAATACAGAGGCCTCCCACGTCGGCGGCGCCGACACGAGTCAGGCAAAAAACCATCACGTGTGGACGTCACCATGTGACGTCAACATGGCGTCACAGGTCGGCAAATTTTGCGACGTCATTATAACGTCACAGTGACGTCACGCGACCTAACGTCACGTGATGACGTCATCACATGACATCGTAGCTTGGTCAAAAGTGGGCCGATCACGGAGGCAGTGCAAAAGCAGGTGAGGCGCTTCGATCATGGTGGCAGTGGAAAATCACGTAAGATGCAGAAATCTTTCGTAGAGTGGCGTGGCAGGGTCAACACGTCGACCGAGAAGAAAAAGAAGATGGTTTGCGCCTTCCAGTCGTCTCAGGTGAATGCACAGAGACTGTCAGTTTTTTTTTTTTTGCCTTCTTGTGTCTTGTTTCATTGCGCTACCATTGCTATTAAAGTACATAAGGTGTCTTGACGGCCACGACGAGGTCGTGGTTTCAACTCCCGCTCGCAGTAAACGCGTTTTGACAAAAAAGAAACGTTAAGAAAAGAACACTCGTGTATTTAGTTTTTGGTGCAAGGTAAAAGACTCCGGTCTGTCGAGGTTATTTTGGTGTGCTGTTCAACAAATTCTCGAAATTCACCACATTTACGAATTCTGTAATGGCGCCCTTTTCAGCCATTCAGAGAAGCCGTAGCATCCCATCGGACCAATCAGAATTGACAGGTGAATTCGACAGCATGAACGGATTCGACAATATCGAGATCAACTCCACTGTTCCTCTCTCCTAAAAGAACAATGTTGTAATGGGAATCTGAATCCTACCTTTGCACAATGCAGGTCTTATGCGCCCCTGTTGTATATGACGTATCGGCATAGATCACTGAACTAAACTGAAAGCTAAAAAAAGCATGGCTGATCCCTCTGTCATAGGAATTGGTATAGCACGAAAATGACACGTGTCTTCACGGACGTAGATGAGCGTTTATTGTGCATTGTTTCGCCACAAGGGCGAAGGAATGAATGCTATAGCAAGAAATTGTAATATCATGCGAAGAAGGGCAAACAGCTCGAAACTTGAAACGCGCTGCTCAAGCAGAAAGGACGCACGGGAAGAACATGCAGAGGATGAGCGCGAACTATCAACTGTCACAGCTCGGTAGTTAAATCGCGCTGCTCAAACGCAAAGGAGGACGCATGAGATAAACGCACAAGTATATACAGGATGAGCACGAACTAACATTCACAGTTGTAACTTATTTGTGTGCGAGCAGCACACTCCTTTCGCAAAAGCGGCCACTGCAGTGAGCGAAGTGACCTTCGTGCTCTCTGTAACTTTAACGCAGACTGGCGGTGAGAGCACAAGACGTACAAACCGCCGCCACCACGAGATAAGCGCGCGCGCACGAGCGACCACGCCTAGTAGAGGCGCACTCATCGCAACACGTGGGGCAACGACCTTTAGCGGCACCTCGCTAGTGATAACGAAAACACGCTCCGATCTCTGCCACCGATCTCTGAGTACCACCACCGGCCAATGGTGTATAGAAATAGCTCGCAGTAAGTATGGCAAAGAACGTGCTGTCTGTGACCGAGTCGTTTCGCGCCGCGCGCTACGGAGCGAGGGGTCGTAAGTTCAGCTCCTGGTGCGGAACTTTTTCTTCTAGTTATTTCTTTGCCATCTATTATTCTATATATTTTACAACGTCATATCCATGACGGAAACACGTCGGTGGAGCCGTTGTGGACCCCGGCATAAAAACAGAAGCTGCCTAATGTTACTGGAAAACTTCGAGAAGTGCGTGGAACTCTTGACTTTTTCCTTTTGTTTTAGTGTGTCCCCAGATGCTACCAGTCGCACTAACATGTACCAGCATATTCATTTATTAGTCGCAATCTGTGTAAACAACAAAGATTGATTAGAGCTTCGTTTTGAAACTAAGTTAAACACTCGTGCTTTGGCAGAGCGTAGAAGAGGGAAAATTGTGAAATAAACAGAATTGAATCAAGTGGAAGCATTTAAAGAATTGCAAAATTGTGCACTGGATTTCATCGAAATGCCTTATTTCTTTGCTCTATGTTATTGCACGAAACTATCAAGGCGCTGATAAAACTTGGTTCTCTAAATCAATACGCACTCGAATCGGTCGCTGAGGATGCCGAGACAATCTAAGCTCTCCTTAAAGGCGATGATATATTGACGGCTTTGTAATATATTCAGTTATAATGTGTGCAAACCGCTCTTCATAGAAGTCATTCGCGAGCGACAAAACAATTTTTGTGGTTTTTTATAATGAACAACGCAAAATTCACACCTAGCTTCTAAAAACGGCCCATACGCAACGCCGTCACTAAAAGCGACAGCGATCTACCGTAAACAAATAAAGTACTTGCGTAATCATGAGAGAATTTGCACATGTCTCAATCGTTAATGCCTTCAATTTGTCTGAGGTACTCGCCAACAGTGAGCCAATGGACTCTCGTCCAGACATACCTTACTATTGACCTTGCGTCACAAATAAAACGAGCGCCTACAGGTTTCTTGGTGTCATCTATTAATGTGCGATCAATTAGTGCTGCGGAATTGCCGAATGACTCAAGAAATCGATATACTGAATAGTGGCCAAGGCACAAGGATGAACTGAACGGCGGGTACGCGTTACTTTTGCGAAATAGCGCAAAATGCGTGTTCATGGGGCGCATGTCCGTTCACGGAGCAGCGCGATATTTTGCAACGTAGGCGCTTTTTTAGACTATGCAAGTACATTAAAATAGTGCATTACCTTGTATAAATGTATGTTAGCTCATGAAATTACTCTATACAGCTGACTATAATATAGTACATTTACTGCGCGTTGTTACGTCGTGGCGTTGGTGTTTTTGGGTCTAAAAAGGTACTAGCGAATTGTGTTAACGAACATCAGCGCACATTGTGGCGATATGGTGTGGCAAAACAAATTATTGGACAGCAAAAAAAAGCAAATGCTTCCTATGTTTTTACACGCCATGTGCGTGCTTTCTTTTTTCTTTTTCTTTTCTTTTTTTGCATAAAGACCTCCCAATTTCTTGGGTTTGCAATCCCCGTACATCTCGCTGTAAACATGCAAGTCACTTAGAACGTGGTTTGAGGAGTAGCTCTATAAAATCGAGCTTTTGCATTTATCTAAGAACAATTGTATCAAGACAGAGCGCGTTAATATACGTTAACATACTGCGTTGTAGCTGAAAGGCACGCTTGTTAGTTGTTTTTTTCGATTTTTACCTACGGCAGAATAACTACGCTTGACGTAACAACGGCATCCGGGACTTCATATTTTCTTAATAAAACTTCCGCAATGGTTCGTGTTATAGTTGAAGTAAATGTGTCATATGTATTGGGCTCATCTATCCAGTTTCTGAGAAAATGAAGACAACAGAAGTGCTGAATATATTTTACGATGTGTCGAATCTGAGGAGCGCCTAGAGTTTCTTGCCCACTCGCGCGAATTTTTTTTTTTTTGTCGTGCTATTTTACGAGTCCTCTGTCCTTCTGAATGTCTTTATCCCATAAAATTATGCTTCGGTCGGTGACACTGGGGACACAGGCAATACCGATGGGCAAGGCGTAATTTTTATAGCCTGCCCTGTGCTAATAAACACTCTATAAGTAAACAATCGATTTATCGATAATTTTTTAGCCATCGAAGATAACGCCCGAGAAAACTTTTATAGTAATATTGTCAAGACGTCTCCGTATTCATCCCGCTATATAAAGCCGTTGAACGCGAACGCAGAAATACGCTAAGCCTTGAAAAAATCATGCTGTTGGGTGCTGTACTCACAATAGCCTACGACAATGGAACCATGTTACAAGTATAAACTCAAAATGTAAACCGAAATTAGGGCTGTGTTGATATGACGGCCAAGAGTCAATGCGATAGCGTTAAAACCACGGCCAAGCTCTGATGTCCCTTAGCGAAGCCACCAAAGCTCCGCAATCTATATATTAACGGTATCGTATCTGTTTGTTTGTTATAATGACTATGGTGCTTAGATCGTTCAGCCACCAGGGGAATGATGGACAGTACACGGATTTGCCTAATCTTCGTCCTTACGGCCCCCCCCCCCCCCAAAAAAAAAAAAAAAAAACGAAAGGTGCGCGTCAAAGCTCGATTATTTTAGAACCAATGATAAAGTTCGACAATGGTAACATTGAAATAGTGGATACTGTAAAAACGCTAGGAATACTTTTCAATAAGAACATGAGCTGGGATCCCCACATTAGCTCAGTTATATCGCGCCTAAATAGGTGTGTACTTGTTCTACCGAAATTTCGCTTATACCTTCCCGTATCCTTAAAATTGTTAATCTATAACACAATCTTCTTATCGCACCTGAATTATTGTTTTCTTGTTTGGGCTACAAAAATGTGTTTGTAACTGCGAGCATGCATTTCTTAGCATATCATCGCTGAAAACAAATACCTCTGTGTATTCATTTTGCAGCAAAATGTATTGGTACGTCCCATTTTGTCGTACTCAGCATGGACAGCAAATGTTACGTCATGCACTTGCAGTTCTGTTGAACAAACTGATTTTCCAAGACATTCATGTGGAAAAGTGCAGTATACGTGATATACGAGCGTGTTTCATTCCATGATGTCAGTG
This sequence comes from Rhipicephalus sanguineus, assembly GCF_013339695.2. NCBI lineage: Eukaryota > Metazoa > Arthropoda > Arachnida > Ixodida > Ixodidae > Rhipicephalus > Rhipicephalus sanguineus. The sequence continues at coordinate 47,561,839 of NC_051180.1, read as the reverse complement.
CATTGTTCTTCCAGAGATGTTAGTGTTTCTGTATATTTGTAATTATTGTCAAGCTGTTATTATTATATTATATAGCATTATAGGTTGACCTACAATGTGAAACGGTTAAAATTTCTTGTTAGTGTATATTGTAGAGCTTTTTGTTGCGCCTTGTATGTGGGGGCTCGGGCGCTTCTCAAGTGAATTGATTTTCACTTTTTGCCCCAACATTCGCGCATTATGATGATGCAACTAAATTTTAACTTCAAATTTCAACTTCAAATTTCAACTTCAACGCACTTGTGGTTTTGTTTATTGCGGTGTTGTGGCGTTCGTTTCGGATAAAAGAATGGACTGTTGTGAACTTCGTGACTAGATTTGCATTGGCGAGCCTAAATAGGTTAAAGTGGTCAAGTGGAACTGCTGACTTTTGCTGAACTTCGTCTCGCGACAAAGCAGATGTAGGCGACGCGGAGCCAAACTCACCCGAAAGAACGAAGTTTAGACAAATCCATGTACTACCCATCATTCCCATGCTGGCTGAAGCGTCATGCGTTGCAGTTCCCATAGACACTAGCGCCAGAGTTCCGTTTACTGCCGTTCAAAACAGTACCGGATTTTAGAGTCGCTATTTAATTACCTGTCACAAATTGGCCTAGTCGGAAAGCTTTATTGATTGACTATTTCATATAGAAAGGCTTTAACTCACCTGACATCCTAGTTGTAAGCGTTTGTATCAGGTTCACTTGCGCATTTTATATTTGTTTGTATTCTTTCCGTCAATTCTTAAATCTTTCATACCCATTGTTCCTTTCCTATACAGAGTAGCATGCCAGCGGTTATATAGCCGCCGGCAAAAATCTCTGTTCTTCCAATAGAGCCTCTCGCTCATTCGGTAAGCACTTGCCACATTAAATGAAAGATTAGCCGACACCAATAATACCAAGGCAACACCAATTTATTTAGCAAAATAATTGTTAGACCAACATTATCTTCAAGCACGTATTATTTTAAAGGACCAACTGACTGAATGGGCTTTACGCCTTCAAAGTAAAAAAAGAACCACATTTGTCACATCTCAAGGTAAACAACTGTTTTATCAGTGTTCACGAGCTCGTTTCCAGAACAACCACTCAGGAGAAAGCAAATCGCTCCTGCGGCTTCCATGTCTCCTCAACTGAACTTAATACCGACGTAATTAGCCCAGCACTGTTTTCTTTATCCCACTCAGGCTTTGAGAAAACACGATCATTCCTTGCGCAGCAAATTATGTTAGTAGTAGCATCCCTACCGCTCAAAAAACAAAAACAAAACAAGCAGTGGAGAGGCGAGCCATCAAATGCGGCTCGCAGGTCTTCCGAGCTGGGGCTAGAATCCCAAGAAAGTGCCGCTTGTCAGGGCAACGATCGCGAACACCCGCTGGATGCCTGGACACGATGCCGCTCGTCCATCTCAATCTAGCTTACGCGATGGAAAAAGATGTCTTCATTACGCGGTGCTCCCGAAAACAAGGTTTTTCGTGGTTGCCATTGAGCACCGTGCAACGGGGCTCTCTTTTGTTCCTTTCTCGATTGCATTTCCTTTCCCTCCCTTCTCTCTAACGGACCTTCGTCTTAGTCTTGACGGGTTGCGAGCGGACGGACGCACACACGCACACTAACACTCGTTCAATCACGCGCGCACACGCACAGACACACCAGATGGCATAGGTTCTGACGCCTATGGTACGAATAGACTAACGCAAAAACCAAGAACACAAGAAAACCCTTTCTTTGTTTCTATTGGGTCACCAAGGTCTAACCATGTTTAAGGTACAAACATGTTGGCACCTCTTCGTAGTTGTTCAGATTTCTTCCCTCCCACCTCCTCCCCCCTTTACTTATTTATCAAATCTGAAGCATTTCCTAGCGAAATACAGGCACTCTGAGCGTTTCTATCTACGTATCTATCTATCTGTCTAGCCGCCTAAGTCTGGGCGCGTGCTGTCATGATCGCCTTCTTAACTTGGTCTAGACCAAAATTTGTACGGGAGGGTAAAAGGGTTTGACAAATATGATTGTCTGGTCATAACATGAATAACGTGAAAATCCTGTCGCATACATCGTCAAACCCTTTCCTCCAGACACGTGTGGCACATACCCGTAAACCATGGGCCGCGGTATGCGGATATGCGCCGCAGGTGACTGACAGTTTATGTCTACCCAGGAACGGCGCGAACAGACATTTGTAATTTAAAGGCGAGAGCGTTAAGAAAAACCGACATCGGCAGCGTAGACCCATTGAATCCAAAGAATAACAATCAGGATGACAGCAGAAATCGAGCCAAAGCATTCTGCGTTGCATTTAAGTATTCTACCACAGAACCACGCCAGGTCTTGAAACTGCTTTGGAAAAATACGCTGTGCAGGCGTAATGTCGGTGCAACGTCAACTGTGGTTCCGGTGTTGGCTCCGCTCCGATAGCAGTCTTATAAACATTACGTTTGTATTCCTACGATTCAGCAAGCTACAATCAAGCGTTGCTCGACCCCGGAGGAATACGCTAACGAAAGTTACGTATGATGGTCACATCATCGCACCGTAAGGTGCACTTCGTTTAGATAATACTCATGTCTGCGTTCTAACGTGAGCGCTGACGTTGCGTCAGACCATAAATTACCCTTTAAACGCCGCTGTATAGTCAACGTGCCTGGCAAGCCCGCGATGCACACACAACTTACAAAAATACGTCGATCCACCTCGTACGTTTGGCTCAAAGCCAAAATATGCAGCGTAGACAATTACCCGCTGACTGCTTCGCATAAAACCGATTCCCACAAGGCATGGGAGCTCCCGAATTACTTTATTTATTTATTTATTTATTTATTTATTTATTTATTTATTTATTTATTTATTTATTTATTTATTTATTTATTTCCTTGCTTGATTACTTATCTGGTATGTTAAGAGTCATCTTAGAATCTTTCGTCTTGTATAACACAACGCTTGTTCTGCAATGCAGTATGGTATTGCTTCACGCATTTATCATTTCCAACATTTGCATCAGTACTTGACCATCACTAATATCAAAGCGTCATCAAACCTTCGATCGCTACTGAAAAGAATACTGCTGGCTCTATTATCTCACTTTTACAAGCTTGATCATAGTCATTCATCATTTTCAGTCTCTTGCGTACAACCTTTCCATCGCATTTTCCGGCGCCTAGTACGCCCCTTCAATGTTGTATTTAAGTATGCACGTAACACCCGCCTAAATAACCCGCCACTGTTTTGTGCCATCCCTCATTGGAATAATCTGCAACACGATTTTGTCTCTCTAATAAACCACGGCACGTTTGTACGAGTGTCGAATAAATAAATCCCTTGGAATCACTGTCTAGAACCTTGTCTGCTTCATTTATGTTGCTGTGAAAGACTGAACATCTGTTTCACTTTGAGCCCCTATTCTCCCTATTTAATGCCCGTTACGGACCTTTATGTTGCGTGAATAAAAAATAAAACACAGAGTTCTAGCGCCATTTCTCATTTACTAGCTGTTGTTTTTTTTTTCTCTTCAGCCCGCCCACCCCTGTGTTTTGTGTCCGCCGTTCTTTGTGTAATGTATACATTATACAAAGAATGTGCTAGCTTGGAAGAATGTGCCTGCTTTTCGTGCGTTTTCTGTTTGCGAAACCTATTGGCTTAGCTCGATGGCCTACTCTAGATACGACGGTTGGTGCAAAATCCCTTCCATGCACTCTTGTTTTGTCGCCAGTATAATATTAGGCAATGAAATATTCACAAAAACACCTTGCCATATTTATTCGTTTTCGAGTAAACTTCCGTTAAGAAAAACAGCTGGAAAGAAGAAAACAGGGAAGTTCCCGACTGTTGGTTGGTTGGTTCCTAATAATAATGTATGGGGTTTTACATGCCAAGACCATGATATAATTATGAGGCACGTCGTAGTGGAGGGCTCCGGAAATTTTGACCATCTGATTTTCCTTAACGTGCACTGACATCACACAGTACACGGGCACATTTCGCCTACATCGAAAATGCCACTGCCGCGGCTGGGATCGAAACCGCGACCTTTGGGTCAGCAGGCGAGCACCGTCACCGCTAGACCACCGCGACGGACTGTTGGGTCCTAGCGTTATGGCTCAACCCACTACGGGGGATCAGTGTCAATTCTGTGCCTATCATTTGTCAACTACTTTTCTTTAATTTCTGTGCACTTATGGTTGATTTCCCGCTTCTCATCCGCTTCTCCCACCTTTCATGTCAAGTGAATTTATCTTGGAGATTTTACTTTCCCCGCTCTAGCACCCGCGTTTCCTCATGTCTTATAACAGCATTCACATTGCCTAATTTGTCTAGATTTCGCTGCCTTTTTACATTACTGTTACTACTATTACTACTATCACTACTACAGTTACACTTTCTGAGGTAGGATCATTTTTTGCGATGGCCTGAAAGGATCGACATTGTCACGCCCACGTGGCAGCAGAGATTGACGCTTATACCGCTGCTCGCGCATACGCTAACTAGGAAGTCGAGCTGCGGTTTTCCGTCTTTTAGCACAACTTTTCTAATTTGCATGTCTTTGGTGGTGAAGAACCTGACCAGACGCGATGGCAGCCGGTGGGAGCCGCAGAAGTTAAGCATCGTTCTTTCGCTCCCCTGCAATGTGCTAAACGAACCGGTAAGTACTAGCCTGTGAAGGCGGCGAGTTTTATGCAAATCAGTTTAAATAAAGCCCGACAAAGACTGGAGACGTGGGTTTAGAAAGGGAGAGAAAATTAGACAGGCCGTGGTGAATATACGCCCTTTGAAGCACCGAAATGGCGCCAGCAGTACAGTTATTCTCGAGCCCCGCATATTTCTAGGTGAGCTACGGCACGAAAAGGTAAATATTCGAAAATGTGAACTACGACAAGCCCTGGCAGTCAAGCGACTATGACGTTGAATTGCTACGGTCGAGGACACGGTTTGGATTCCTGGTAATGGGAGCCAAATTTCAAAAGGTGAAACAACAAGTGTTAAGTGTACAAAAGAGAACCCCGGCTGGCCAAAATTGATCCTGGATACCCCACTAAGGCATGCCTCTTAACCATATCCTTGTTTTCGCACACAAAACCCCAGAACTTAAATGTGAAATACGTCCGAGTTGTGCAGGTTTGAAGTTTGAAGTTTATTTCAGGCAAAAGCAAAACAAAAAAGGGGGGAAAATGTAGAATTTGCCTAGGGGACAGGCGAAAAGGCATAAAAGCTTGACAATGCGCCTGCCCCCTGTAAACCCAAAACCCACCAAAATGACAGGTTACTGCCCATTGTTGGCTGAAACAGCTTTTTTTCTTTCTTGTTTTGTTGTTAAAATGACTAATATAGAGAAGGAACTCGAGAGGAATTAACCCTCGTCGTTTTCGTGCTTGAAAAAATAAAATAAGTCTGATACGAGCAAGTATAAAAGCCTTCGTGACCTCATCGTTGGTATTTCACTCAATGTGGATTCATGCCGTATGTCAGGAGCAACATCACCCTACAGTGCAAGCCATTTGTTTTTAGGAATATTACGAGTTTTGTTAGAATTATGTTTTCCTTACCGCTGCTGGTACTTCGACGCCTTTGCATCTACATTCTGATTTATATAAACCACTGGCTCTTTTTGCCAGTGACGACGACTCACCTCAGCTCGCGGGCCGCAGCCACGAAATTTGGTCCCACAGGGGCCGCGAGAGGGAAGAGGATGAAAGCGGCGAAGGGGAGGGGGTGTGTGTGAGGTGGGCGGAGTTTGAACATAATCTCCCCTAACGTTGCTCTTTGAGAGAACGCCTTTCCCATATCACATATATGGATGCCTTTGTGAAGGAGATTTCACGTCAGCTTTCCAAAAGCATATACCTACTGATTTCCACAATGATAAAATCTTAGACGCCGATTCTGACAATATCGAGTTCTTGTTCCACGGTGATATTTCAAGTCATAGTGACCGCCTGGGGTGCCTCGCGAAAAAAAAATTCTTGAGGCCGGTCCATTCTGTGTAGCTTACCCGAACAGCGCGCCATGAATTGCAATAGGCGAGAAAATAATGCGAGTACTAATTAGTAGAGCCATAAAATTTTATTCCGTGTGAAGCCGCGGGCCGCGGACTTAAGACACCTGATTTATACTCTCTTAGTGTAGAATCTTCCATTTGAAGGGTGAGAATTCTCGACGCGCGAGTTTTAAAGAAGCCTCCAGCATACTCCCCGTTAAATGCCACTAAATAAATTTTAGATTAGCCTTGCACACACGTGGTTCTCTAAATTTATTTGGAATATTAGAACGTAGCATGCTGTTTCACTTGAAGGGGGATAGAGAGAAATAGATGAAAAGGAAACGCAGGGAGGTTAACCTGGCGCGAGTGACCGGTTTGCTACCCTGCGCAGGGGTGGGGAAATAGGGGTAAGGACATCGCACGCATCTTAGCATGTAGCAAACCCTCTTTGCGGTTGCTTTTTGAGTCGTTTTTCTTGCACGTTTTATTTCAGGAACCGATAACTAAAATCCACAATGCTCACATCATAACAGCCCTCGTGTTCAGCTGAGTTTATTTTTGTACATCGCATTCCGTTTAAGGCAAGAACACGTTTACTGGCTGTGTAAGAGATCAAGTACAAAATTATGCTGCAACGACGACATTAAAATAAGCTAACCAACCGCTTTCGTCCATAGTTGCATAAAAATTTTCCTGGTATAATGTGTTCGCTGTCTGATATGGACAAAAATACAAATATCGTTTTGATTAAAAAAAAAAAACGTCCCTGTTAAGCGTTCTCGAGATGGTATAGTGGGGCACAGCAGTCAAATGGTGGACAGCAATGTTGCGAAGGGAAACTTTGTGTCTGGCGCCATCTACGGCATCTATGCAAAGCTAACGCCGCATGGTGGGGAAATTCAGAATCGAGAGATCGCAGTAGTCCCCAAGGAATATAGGTGGCACGCGTACTGTAAGAACACACGATTGAAAAACTGTATCGTTGTGGAATTTCTAGACTTTGAGAGCAAATTAATGGAGTATGCAATAGCGCTTTGTTTTTATAGATGGAGCCTGTGACGGCTGCCTCGTGTTTAGTTGTTTTGTTGTTAAAAAGAGTACGACGTCAATGAATTAGCTATTGAACTTTTTCCTTTTAACTGTACATGCTTGGGATAATCAATTCAATTTTCTTCTCATAATATTGTTACGAGGTTTGTAAGAGAGCTTTATTCGTAAGGCAGTAAGGCACTGGACGGCGAGTGTCAGCCAGTACTGCACGTCGTTCTTCTCTTTCTTTCTACTCTGTTGTTGTTGTCGCTGCTGCTCCTTCGCTGTATATTAGACCCACTAACATTGCTCCTCTTGCAGACGAAGCCCTCCGGGCGAGAATTCAGTTGTAGGGTCGCTGAGTAAAGGGCTTCAGGCGTGCTATATGCGTGACTTCGGTCTTGGATGACCGTCTTCCACTGGCAGTTAGGCGTGCAATCCTGTAATTCAACTCACTAAGGCGCTCTGTCACAACAAACGGTCCAACATAGTCAGTGAGGAGTTTTTGACTCAGTCCACGTTTCCGCACCGGAGTCCATAACCACACTAGGTCACCAGGATTGTAGGTGACCTGACGGTGTCGACTATCATACCGGGATTTATAGTGCTCTTGTGAAGCTAGAGTACGCAATCGGGCGAGGCGCCGAGCCTCCTCCGCGCGGCAGAGGGTTTCCGCGATACAAGCGTCGTTGTGACTGCAGAAAGCAAAGATAGTGTCCAAAGTGCACCTCGGTGAACGAGCGTAAAGGAGGAAAAACGGGCTGTATCCAGTGGTCTCATGCTGCGCGGTATTATATGCGTACGTGACGAACGGCAGCACTTCGTCCCAGTTCTTGTGGTCCGAGCTCACGTACATGGACATCATGTTCACAAGAGTTCTATTCGTGCGCTTAGTCAAGCCATTGGTCTGAGGGTGATAGGGCGTTGAGTGTCGCAGGTTTGAGGCACACAGACGTAGAAGTTCTTCAACAATATCAGCTGTGAATTGACGGCCACGATCACTAATGATCACGCGAGGGGGGCCATGGCGAAGTATTATAGAATGCAGTACAAAATGTGACACTGCGTTTGCAGTTGCAGAGGGTAGCGCCGCCGTCTCGCAGAATCGAGTCAGGTAGTCGGCGCATACTATGATCCAACGGTTGCCTTTGGATGAACGTGGGAATGGTCCTATCAGGTCGATGCCTACTTGTTCAAAAGGTGATCTGGGTGGCACCACGGGCTTTAGGTAACCGGCTGGGGCAGCAGTAGGTCTCTTGTGACTTTGGCACTCGGCACAGCTGGCTACGTACGACTCCGTTGTCTTGCGCATTTGAGGCCAGTAAAATCTTTCTTTGGTACGACGGAGTGTTCGCGTGCATCCTAGGTAACCTGAAGTTGGGTCATCGTGCACGACGCGCAAAACAGAAGAGCGGAGGGCTTCTGGCACCACGAGAAGAAGCTGTGCACCTGTCGCGGAGAAATTCTTCTTATACAGCAACCCATCTCGAACACAAAAATGGCACGCTGTTGACTGTTTAGCGGCAGAGAAAAGTGGCTCTAAACTTGAATCTTCGCGCTGTTCTTTTGCGAAGGTTGCGACATCTGGGAAATCTCGATGTACGGTTGCAATTAAATGGTCAAAACTGTCAGCGTCACATTCCGTTGCACGAAGAGGCATCCTGGAAAGGCAATCGGCATCAGCATGCCGTCGCCCGCTCTTGTAGGAGACAGTGAAGCTGTACTCTTGCAATCGCAGGGCCCATCGTGCAAGGCGTCCCAACGGATCACGAAGACTGACGAGCCAGCAAAGAGAGTGATGGTCGGTGATGATCGTAAACTCTCTCCCGTAAAGGTACGACCGAAACCGTTGCACAGCAAAAATAACAGCGAGGCATTCCTGTTCAGTAACCGTGTAGTTACGCTCGGGCTGCGTAGGCGATGACTTGCGTAGGCGATGACATGTTCCTTGTTGTCTAAGCGCTGAACAAGAACAGCACCAAGACCTACACCACTCGCATCTGTGTGGAGCTCCGTTGGCGCTGAGGGATTGAAGTGTCGGAGTATCGGCTGCGACGTCAGCAGAAACTTCAGTTGTCGAAAGGAAGCAGAACACTCGGGCGTCCACTCGAATGGGGCGTTCTTGTGCAGGAGGCTTGTCAAGGGATAAGCGACGTCAGCAAAGCGAGGAATGAATCGCCTGAAGTAGGAGCATAACCCCAAGAAGCTGCGAAGTTCTTTCACAGACTGAGGTGGCTCAAATGCTTCAACAGCCTCCGTTTTTGCAGAGTCGGGCCTGACGCCGTCTTTATCCACGAGATGTCCCAACACCAAAGCTTGGCGTTCACCGAAATGGCACTTTTTGGAGTTAAGCACTAGACAGGCCTTCTTTATGTAGCTGAGGACAGTGTCGAGACGCGCGTTGTGCTCGTCAAAGGTACGACCAAAGATGATAACATCGTCGAGATAGCACATGCATATCTCCCATTTTAAACCTCGCAGAATGCTGTCCATGAAGCGTTCGAAGGTGGCAGGGGCGTTACACAAGCCGAATGGCATAACGTTGAATTCAAAAAGTCCGTCGGGTGTCACGAACGCTGTTTTTTCCTTGTCTTCGGTATGCATCGGTTTTTGCCAATAACCGGATCTCAGGTCGACAGAAGAAAAGTAGGAAGCCGAATGAAGACAGTCCAACGCATCGTCTATACGCGGAAGCGGGTAGACATCTTTCTTAGTAATGCTGTTCAGCCGCCGATAATCTACACAAAATCGCCAACTGCCATCTTTCTTTTTGACGAGAATAACCGGTGCAGCCCAAGGGCCCGCGGACTCCTGAATTACTCCCTTCTGCAGCATTTCTTTAACTTGCTCACCAATTATCTTACGTTCATCGGGTGCCACGCGATACGGCTTCTGTCGTATAGGGTGCGCTGACCCTGTATTTATACGATGGCGGACTCGAGACATCGGAATTGGGGACGTCTTACCGTCTTGCGAAAAGTCGAACACTTCTGCGTGCTTGGTTAAAACATCCAGTAACGTGTGGCGCTCGCTCGTGCTGAGTGACTTGTCCACCATCTGAAGTAGCTTCGAGTCCGAAGGGCATGAATGGAGGGGCTCGTCTGCAGCAGCTTCGAGTACAGCCAGGAAAGCCGGTGTTTCTTCCTTGAAGAGCGCGAGCTTCATGCCAGAAGGTAAAAGTATGGGCTGGGCCGTGTAGTTCATCGTCCATAATCCGGAACGTCCTTCAACTACTGATACTATGCAATGCGGCACCAAAACATTCTTCTTTATACAGGCTGAGTGAAGGGGTTCCATTGCGGCGTCAAATGTTGCAGGAGCGGTACCAGAGCAAATGACCGGTACGCGGACAGTACATTGTGCGGGCACGACGACATCCTCAGCTACACAAAAAGCACTCTCTTGGCGGCGTGGCGAGCTCTCCATGAGTCCGGTCATAACTTCGTCGTGTACCGACAACTCCCCACTTCGACAGTCAACAGTTGCATCACATTCCCGCAAGAAATCTATGCCTAAAATAATATCGTGCGTAGATCGAGGAATAACGGCGAATTCAGTACTGAATATTTTGCCGCACAAACACACATCAGCAGTGCAAACACCAACCGGGCACAACGTGTCACCACTAACGCTAGAAAACGTCGATGTATTGTTCCAGTGAAACATAACTTTTTGTCCTAGTAAAGCTTTGAAACTAAGGCTCATCACCGAAATCGTTGCGCCAGTATCCACAAGAGCCATAGTAGGCACACCATCCACACACACGTGAACTTTGTTTTTCAGCATGAAGGCTGTGGGAGGTATATCGTTTGGCAGCGCACAGTATCCGGCGACCTTACCCCCATCGGCCGCACTGCCTAGTTTTCCGGATGTGGTGATGGAAGGCGACGCCGTGGCGACGGAGATCGCGGAGCACGTGGGGCAGGCGGAGGCGTTAAGCTGCGGTCAGAGGCTGGTGACGGGTTCCGGAAGTTACCTTGACGGAATCGACGACTGGCAGGTGGACGTGTTGGCCATGACGGGGTGAAGTGTCGATAATTTGCCTGGTAGGATGCTGGTGAGGGCTCTTCTCGGTATAGTCGGCGACGGTCGCAAAACCTGGAGATGTGTCCTGGGAGACCGCAGCTGTAGCACACACGAGGAGGAGGCCGAAATGCGCGATGCTGCTGAAACCCCTCGGTTCGGTCAGCAAGCACTGGATATCCGTCCCGATCATCGTGGTCTCTGTACACTCTCGTCGCTGCATACGTAGGGTGCAACCGCGGCGTCGGAGAAGTGTTGCGGCGCTGCTGCTCGCTGTTGAAACGAGGTCGGCTTGCGGGTCCAGACTGTGGCACGGCTTGGTAATTGTCCACGTCTGCTGCGTTAACGGATGGTTGCCACGACATAGGCGGTAGTCCGGGCTCATTGCCTCGGGAGTCGTCACCACCGAAACGGCTGATTTCGTGGCAGCGGAGCAGTTCCTCCCGTACAATCTGCCGTATCGTTGATGAAAGGTCGAATGGTGAGCTAGCTTCGACGCTGGCCACGGTCGGTACATTAGCCAGGCGACCGAATTTCGGTGCAATACGACGCATCTTCAGTGCTTCGAACGTGCGGCAGTGTTGCATTACCTCGGCCACAGATGTCAGATTTTCTTTGGCAATGAGAAACTGATACACATCTTCGGCTATGCCTTTAAGAAGATGCCCCACCTTATCTTCTTCGGACATGCTGGGGTTCACGAGTCTACACAGCTTAAGAATCTCTTCTATATACATGGTACATGTCTCGCCTTGGAGCTGGGCCCTTTGGGACAGAGTCTGTTCGGCTCGCTTCTTTTTCGTGATTGAATCTCCAAAGCACTTTTTCAGTTCCTCTTCAAATATTTCCCACGTCGTGAGCGTGTCTTCGTGGTTGTCGTACCACAGGAGCGCAGTATTCGTGAGAGATAGCACAACATGTGACAGCTGAGCTGCTGAGTCCCAGCCGTTTAGTTTGCTCACCCTTTTGTACTGCTTCAACCACTCGTCGACGTCCTCACTGGCAGTCCCGGCAAAGCAGGGTGGCTCCTTGTAGAGTTGCGATGGGGCCACTGACCTCGGTGTTTGAGTTCCCGGTATCATGTCTCCTGCTGAGGCGGGCGGAAGTCCCGCAAGGCGACGACTCCGACGGGGGTCAAAGTGTAGCGATTCCGTTGTTCGGTGCTCACGTACCCCGCAGCTCCACCACTCTGTTACGAGGTTTGTAAGAGAGCTTTATTCGTAAGGCAGTAAGGCACTGGACGGCGAGTGTCAGCCAGTACTGCACGTCGTTCTTCTCTTTCTTTCTACTCTGTTGTTGTTGTCGCTGCTGCTCCTTCGCTGTATATTAGACCCACTAACAATATGTACTTTTGTAACATTCTTGCAAGACAGACTCTAATAACTTAAAGCTTTCAGCCTGATGGCGCATAACAAAACTGCATTCGAGTGTTGTAGCAGATTTGCTGTGATATTGAGATTACCCAATACATTTTTCATTCACTTGCAGTTTCACCATAGTGTGCCCGATGGGACTAGCTTGCACTATAGAGACTTAGACGTAACAGGGCGTTCATGCTATAAGTTATTGGCGGAAATCGCACGATGTTTTAATGAAGGCACTTCTTGCTTAGATTGAAACAAACGCGTTTCCAGTCACACCTATGCAAGTTTCTGTTGGTCAGGCTACTGGGCAAACCGTGCTTCTCAAGGAAAACTTAATCACTATTTTCATCTTACGAATGCAAACTTTTGCATGAATTTAGGCCGATCAGATGCTCTTAAAATGCGCGAAGCATCGAGAACACTGTAAGTGTTGACGCATTGAGCTGCTAGCACTTTCTGCTCAAATACAACTATGTTCAGTAGAACTATCGGGATCATCGCTTTTGGCGAGCCATCTGCAGATAATGTAGGTTTACCAGAGTGACCCGCACAACGGCGTTTTCAGCATCTTTATCCGGCAGAACAATCTCTGTACTTGTACGCTGTTTGGCGCGCTGCAAATGTAAATTTACGAAGCATTTAACAGAAGGTTCGTCAGTAGTCTCATGTGACTCATCAAATATTTGTATCTGTTGGGTAAGCGTTGCTGAAGCCAATATACAAGAAGAATATATTTCTGTGCAGCCGGAGCGTCTTTTATGTAATCTTCTCTTGCGCGACTTAGCAAAGAAAAGCATGTGAGCGCAACAAAAAAATTATTGATGCAGTTTTTTCTTGGATACCAGTGCTTACGATCCTTAGGCGTTACTACACGCTATAAGCAAAATTTCAGAAATATACCCTCTTGGTCTACCCGCTGCTACACGTATAATTCACATGTTAGTTAGTTAGTTAGTTAGTTAGTTAGTTAGTTAGTTAGTTAGTTAGTTAGTTAGTTAGTTAGTTAGTTGGCTAGTTAGTTAGTTGGTTAGTTAGTTAGTTCGTTAGTTAGTTAGTTAGTTAGTTATGTTGGGTTTTGTGGCGCGAAAGCAACTAAGGCTATGCTCCGCCAGCCACGTGGTGAGAAAAAAAAAACTCTAGCGAACTCGGCATACATTTTGCAGTAGCGGTTAATTTAAAAAATATTTTCTTTGAGGAACTGATTCCGTCAGCCAGAGAGAATTCGCATCGTCTTCCATGTTATTTTTCCCCGCAATGGCATGACTATGTATGCGTTGTTAGCGATGACTAATGGAGTAAAATGAATAATGTTGTGCGGCTGTAGACAGACCTAAAAACGCTCGCGTAATGTGTATACTTATAAAATAATGAAAATGATATATGGGGTGGTTGATGGGTATTGTCTGTGCTTGAGGTGGTTTTGTCATAAAATATATAAAAAAAGGTTCCAGCACTGTCACCTCACTTGTGTGCTTTTGCGCAAGGGCCAGGAGGCAGGTGCTCTGTACAAAAGGAGCTGTCAGAGCATTGGTCTCTCACAAGAGGCCGTGCTGTGGCCACACAGGTTCGTAAACCTTGCACGTCTGTGCCGTACAACTATGATGGCACACTTATAAATTACTTAGACATTTTGTGTCATTCAGGAAGTTGATAACATCAGACAGGGGCGTTAGTGCATGTCTCAAATCCTTGAACACGTACGAGCTTTGCAGCTGTAGCAAAAGAGACAGAAGGCGAATGACGCTTGCAGGAGCCTTTGTTATTTTCTTTACCGAAGGATCAGAAGAAAATACGCTTAGTCAGAGAATATAGTGAAGAGAAGGAGCTCCGCTCACTGCCGCGTGAATTTAGGTTGGCTATTCCACGTCACCGCCAGGCGCCAAAAACAAGAAGGAGAAGAGGAAGGTGAAGTAGCCGACGCAAAATTTAACCCTCCGTGGAATCCCCTTGACTCCCCAGCTCTGCAGGACGGTGAAGAGGCTCCGCCTTGGGACGTGGCCGTGCATGGAAGCTTGCCAAGTGGCGGCCCGACTTCCGGGCTTGACACCATCCTTGCCGAAGCCCAGTTTGTCAAGTATGAATTGCAGGGAGAACACGACAGCGATGGTCAACACTGCAGATCACGAAAGAAGATGGGCGATATATAATATGATCGGCGTTCACAAGTTGACAAGTTTTTTTACGTAAAAGTTCACATAATCGACCCACACAATTAAACAAATCAAGACGATCATTCGGTTCTCATCGTGTTTTCAGCAAGTAAATTTATTCTTACTGGCTCTTCTTAGAGACCCGGGAACCTTACGGGAACGCAGGAGCATAACTGTTCCCATTGAGTTAACGAGAGATAGATAGAAAGGACATGTGAGACAACATGAGGTAACTTGGTAGAAAGTTTAACAAGCTTTACAGTCAACGGGCAGGCAGACGGGGTCAAAGGAGAAAAGATGAGCATAAAAGGTAAGAAAATCTGTCCCCAATTCATATTTTCGGTCAGTTCCGGAGCTTTCAAAATACACTAACGCTTTCAGAGTAGTTCGGGCCGTTATTACGGGGCCCCTGGCTCCGAGAATCACAGTTTCCTTAAAATGGCGGTTGTCAATCCTATGAATACCATTGGTAATCGACGTAAAAATAAAAATAAAAATACAGCTGGTTACGGCGCTTCGAGGAGATAAACTGCACCAGCTTGCTGAATTGTTCTAGATTTGCGGAGTCTGATCGGGCCATCCTACTTCTTTACAGGTAAACATGCATTACGTTGTGCTCTAAGCTACCGAAAGACTTGGCGTAGCTAGGTTTAGAAAAACTTAAACCACGGTATCTATAATACCAGACAGTCTTTGAAATGCGTGGCAGGACACTAACATACATGTGACGAAGCTTCGGCGCGATGCTCGAAAATGAAACTTCGACCTCCCTTTTTCAATAGCAGCTTCATAACCGGTTGGTTTTTCATGATGCGGAAGAAGCAGCCCAATTAAAAACAAGACACGTTCACTCACACAAAACAGGACTCGTCGTCATCAAGTGCTCATCTTAGGACATATAATTTTGCTGTCTAACATCTTTGTATGTTCTTTTCTTGTGCGTGAAAGGATGTCATCATTTAAAATGCACTGCTTCTTCCATTTGATATTCTCTTTGAATAAATAACATATAGCAAAATTAATGACTATATCGTTATGAAAAGGCAATTTATTAGTCTAAGCTTACGTATAGTGTCTTTAGAGTTCCTTTAAAAAATTCCTTTTAATTGAAGACAGAGAAGCAAGCATAGTGCCAATGCCTCGCTTGGTTGCTGCTTATGCACCAAGATTTTATGATAATATCCTGAATATTTTCCTTATAAATGTCATTAAACACGAAACAACGTAGTTAGCTGTCAAAGAATGGGTGTAAAACAAAGCATAGCTTACCAGTCGAAACTGATAGTGCGAGGAATGCCTTTGTTTCCCTGAAAAAAAAAAATGCAGGGAAAGTTCACAATAACTGAAAAACAAATATTTGCCTCTCTTTCAGTGTGGTTCCATACAGTTGGTAATATTGTTACGGACATTTTTCGTTATTGAAGAACAGACCAATAGTGCATGCGAACGTCTACGAGAATTTCTGAGATAACCAGATATCTGTTTTACAGCGAAAGCTGCTATAACCCCTTCAGTCACTGTGTACACAATTGTGTACGCGAACTTCGCAGGCGCGTCACACGCCGCGTGTTTCTTCAAACTGCCTGAAACTCAGTGTGAACATTCTTGCAGGCTTCCTGAGTGGGCAACTAGCGGTCATTTAATTTTATTGTGGTGCATAATGCTGTAGAGGATCACTTTGCTGGAGACACTACCATGTCAGACAATTCTTCGACGTGCCGCGCTCCAGGACCGACGTCAAGAGTATTTTTTTTTCGCCGCTCGAAATGAATACAACCAAAACCAAACTGCGCATGCATTTCGGTCCTAATAGTTGATATTTTTTAAGAAATTATTAAAGCTGACTGATCGCAGAATAATTAGATAATGAGTTATAAGCTAATTAACAATAATTACTGAAACTCTAAAAAAACAACACATTACTTCATTTTCTTTCTTGGAATGTAATACTGAGTGCTTTCGAATAAAGCCACGCGACTTTGACGCATTTGCAGACAGTGTATCATAATTCGTGACTGAAGGGGATAAGATCACAACAACAGTCGCTTTTGGTGTCGTAGTTGTCCGCCGCCGCCAGTGTCCGCAACCGCTGTCGCGAGAAATGAGAAAAAAAAATGAATGCGAAAGAATATCCAGGATCACATGGGATTTTAAACCGGTCCCTTTGCGCGGCAGTCGAATATTCAACAACACAGCAGCGACGGTGCTTGAAACGCCTTTCCTAGAAGACCCTATACAGGCGTCATGCCGGGCAAGAAGTCTCGTTAACCTGAGTAACATAGCGTGATAGAAGAGTAAAATAACAATCAGGCATCACAGAATGCGAATTGCGCAACGAGTGCGTCGTTTGAGGCTTCCCACCCACAACAAAGGGCTCAGCCATATTTATTCATCGTCATCAGCGACAGCATCAACAGAGTGCACGTGATGTCTTACACATAGGTAGTTTCTCCGCACAATGGAGAATAATGGCACAGCGGGGCCTTCCCTACTTCACAAAATTTATGATAATTTATTGTGTAGTGGGTATCCTGGAAGTGTACTTGCATTAGTTGCCTCTAGAGAGGTTACAACGGGCTTTAGAAAGGCTGCTCTTCCAGCTTTTGCTGTGACTGCGCTGCGTGTTCCGCGCAGGCCTGGCGTTCTTTCTTTTCTTTAGATCAGTAATGCGTTGCTTATTTTGTATATGATTGTATACGGCATCTGGTCTGCTTCTTTACTGGAAACAACTTGTTGGAATCATAATTCCTTTGTCCTCATCGCGGATTAATTAGGTGGGCGGTACCTGTCGAGTTCTGCAGTAGCTGCAGTTGAACCTTCGGCCACCATGGTCACGACATTTTCTACTGGGACATCCATTGTGATCTCAGGTTCTTGCGAATCTTGCGTTTTCGGTAGCGTCGATGTTAATTGCAGTACTCCATCAACCTGCACGAGGGCATCGGCATACAAACAAATTGTATCACTTCACAATCGCAAATATAATATTTGCCATAGAGGAACTGCGCCACAAATCTGTTTTAAAGCTCCATACATTCCAGAAAATGTTTCGACACTTGCTCAGTAGTTTTTACAGCTACGGGCTCGCTGCGTAGAGCGCGTTAACCGATCTGGCGGGCACGTATACGCAGCATTGAAATAAGACTTCGTGGCTGACGCTGGCATTACTCATGGGAAGTGGTTCATATATCCTCAAACGTGTCGCAGGTATTACATTGCCTTCAACATGTATGAACAGGTGAAGCAATATAAGAATGGAAACTTGAGCTAATTGGTATGCGTTCGTCTTTGGTTGATGCAGCGCACACGGGACGAGAACAAAAGTGGAAGCAGCTATAAAGGAATGCCGCCGCTTGGATTTGGTGTGAAGCCACTGTATCATACAGCGTTTCGTCCGTTTATGGAATGTAACTGGGACAGTTTTCCTGCTGATTATTCATGCGCAAGGGCTTTGAGTCTATGGTGTCAAAAAATTTGAAGTAATGAATACTCACCCCTCAGGCGCAGCTCAGACACTCCAGCCACGACCCACAAATGCGCTCCAGTGGGCCGCACAAGGGCTTCGTTGACGGTGTGTTCGAGCACTGCCTGGCGGCCTTGGAAACGACAGGCGGCTAAACAAATTGGTAGCTAGAATTAGCCAGATGCCTCTTGCGCCGTGCTAAAGTTTTCGCTGAAGATGCCAAGTGTAGATATGACCAACTGGATGTGGCAGCGTCAAGGATGAACTATGCATAGCCTATACACAGGACGTATAGGAAAACAGTGGGTTTAATCCCATATATGGATCCTGGAGGCCGCATTTTCATTATCGGGAAAAGTAGAAATGATTGCGTACCTGAATATGGGTTCGCGGGGGTAGATCATGAAAATGTGGCATGAAATACACCATTCTTACAGCGAACCTCGTAATCACGACCTTGTTCCTTTATTTAGTTTAAATATAACACGACGAAGACGAGAGAAGAAGATAGCTTATTTGCAACAATACGTGCACCTAGAAGCCATCCCTTTGACAAGGGGTATTCTACGCGTACGCGCATTTCAGCCTTCTTGCAGAGGATACTTTCTGCGAAAAGCTGTTCACAGGCTGGAGCTTGTACGAAATTTGGTAGTGTCAACGGAATTGCGAGATATTCATAGGAATAGTACGAAATAGCGCTGCAATTGTACTTCTCTGATGGTGTTATAAGAAAATAGAATTGAGACATTTTAGCGCGACACATCCCTCATAAGGCCCCTACATGAAACAAGCTTCTCTTTTAGTTTTTTATCTAGGGAACTTATACTGATAATATTAGGAGTTGTGTAAGCGCACGTTTGAGAATCCCAGATGGTGGAAATTATCCGGGGCCC
The DNA here is from genome assembly GCF_013339695.2 of Rhipicephalus sanguineus. NCBI lineage: Eukaryota > Metazoa > Arthropoda > Arachnida > Ixodida > Ixodidae > Rhipicephalus > Rhipicephalus sanguineus. Next base: position 47,542,920 of record NC_051180.1, on the reverse strand, counting down.
CTCACTATCATGGGGTCACTTCGGGACGCAATATACCAATCAACTAGGAGTTGCTGCTGTTCACCGTGACGATTAGGTTAGGCATCAACGGGATTATGCAAAGCAGTAACAGGGCCATGTGAAACAAGTACGAATGAACTCACCGGTCTCGCCGCCGCAGTCTGGGCGTGCTACGCGGTCACCGCGTACTGACCGCCAGACCAGCCGCGCGGCTATAATAATTATGCTGATGATTGCATCTAGACATGGTGCAAACCCACTATGTGTGGTGAGCCGAAAAGTGGATGGTATTGTTCTTGTTCTTGTTTGCCTTCAACTATGGCTCACACCCACTGCGGGGGATTGGCCAAGAAGTGAGTGGTTTTATAACATGTTAGAATACTTTAGAAAGGAGGTTACAGAATAGAAACTTTACAAGTTTGATAGAAAATTTTGGCGCTCGATCAAATATGAATATATATAGTAATAATGAAATAAAAAAAAATCAATGGCCGAATCTTTAAAAATATATTCATGTCTCGACACACAAGGATAATAATATAGATTATCTAGTTAACCGATTGATTTCATTGAGGTAATCCCGCACAGCCACGCAAACCTTCGCATTGGAGAACCCAGAAATAGAGGCTCCAAAAGACAAAATCACAGGCACAGATAAATTCAATCCTATAGCACGTAAAGGTGTTTCCAAAAGGATTTTTCGTGCTGTAGTATATCGCCTGCAGGTCAGAAAGAAATGATCAATAGTTTCTAGCTCACCACAGAAAGCGCACAGTGGAGAAGGTGCCTGAGCAGACCTGTGTTGATAGAAATTTAGTTTCGGCACACGACAGCGCAGTCTCGTAATTGACACTTCCAGTTTACGGGTTTGACAAAATGACCGCCGCCAAGGATATAATAAGTGCCGATATTCTGTGGAACTTGTCAGTGCTGTGTCTGCAAAGGCTTCCATAATGCTACGCCTGCGAAATCGCGCAGCCGTCACATAAGCGGATGTTGGAAAATACGGTAAAATCGGTCCACTGATCGACGACTTCGCTAAAGAATTGGCAGTTTCATTTAGGAACAACCCTTTGTGTCCAGGAACCCAAACTAAGCGAACTTTTCTCAAATGCGCGGGTACCAGTGCACGAAACGCCTTTATTACGTAGGATTCAGCCCCAGCAGAAAGTGCAGCACAGAGAGATAGAGAATCTGTAATTATAACGGTATTACCGCTTTGCCTTACAGAAGAAATCAGTGAGTAGTACAAGAAAACAGGAGGGTTCTCATTGCGCTCCAAATAAGGAATGCACCACCACTTTTTTCGCCATCAAGGAGCATTGAAGGCTGTCACTTTCTCTTGTTTTTCTAGTTCTTATGAATTTCGTCTCAAACATTACACGTCATAGAAATGCGCGTGCAGACAACGGCTTCTGCACTGAATGTGAATTACTGGTAGCCTACCTCTTTGAGGATGTTGATTTTTTACTACAAAGATAAAGGCGTTTTAACGCGATAGCGTTAAAGAGCTCGTATCGCAGAAATTCCGCCGTTGGCGGCGGCACCGTTGGTTGTGATCGAAAAATCATCATCTTGTCCGTGACCGAAAAATCGAAAAAGCTGCAAATAAAATAAATAATAAAAATGATGGGTCCGAGTGAGAATCGAACCCAGGCCGTCTGCGTAGCAAGCAGGTGTTCTACCACACAGCCACGCCTCTGCTTGGATCTGCACTGAAATTAACTTGATGCTTCCCAAAAATACGCGTACTGTATACAGGTGTCACAGTACGAGATGTAATATGGCAGTAATATTGCGTCCTACAAGCGTATGTACATTGCCATCGGGCGTCACACCACGTCAATATCATAACGACTTGGTGGTTTAAAGACAGCCACCCATTACAAAAGGCACACACATTACTGCGCGTATTCCCTTAAGATCCCGTAGTGGGTGCATCGCAGCTTCGAAAAAGTTTCTGGCGCCTAATTGCTCCTTGTTTAAAGCATGCTACCCATTACATAAGGCACACACCTTATTGCGCGCATTCTGTTAAACACTCGTAGTGTTCGAAGTGCGCAACAGGGGCAGGATATTGCTATAGCGTTCAACTCTTAAAGGCGAAGCTTAAGCGTCCCCCAATTTTTTGCTTCTTTTGTAGCTGCATGTCTGCTTTTTAAGCAGGAAATTCTTTGCGATATTATTACTGATAAATTTACGTATGAAGCGAGAACCAGATCGCGATTACACCATATTTTATAACGACAGATTTACGTTGCATACGTCCACATATATTCGGTTATTAAAGCGTTGTATGAATATGCGTTGCTGTGATTTCGTTGCAAACAATATTTTTCGATGCCCGTGCGATATTCTTAACCTCTAACTATGGCCAGCAAATATATTTTTGTTGCTGATGCCCCGAAGAGGGTGGTACCAATGCAGGGGAATAAGACTGTGCACGAAAAGAAAATAAAATTTCTGGAAGCGCTTAGTCATGCGCGCTGCATCCTTAATTTTCAGTGTCACGCTGTGCATACAGGTTATTTAGAATCAGTCGGCCATAGCGCTAACGCGCAGTGCCTCGGATCTTCAATGCTGCGTTCTGATTCATATGAACCACCTGCTCTTTGTTTGCCAGTGACGACGACTTGGAAGAAAAAGCTGCTTGAAGAACTGATTTATTCTTAATGCAGCAAGCACTTGCGAATGGAAGGTTTTGAAACAAGCCTTGCGAAAGATATTTTTCAAGTACGACTGAATAATTTCTACCTTACCTATACTCTCGCGCAGTTCTGGAAGTTTTGGCTGTAGGGCATCGTGTACCATGTGCAGCACAAAGTTTTAATTGTAGATAATATATATACAGATAATGCAGTAAAAGCGTTTTGAGTTTGCTTTCCGTCTTTCCTGTAATACAAAATACGTAAACCGATAGTTACTAAGTGAACTCAGCACACCCCACATCAACGATCGTGTTCAGCTAGGCCAATTTCTGTACATCCAATTCACTCTCATGACAATAGCGTGTTTGCTGTGCAAGAGAGCAAGTACAAAAATAATATACTGGAAGAAATACGTGTAATGCAGTAAATCAATCGCTTTTTTTCATGATTACATGAAAACTTTGAATGTTTAATATTTACGCTGTCCGAGATGAACAAAAGTGCACGTATCATTTCTATGCCTGCAAGAAAACATATCTCAACTTTAGCAGTGATGCTCTTGGAAAACCTCTATGAGATGAGCGGTGCGCAACAGCGAAATGCGGAACAGCAATGTTGCCAAGGCAAACTTCATGAATGGAGCCACCTTCGGCATCTATGGGAAGCTAACATCGCGTGGTGGTCAACCTCACAGCCAGCAGATCGCATGCAGTAGCGATCGAGAAATATAAGTAGTGGGTGTACTGCAAGAAACGTCGACGGGAAATCTGTATTGTGGAGGAATTCGGACATTCCAAGAACAAATTAACAGAGCCTGAGTTAGCTGTTTCGTGTTTAGCTCTTTCACTCGTCAAAAGTGTATGACATGAGGGAATTATTACAGCTCTTACAATTTCACACCTAGAACGGAACATGCTTACTCTGTAGTCCGTTCGATTGCTTTGCTATAATGTGCACGTTGTTTTTTTTTAATATCCGTGCAATGCAAACTCCAAAAGCTTTCAGCCTAACGGAACATGACAAAACTCATTTCAAGTGTTGTAGCACGTTTTGTGTCTATTGACGGTAGTTAAAAATATTTTTTATGTGAGTGCAGCGCAATCATAGTGCGCCTGAAGCAGCTATAGTCATCAATATACATACCTAGAGATCACAAGTTGGTCGTGCTCTAAGTTATTGGCAGAGAGTGCACGTTGTTGAAACGGAAGTACTTCTTGCTTGGATTGAGACAAAAGCCTTTCCAGTTACACATATGCAGGTTTCTCTCGACCAGGCTACTGGGCAAACCGTATTTTTCTAAGAAAACTTTATATTTTCATCTTACGAATGCAAGCTTGTGCGTGTATTCAGGCCAATCAGACGTACTTACAATGCGCGAAGCATCTAGAACATATAGAACATATAGAAGCATCTAGAAGTGTTAACGGACTGAGCTGCTTCCACGCTTCGCCCTAGTGAAACAAGCTTCAGTAGAGTTATCGGATCGTCGCTTGCAGCGATCATTGTAGTATAGTATACGCGTTAGTATACGTTAGTATACGGCAAACCCATCTCTGTACCTTTACGACGTTTGGCACACTACAAAATAAAGCCACGCAGCAGTTTAACAGAAAGTTTCATCGCTAATCCTGTATGACTTACCACGTATTAATATCCTTAGGGGCAAAGGATTGCCAGAGACAACGTGCAAGCTTGTTTCACTGGCAGATAAAGATGTTTCCGCGCCCCAGCAGCGTATATTACGCAACCTTGTCTTGTGCGCCTAGCGAAGAATGTGAGACCAGCAAAAATTTATTGATGCTGGTATTCTCGGATGTCAGTGTTTACAGTCCTTATGTGCTATGCTATGCTATAAACTTTCAAAATATACACCCTGGGTCTACCTGCTATTACATGTATTATTCACACATCTCAAACCACGGCCTCCGCGATCCTCACCGGCAGCACGGCGCGCTGCCCGTGACGACCGCAGAGGCTAAGCTCAAACGGTTGAGTTTCACACTATAAAATCTAGGGGGGATCTGGCACTACTGTGCAGCCATCATGAGAATGATGGGACGTACAGAATTCGGGTCTGCTTTGGATGGATGCCGTTCTAGGGATTCCAGGCGCTTGTTTACACAGCTTTAAACAAAGCATTATGAAGTTATTAACGCGATATCGTTAAATAGCTCCTTTCACGCAAATTCCCGTGTCGCCGTTGGCGTCGCCAGTTGTTAGCGAAAAAATAGCGTTGTCCGGCCGTGGGCGAAAATCTAAATAGATGCAAATAAACAAATAATGAATGGGTACTTAGCCAAGTGGGTACTTAGCGAATTGGTAAAAGAAAGAATTAGGGCGTAATCAACTCGCAATTGTAGTTGCAGTAGGCGTTCTAGGATAGTTTAAAAAAGTTTACGTTACGCGCATTGACGTTACTTTGCTTGCGGCACAGGTGAGGAGGCCACCGAAAAGCGAAGCGAGGCTAGCGATTGAGAAGGCAATGCGAATGGGGCCCGATTGCGCTATCGCGTTCTACTCTTGAAGGTGAAGCTCGAGAGTCCCCCAAATTTTTTAGGGGCGAAGCTCCTTAGGGTGTGGGCCTGTCCCTCCTTTGTAGTATGTAGTATGTAGCCACGCATAGTGGGATGTATCCACTCCATGTGATAAAAATGACGATGACCACTGATGACCATGAAGAATAAGCGCGTTCCAGTATTGTGGAATGTACCCACTACACGTGATAACGATGACGATGACGCTGATGACCATGAAGTATAAACGCGTTCCATGACGATGACGACTGATGACCATGAAGAATAAGCGCGTTCCAGTATAGTGGAATGTACCCACTACACGTGATAACGATGACGCTGATGACCACGAAGTATAAGCGTGTTGCAGACCACACATTCTCTTTCTGCCATGGATGAAAACAATCGTGAAGGCGCTCTCGCCCTCGAAAGGCAAAACGGCAACGCCGACAATAAACGTTCCCCTGAGCTTAACGTCATATATGAGGACCCCCGCGTTTGTGTGTCAGGTCTTTGTATGATGATCGAGTGGGCAAAATTTACGGGGATTGGCGGTTTACCAGATTACCTCCGGAGCTTCGCCCACTCATCATCATTCACTTCGAGGATATGGCGTGATTTTTTTCCATTATAATTTGATTCATTATTCAGTGCGTAAATCTCAATGTAAACAGTTTTGTTGAACGTGAGATTAAAGTAACGCATGATCATTTTCAACCACCAGGGCAAACATTGCTTTGCAGTTATGTTCAAACCGCGAAAATAAACAGGAGTGTTTTAACAGCGAAGCTGTTGAATCCGGAGGTTAGGCCATTAGGTGCTCGCAGAAAATCCTCGCTGAGCGAAGACGTCTCCATGCGTTGCCTAGCAACGCATTGGGAGAAGGAAAGGAGGAGGGGAGCAGAATAGAAAAGGAGAGGAGGAGGAGAAGTAAATATAAAATAAAATTTTTTGGTGTGCCGGCATTTGAAGCCCGGTACCGACGGTCCGAAGGGGAGCGTCGTAACCACTCGGCTATCCAGGCACTCTAGCAGAGCGTGGGAACCATATGATTGCGTTGCTGTGGTCGAGAGAACGAGAAGAGGATAGAGAGAAAGAGAAAGAAATAAACAGAAAGAAGTAGAAAGCCGGAGAAGGAAGTAGAGAAAGAAATATATATAGTGAAAGAGCCTTAACTTTGCTTTCCTAGGCTTAACTTGGCTTTCCCAAGCTTAAATGCCCCCTCTTTATGGTCATGTGGCTATATGTAGGCTTAAGTGGCTACCTGTAGGCTAGGTTTGGCTGGTATGCTAAAGAAGGCTGCCCAGTCCCGCTGTTCTTTCAGGCTTGGCACAACCAGTGCGAAGCCGCCTTAATTTTTTCCCCTCGAAAGTACGCATAATCTATTTATGGAAATAAATACACTGTATCTAGTGAGAAACACTAAATTTATCGTCTGTTGCGGCGCCAGGCGCGTCTGGGTCTCTTCCTCCGCTGTAAAGACGAATCAGCGGAGCGTAGCAGTGCGTCTACTTTAGTGCGCCGTCGCTTTGCAGCCGAGCTGACCGCGTCTATACTCGCGGACAACTTTTCTTGGCATTGAAGGGAAGGCTACAGAGCCACAATGCACGTATCCTATCGCTAATGAAAGTAGTCCCACAATAGCGTCCGTATTTTCTGCGTGAGATATATAAAATGCTTCTTCATTTTCTACATGTAGCTTTTTGTGACGGAACGCAGCGCACACAAGCGAGATATCTGCATTTCTTTTACTTTACAGGTTGTAACTTTGCGTTTTTGCGTGCGTGAAAAAGTCGCGCCTTTTACCCGTACCTTAGACGCTAAGCAGCGTTTGCGTCGAAGTGCAACGCTAGCCATCACACTCCACAGCGTTACGAGACGCGCGCCAAACCGGACTACTTCGCGTAGCAGTACATGTGCAGACGCTCCGCCCCCGTAGCTTTCCCTTCAGTGCCAAGAAAAGTTGTCGGCGAGTATCCGCCTCGTGCGCTGCTGCTTTCAGTGGTACTAGTGGCGCCACCAACGGCGGACGGTGGCGATAGGTGGATATGCGCGGCTCATAGAAGCCGTGGGTAAAGCGCCTGTTACTCTCCGTTTTTCTATTCATGTTTCATTCTGGTTTGATATTTGTACTGCCGACGCTGCTCCACTAGACAACCATGCAGTCTGTTACGTCGATTGTTCTATATTATTTGTTTTAAAATGACAGGCCCGTTTTTTTATGCGTGCGCGCGATGCACTGCGTACGTTTCTTACGTGCATGTGTCCAAGTTGTTTGCGTGATCTGTTAACACAGATGAAATAAAAATTGTTGCAGTACAAAACAGCATTCTTGTTTTATTGAACACCCCAAACAGTACAACAACAATGACTATTACGGCTGTATGCCTGCTTAAGAAACGCACAAAAGACACGCGATTTTATCTTCGCCCAACACTCGTAGCACTCAACTAGGCCAAGAAAACCAAAATCTAACTTGCTGAACGTTTTAACAGCCGTCACACAGCTGCATAATAATGCGTGAAAGTACTGTAGCAAATGACCAACAAACATTCACACAGCGCTTTTTTTTGTTCACAGACCGTATTAACATATGAGGAAGTTCTAACTGCATTGCAATCACATATTTCGGAATATCTAATCACTTTCACCATTGAAGCCACAATCCTATAACACATGCGCTTTAAATTGAGCATGGCGTTACTCAGACTTATATAGGAAATGCGCACGCGTGGCATTAGTCAGATTTATATAGGAAATGCGCACGCGTGCAATGTATCTCGTATGCTAGATTCTCCTTTGGTACGTGCAACAAAACATAAAATGCGATTCTGGAAGTAATGTTCGAGGAGTAGCGAGCATAGAGAAGGGCAACTACTTACAGCTTCACTCACCTTTGCAAAAACGGTATTCCAATTGCAATTCAATATTAATCGACGCAACAACGATAACAACACACTTGTTGCACACAGGCGTACCAGGTTGACGCGCGAGGCCAAGCGCGGTATTTTAAGTGTAGCACAATCGTGCGCGTACAGTACGCTAGAACATTCTGGCACAATGTCGTCAAGCTTGCAGTCACTTCAGCGGTTCCCACGATGTAGCACCAGTTGACGTCCTCGCGTCATCAAACTGCTACGACGCCGAGAACTACACACACAGCTGACTTGGAAAAACGCGGTCTTGCAGGAGGCCATCTTGCCCAGCAACCAACGGACAAAAGTGCACAGCTGAGGCGTCTGAAACGTTGCTGTTGATGAGATGGCAGCTGAACGAAATCAGGGCTCATCGTCCGACGTGTGGCCACCGCCTTAACACAATATTAACGTTGCAAAGTTCAAGGAAGACGCGACGAAAGCGACCAGCCCAGCCGGTCTTGTCGGGTGCGCTACAGCACAGTGCACAGCGCGCGCTCTCACGGCCACCGAAAGAAATAAAAGAAAGTGGAGAGAGGAGTTAGCTTGGAGCATTTCCAGTCGGTGGAAGCAAGAGGACGTGTCGCGTCGTCGGTGTGGCGTATTGTCGAGAGATGGCGCTTGTTTGTTTTTGCGCAACGGAATCGCAAACTTCATTGAAAATGCATGGGATCCTATGGGGGTTTGTGAGAGGGCACAACCGCCTTAGCCGAGCGGTGGCGCCACCATACCGATGCACGAGGCGGATAGGCAAGACGCGCTTATAAAGAAAAATAAAAAAAAGGAAAAACGTGCACTTTAAGCAGTCACCTGCACTGGCATGCAACGTTGCATCTCTGTGGAGCGGTGAACGACGCTTTGCTGAAAGTGTAAAATACGACGGGTACTCGTAAAGTAAGGGCCGTTTGCTAATATTTAAATATTTACGCGTCAGGATAAAGATTTATTTGTGCAGCGCGATCTGTTACATCTTAGCGAACGTACTGAAGTTATTGTACAGACTCAGTAGTCGTCTGCTTTCCGGAGAATGCCAACGACAATACCTGCGAAAATCGCTGCTCCCGCCTGTTGTGAAGTGCGAGCTGTAATTCAATTTTTGCAAGCAAAAGGATCATCCGCTTCTCAAATTTGCGGGTAGCTGTGCGTAGCATATGTACCTGAAGCGATGAATGACGTAAATGTCAGAAAATGGTGTCGCACAAATATGGCCGCACAAATATGCATGACTAAGAGCGGAGTCGCAGTCCCAGAATCCCGACCAATGAAACTATTCAGCAAGTGGACTGGGAATTTCGATTAGATCGACGACTGCCAATTAGTGATCTGTCGGATGAATTTCTTTTTGTCAGCCGCACTACAATTTGCACAATTGTCACTGGAGAGCTCGGATATCACAAAGTGTGTTCAAGGTGGGCACCAGAAATGCTTACCGACCAACTGAAATAGCAAACAATTCTCAGGCGGCGAACTTCTATGCAGAGGAACTAGAGAAACTGGTGCAGCGGTTCGAAAAGTGCTTAGAAGTTAACAGCGCTTGTGTATAAAAGCGAAGTAGATTTGTACTAAACTAAACCCGCTAATAAAATTTTTATTAAGATTATTTATTTTTTTTTTGAACCCAAAGTCCCTTAGTTTTTGAATAACACTCGTACAATCTGTAAAGCCACAACGTCCTCCAGAAACCAAAAGACCTAGCGCGCGTCAGCCACTTTCAACGTGAAATGCACCGCTTCAGTGCTTTGCGCCGCATCCCAGTACCCACGCCAGAAAACACCGTAGGCATTACTGCGGCAGGGTATACACTTATACAGCTGCTCCGCAGCGAATGAAACTTGAAAAGGTAGAAAAATACCCGTTGACTGTTTGCTAGGGTGCCTTTCAGTGTGACTGCTGTTGTTGCCGCGCATGCTCATATCGGTTTGCTGTTCGCGTTTTCATCGAATTAAAGTCAGTTGTTAGTCCAGCATCCCTCCGGTTCCTGTCTTTTTGTTGTCCAGCTTCTTCGCCTTTCTTTTAGTGCTGCTGGAATTCCCTTACCTGGAACTATGCACCAACTTGCCCAACAAGCCCCCCCCCCCTGATGTGCTAGCTAACGCAATCCAATTCGACGCCTGTAATTCCCATCATTCCCACGGTGGTTGAACTATCGCAGTACCAGATTACTCCCTATAGGTTTTGTGGTATGAAACTCTGTCTCAAACCGCCACAGCAACGGCGCGTTACCTCAGTCAATCTCGAATGCCATGCTTAAACCATTGAACACGTGCAAGCTTTGGCGCAGCTCCGGCAGAGGAAAACGAAAAAAAAGGGAGGGGGCAGCAAATGACGCGTTTAAGAAATTTCATGCTAGTTTCTTTACTTGAGGATCGGAATAAAATGCGCTTAGCCGAGAAAAACATTGTAAAGAAGGAGTTCTGCTGGCTGTTACGTCGATTCGGTCCTGCTAATGCACGTGATCGGGAGGCAGAAAACACAATGCGATGATGAAGGAGAATACGAAGGTGAGGTAGCCAACGAAAAATCTTAGATCCCATGGAACACCCTTAACTCCCCAGCTCTGCAGAACGGCGAAGAAGCTCCGCTTCGGCACATTGCCGTGCTTCGAAGCCTGCCAAGCGGCTGCCAGACTTCCGGGCTTGACTCCGTCCTTGGTGAAGCCCAGTTTCCAAACTATGAAATCCAAGGAGTACACGACTGCGATGGTCCACACTGCATACCATGAAAGCAAATATACGGTGTAGAAAAGGACAGGCGTTCACAAATTCGAAGTTATTTTTTTGTTATCGTAAAAGTTCAGATGATCAACGCAAGAAATAAACTAGTCAAGATGATTCAAGATGATCTCTAGGGTCCCATCGTGTTTTCCGTAAATAAGTTTTTTCTTATTGGTTCTTTTCAGAGAGTCAGGAACATCAAATGAAAACAAGAGAAAAACAAGATATAAGTAGAGAGAGAGAAAAAGAGCGAAGGAAAATGTGAGAAAAGAAGAGGTAGTTTGGCGGAAGGTTTAACCAGCTGAACAGTCTATTCCTGATGTTAAAGTTACAGTGTATCCGCCGCGGGGGAGCAGTGGTTATATGGGGCTCGGCTGCTGACCCGAAGGTGGCGGGTTCGATTCCGGCCGCGGTGGTCGCATTTCGATGGAGGCGAAATGCTAGAGGCCCGTGTACTGTGCGATGTCCGTGTACGTTAAAGAACATCAGATGGTCGAAATTTCTGGAGCCCTCCACTACGGCGTCTCTCATAATCATATTGTGGTTCTGGGACGTAAAACCTCAGATAATATTAAAGTTACAGCGCAAACACACAAGACGCCCCACGAAGAAAAGACACGACACAAGCGCTGACTCACAACTGCTTTATTCTTTCATATACCAATGCATATATAAGCCCAAGGCAACATTACCGCACATGCGCACACAACAGTAGCTCTAACACGAAAAAAAGAACGTCTAACAAGACAAGGATGATCGTGCATTAGATACGCGATAGCATGAAACCATATTCAAATTAGTACAGGGACAAAGTAGAATCACCGATACATAATTGAGCTCTTTCTCTTATGTATTAAGCTTCTAAGGCCAGTTGCGCCTGCTGATTTTCACTTCTACCTATAGGATCGACGTACCTTCAAACGGAACACTGCAATTGCAGCAAGATTTAATATGAGCAACTAGATGTGCTTCTTTATGAGCGTGCTTGCTAAACTTTTGCGCATGTTCCCTGACTCGTTCACTGACGCATCTCCGCGTTTGACCAACGTAAGTCTTACCACATGAGAGTGGGATGGCATAAACCACGCCGATGGCGTACAGTAGGAAACACCATGCCGAATTAGGCATCCTGCTCTGCTCACACCGCCGGCACGAGAGCGTACCTTCGAGAACTTGTTCGGCACAGAACACGCCACAGGGACACCATGGCTGCCAGCAATGTCTCCAAGCTACGCCCCCGCACCTGTGGTGTAGGTAGGCATCCTCCTTCTAAGGCCAGCGCGGCTCGTCTTAAAAGCTTACCACATAGGAAAACTCACACCATCTCCCGCTAAAAGGGACCATGAGGCGATGCGAAGCAGTGTTTCGGCATGTAGAGCCCGCGTTTCAGAGAGGGAGTGGTGAGGGGGGAAAGGGGATAGGGGAAGTGGAGAGGGGCAGGGGAGAGGGGCAGGGGAGAGGGGAGGGGGAGAGGGTTTGCCCATGCGCAGTAAGGGTGATCACGCCGCACACCACCACCACCGGAATGAACTCCGCTTTATGATGCTTCACATCTAAAGGAGCTCAAATATGTATCAGTGATGCTTCCTTGTCCGTGTACTCATCTGTATATGACTTCATGTCTTCGCGTATATGACACACTATCATCCTTGTTACACGTTTTGGTTTAGAGCTATGTTGAGTGCGCATGTGCGGTAGGTTGCCTTGGGCTTATATATGTATGAAGGAATAAAGCAGTTCGTGGGGCGTCTTGTGTGTTTGCGCTGTAATTTAACCTCGGGAATACTATCCACCACACCCATATGAACTTTCATTGAACTGTCCAGTTCGCTGATGTATGCTCTGGGGGATGGGGTAAAAGCAGAAAAGAGGAGGACAAAAACACACAAAAATCTGTTGACGCGCAATAGTTTATCTGTTCTGAAGCTTTAAAAACAAACTAGCGTTTTACAGTATTTCTGGCCCACGATTACTGGCACCAGGGTCTCAGAATCCTTGTTTTCTTAAAGGGATGTTAGTCAGTTATGTCGATGCCGCGTTGAATACGCTTGGTAATCGAGAAAACGTAAAAATATAATCAAGGGGGTGACGCGCCCTTGAGGTAAACTATGCCAACTCGCCGAGGTGTTATAGGTATTTACGGAGTCTGATCGGGCCTTCGTAATTCTTTATCGGTAAAGATGTGTGACATTGTGTTTTAAGCTGGCCGGATACTTAGCATTGCAAGGTTTAGAAAATCTTATTAAACCACTGCATATGAAACAAAAAGTCTCCGAAATGCGCGGCGTTACACAAAGGTACAAGTGATGAAGATTTGGCGTGAAACACTCAAATGAAACTTCGACCATTTTTTCTAAATCACAACTACATAACTGGTTGATGTTTCATGGTGCAGAGGAAGCAGCGCCATTGAAAACAAAACACGTTCACTCACACAAAACAGGACTCATCGTCATCAGGTGCTAATTTCAGGTCATAATAAGGCTCGAATAAAGCGCTGTATATGTTCTTTCTGTGTGTTAACGGACGGGGCACCTTTTCTAATGCGCTGCTTCTCACATTCGATGATCTCTTTGTACAAATAACGCATCATACCAAAATTAAAGACAATATAGTTCTGAAAAGGCGATTTATCACTCTGAGCGGATGAATAGTGTTTTTAGTGTTCCTTTAAAAGCATTATTTTTAAATAAGGACGGGGACGCGAGAATCGTGTTAATGCCTCACTTGGCCGCAGTTTATACACCAACATTTTATAACAATAAGCTCAATATTTTTCTTACAAATATGATTCAACACCAAGTAATATAGTCAGCTGTCAAAGAGTTGGTATAAAGCAAATGATAGCTTACCAATCATACACATTAGTGGGAAAAGTGCCTCTATTGATTCCCTGAAAAAGATAAAAGGAACGTTCACGATAACTGAAAAAAAAAATGTTTTCCTCTCTTTAAATGCTGTTCCGTATAGCTCGCAATATAGTTACCGACACTGTTTTTTAATGATGAACTGGCCAATAGTGTATGCCAAGGACGACGGGAACGTGTGAGATAACGAGGCATTTGCTTTCTTTAATCAGTAATTCGTTGTTTCTATTGTGCAGGTGCCCACAAAATAATTCAGAGCGCCGCAGAGGAGGCCTCTCGTCGGCGGCGCGCATCGGTGAAAAAGCATGCGCGGTATCCCTAGCAAGCTCGCCTCACTCCCCAGTGCATCTAAATAGATATTGCCTTATTCCAAGAGGATAGAGTTTTACAGGTGGTCCTGCGGATGCGGTATTTAAAACGCTCTCTGTGCCTTTGTGCAAGCGGTGGAGGTAAACGCACGTGCACGCGCGTTAATTGGCATGGGCGCCATTTAAAGCGAAATAATTAACTCGCTCATTAGTAGCGAAATGTGAAATCCGGTCGCCCGTCGTCGACAAATATCAGAAAGCGGCGTAGTACACCTCTACCATTCAATAAAGCATGTAAAAGCGAACTAAGCACCAAGTAACCAGGGTACTTCAAGAGTCCCAAGACTAATTAAAAGTAATCAGGGCGATTAAGAAAGCCACTACAAGGACATCACACGACACCTTTATTATAGCGTGTTAAAGTGAATTAATAAGTAAAAAAACGTAATTAGCACTAATTAAATGTACTTACGGGTTGCGAATAGTAATACACTACCTAACATTCATTCGAGATTCCGTGATAAGACTGGCCACGCCAAATTAGGACGAATTAAGATTTCATATAAGTTCGTTAATAATTAAAACTTAATTAATCATGACATTCTATTTGACAGTATAATTGAGGTCGTGCCACAAGAACAACGCGTGCGTTTACAGATAACGCTGAGTCTAGCGCAAGCGCGCTGTAGCCTGCAAGCCCCGATCCCCCCGGATGTGTTGTCGCAGCGCTAAGAGGGACAAACAGCGCGATTTTTAACGCAAAGCATCGCCTATCTAGATATACTAGGGAGCGCGCCTTGCTTGCTGGGGACGCCGCGCACACGCAGACCATGGCAGTATTTTTCCGCGGGTGTGATCTGGCGACAAGCGGCCAATGGTCCGGCGCTCCGAATTATTTTGTGGGCATCTGTACATGGCTGTATACGGCATCTGTGCCGCGATTTTGTACGCGTTCCTAAAACGGACGGAGGCGGTCCGTTACATCCAGTCGCACGCGATTGGTCAACGCAGGGCCGTGACGTCTGTCGCGGTTCACATTGGCCATTCGCGTGCTGCTGGATGTAACGGACCGCCTCCGTTCGTTTTAAGAACGCCTACAAAATCGCGCCATTGGTCTACTTCTTATTGCGATAGCCATTATATATGGACCCTCTCGACGGTTCATTCATGTCGTCGTTGCCATTGCCATCAGTTTCCGCATAAAGTACAAATCAATAACACCGCCCTACGCATCGTGTGTTCTAACCGGGAGTAAAAGCGCGCGAGCGCTGGCGACGAACGCGGCTGAAGGAGAGACGAAACGAGCCGGTGATTTCCGAGGCATGAAGGGCGCATGCGATAACATCAACCCGCGTGTGAGGCCTGCCGTCACACGAAAGAGTGATGTCAGTCCGTCTTTAGCCGGGCGAAGGAGCATGAAGAGAGCCGGAGGAGGAGACGAGGGGTGGGCTGCTTTGCTCGAGCAGCAAAAGCGATAAGGGCGCGGTCGCTAGCGCTGGCGCGCTATCGCGGTAGACATCAGCAAGCGACCCGCTTACTTCGCGCTGAGACGACAGACATCACGAAAACCGCTTCGCTCACTGGAGCGGCGATATTGTCTCACACCAGCGTTATCTCGGGTTACGCGAGATCGGATCCAAAACAGTTAGCTGCCAGCTTTACTTCGTATAACATTACGAGTTGTTGCTATCGGTTTCATTGCTTCACCCTTAATTCAATAGGCGGCACCTGTCGGGTCCTGTAGTGGCTGCAGTTGAACTTCCGGCCACCATGGTCACGTCATTTTCTACTGGGACGTCCATTGCAATCTCGGCTTCCTGCGAATCTAGCGTTTTCCGTAGCGGCGATGTTGAGATGAAGACCGGATCAACCTGCACGAACGCACCGGCATCCAAACAGGTTGGATCGTTTCACAATCGAAAATATAATATTTAACCTTCAAGCACCGCCTGGCAAATCTGAATCGAAGCTACAGACACTTCAGAAAATGTTCCCAAACTTGTTCAGTTCTTACAGCTAAGGGTTCACTGCGTAGAACGCGTTATCTGACACGCACGGACGTAAATCCCAGCCTTTAAAGAAGACCTTGTGGCTAACGCTTACATGTTTAATGGGAAGTGGTTAATATTCGCAAACATGTCGCAGGTAACAATTTCGTTATACATGCTTGCCTTCAACATGTACGAACAGTCGAAACAGTTAGGACGGAATGCCACTACTTGGAATTTGCCAGAAGCCACTGTATCATACATTTCGTCCGGCTACGGAATGTAAGTGAGGCAATTTTCTTGCTAATGATTTATGCGCAACGGCTTCGAATCTATATATTGACCCGCCACGGTGGTCTAGTGGTTATTGTGCTCGACTGCTGACCCGCAGGTCGCGGGATCGAATCCAGGCCGCGGCGGCCGCATTTTCGGAGGCGAAAATGCTTGAAGCCCATGTACTTAGATTTAGGTGCAAGTTTAAGAACTCCACGTTGTCGAAATTTTCGGAGCCCTCCAGTACGGCGTCTCTCATAATCATATCTTGGTTTTGGGACGTTAAACCCTAACACTTATTATTATTATTATTATTATTATTATTATTATTATTATTATTATTATTATTATTATTATTATTATTATTATTATTATTATTATTATTATTATTATTATCGAATCTATAGTGTCAAATAATTTGAAGTAATGAGTACTCACCCCTCAGGCGCAGCTCAGACACTCCAGCCACGACCCACAAGTGCGCTCCGGTGGGTCGCACAAGGGCTTCGTTGACGGTGTGTTCATCGAGCACTGCCTGGTGGCCTTGGAGATGACAGACGGCTAAACATATATGTAGCTAAAATTAGATAGAAGCCCCTTGCGTCATACTAAAACATGCACCGGAGAAGCGAAATGTGCAAAATAAGGCCCTTTGGGTGTGGCAGTGTAGAGGATGAAACACCACTATACACACGCTACGTAGAAAAGTAGAGGGTATAATCCTGGATATGGAGGCCGCATTTTCATTATCCAGAAAAGCAGAAGCGCTCGGGTACCCGAATCTGGGTTCACGGCTGCAGGTCAGCATAGTACCGCTCGAAATCCACCGTTCTTACAGCGTACCTAATATTCAAGCCTTGGTTCCGCTACTTACCCCTTTCAGGCCGAGTGATTCCAATTGGTATAATCAAATTTGTAGGCGAGTCCCCGACCACTTGGTAAAAAAAGATCGGTTGTTCTTCCGCTAGAACTCGTATTTAGCATCTTCTCGATATACGCTGCCAGTATGGTACACGCAAGAACGTGAGGCCACGTGTGAACGAAGAAATCACAGTAGCGGTCACGCGGTTACCCCACTTCACTGGGGCTGCTTCGTTCACCGCGCGGAGGTAGTGCATTTATTTTCGTTCTGTATCGCCAACTTGAATTTTGTCTAGTCAGTATTATTCTATCTTATCGAAATAATTTTCAGCTATTAAATGAATAAAGACATGTGAGATAATAATAAATAAGAATTAATTCATAAATTAATTCGGTCCCTAATTGCTCTTGATTGGAAAGTTTGAGCACAGATCAGATTACTTTTTTTTGACTACCATAATTATGCGCACCTGAAATTGTAAAAAAAAAGAGTTGCTTTCATTCAACAGAAATAATTTGGGCCTAAAAGGGTTAATTTAAGTATAACGGAATCAAGACGCAGACGGATAAACCTATTTGCAACAATAAGTTGACCCAGAAGTCATCCATTTCGCAAGTAGTACCGCACAAATACATTTTAGTCTTCTTGCGCAGAATACTTTCTGCTATATGCGCTCGCAAGCTGTCCACAGACTGGAGCATGCACAGAATTCGGTAGTTTCAACTTAATTGCGAGGAGTTGATAATGCTAGCATGAATTACAGTTGCGATTGAACTCCTCTAACGGGGTCCTAAGCGTATGAAATTTAAAAGCTTTGGCACAGCGCATCCCTCAATACTGGCACATAGCGCCCCTACATGTAACGAGCTTATATTTATTTTTATTTATTTAGTGACCTTATACCGGTGTGATTAGAGGCGATGTCAGTCCACGTTAAAGAACCCTAGATAGTCTACATTATCAGAATCTCTCACAATTCCCCTCCCTCCTCCCTACGGCATCTCTCACAGCCTGGTTCTCTTTGGGACGCTAAATGAAATAAACCAAACAACTAATAGTTGCTGCGGTTGAACGTGACGATGAGGTTAAGTATGAATGGGATTATGCTACGCAGTAACAGGGCTGTGTAGTCTGCCGCAATGGTATAGTGGTTACGGTGCTCGGCTGCTGACCAGAAGGTCACGGGTTCGATCCCTGCCGCGGCGGTCGCATTTCGATGGCGGCGAAATGCTGCAGGCCCGTGTACTGTGCGATGTCAGTGCACCTTAAAGAACACCACATGTTCGAAATTTTCGGAGCCCTCCACTACGGCGTGCCTCGTAATCATGTCGTGCCTTTGGCATGTAAAACCCCGGGAATTATTATTAAAACAGGGCTGTGTGAAGCAAGTAGAAGACAACTCACCGGTCTAGCCGCCGCAGTCTGGGCGCGCTACGCGATGATCGCGTGCTGACCGCCGCACCAGCCACGCGACTGTGATAATTATACTGATGATTGCATCTGCATGTGGTGCAAACCCGCTACGGGTTGTGAGCCTAAAATTGGGTGGCATTACCGCTGTGCCATGCAGAAGAAATCAGTGACTATTGGAAAAAGAGGAAGATTCTAAATGTGCTATAAATAATGAATGCACCGCCAGTTGTTCCTCCATCAAGGGCCACAAAGAGCTGTTTTTTTCTGGTATTTTTTTAATGTGCTTGTCTGACCTCACGTATTCCGTCTTTAGCAGTGCGCATGTGAGTAATAGATTCTGTATTGAGTGTGACTCATTAATATCTTTTACAGCGAAAGCTGTAATGAGATCATTTCACCGGCCGTTTTTGGCGCCGTAGTTGTCCGCCGCCGCCGCCGCCGCCGGTGTCCGTAACCAGTATCGCTCGAAATAAGAAAAAAAAACAAAATGAGAAAGAAATTACAGGATGGAAGGAGGTTCGAACCTGGGCCCTCTGCGTGGGAGCCCAGTATTCAACCTCTGAGCCATGCCGGCGCTTGAAACTGCTTTGCAAAAAGTTCCTATACAGGCTTCATGTCGGGAAGGAACCACATTAGCATATGCAATATAGCGTGGTAGAAGAGTAAAATAAGCACCAAGTGTCGCAGAACGCGAATTCTGTAACCAGGCGTCACACAATGCGATTTGCACAACGAGTAGGTTGTTCAATGCTTCCAACCGATTACAAAGGGCTCTGCCATAATTCTTCGTCGTCATCAGGCACAGCATCAACAAAGTGCGCATAACGCCTTACATGCGTTTAGCAGGTACCACGGCTCTCCGTAGAATCACGAAAAGTGGCACAGTGCCTGCTGCCCAACTTCTTAAAAATTACATTGATTTAGAGCGTAGTGGGTTCCTCGCAAGTGCACTTGTATTGGTTGCCAGGGAAGCCCATAAGCGCATGATCCATTTCCTCGGGGTCTCAGTAAAATTACAATGATTTATAGCGTAGTGGGTTGCTCGCAAGTGCACTTGTATTGGTTAAGCCCAAAGCGCATGATCCATTTCCACGGGGTCTCAGTAAAGTTCTTCGACCCCCCCCCCGTCTCTCTCCCACGTCAACGTATGTTATACAGCATGGCGGGAGAGGGAAATAGCGACCGGGCGTCACCCAATGCAAATTACATAACTGGTGGGCCGTTTAAAGATTCCAACCCATTACAAAGGGCTGAGCCATAATTCTTCGTCGTCATCAGTCGTAGCGTCAACAAAGTGCACATAATGCCTTACAGACGTGTAGCTGGTGCCTCGCTTCTCCGCAGAATGACGAATAATGGCTTAGTAGGTGCTTCCTAACTTCATAAAAAATTGTGATTTATGACGTAGTGGGTACCTTTCTAGTGTACTTGTATTGTAGCCCCAAGAGAGCTTAACGGGCTCTAGAAACGCCGCTCTTCCAGCTTTCGCTGTGACTGTGCTGCGGTTTCTGCGCAGGCCTGGCGTTTTTTCAACATGATTATTTTTTATTGCGATGTTAAAGGCCTTGCTTTGAAAGCGCAGTCAACTAGATTCTAAAAAAATCCCCTTCTTTTGGAGCTGTACGTCGGATTTTGAGGTATAACGTTACTTGCGAAATTATTTCTGTTAAATATTTGCATGAAGCAAGACCTTTGATGGCAATCCAACCTGATTTTGTAAGGCCATAATTACGTAGCGCACGTTCACGTATATTTAGTTAGTAAAAGACTGCATGATTACTAGTGTGCGCAGCACTGGTTTAATCGATAAGCGATATTTTTCGATATTTGTGCGATATTATTAACCTCTAACGCTGGCCCTGATGTCTGTTTTTATTGGTGTTATTGCCCACTACTGGGGGTGGGGGGGAGTCAGCGATGTAAGAGTCTGCGGCTGTATACGGGGAGAAAGAAGAATTTCTGGATGCGCTTAGTCGTGCACGCTGCAACCTCAATTTTTCGTCCCACGCTGTGCATGTAGGTAATTTTAAAACCAGTCTGCTAGAGATCTAACGTGTGCTGCCGCAGCCAACCGTCGCCTCTACTTCGGCTAGGTTTCCTAGACATCTCCAATTCTCCATTCTGATTGCTATTAACCATTTGTTCTTTGTGTGCCAGTAAGTACGACCTAAAGAAAAAGCTGCTTGTATAATTGATTCTTAATGTAGTACAGTGGATTTGAAGAACGAGCATTTTCGACTAGAAAGCTTTGAAAAAGCCTTGAGAACCCACATGACAATGGGATGTGAATTCCCAGCTGGAAATCGGGTTTCCAGCCTGGTTTTCAGCTGGAAACGGCTCTTCAGGCTAGGAATTTTCCATTCCGAGCTGGAAATAGTATTTCCAACAGGAAATGAAACCCATTCTAGGCTGGAAATGGTATTTCCAACATGGATATGGAAATAATTCCCGACTGCAAAGCCATTTACGAAGTTTCCAGTTCCAGTTGGGAAGTTATAGTTCAAGCTGGAAATTTTTCCAGCTTCAGTTGGGAAATAATTTGCTCAGCATGAAATTTTCCTGTTTGAGCGAGGAAGTGGTATAGTTGACAAAAGGAATTCGAGCTGTCCAAAGATTGATCTTCATACAAGTGACAGCAGATTAAATGTATAATGCAGACCGTGCATTGAGACACGACTTAGAACAGTGGTTCTCAAATGGGGGTGCGCGAGGTCATTATGGGGGGTCTGCAAAACCCAAGCTTGCAAAAAAAAAAAATGTTTTTTAGGGCACACTTTGTCCCGTGACAGCGGCCCCTTCTGGTTTTTGGTATGCTTCACCGCATGACACGTTTGCATTGCGACGTAGCTGACTTGTGTTTCTCCCTCATAAGGTGGCTGTAAAGTTTCTGTTGCAGTTTTCTGCGACATATGCGAGCATGATTTTTCCAGGCTTGCATATTTGAAAAGCAAACATCGTGATGAAGAGGTTGAATGTGGCTGCAGGCTACACAACTTATTGAAACATTCTTTGCCACGCAGAAATAAAAGGCACCTATTTTACACGCTGCCTAGTGCGTATAACCCCTCCCCCCCCCCCCCCTCTCCCACTGACTCATTTTGCAACCGTGATCTTCCGCGCCCCGTACGGCTGGGTTGCAAAATAAATAAAAAATATATATATGGCTGGGGTAAAACGAACTTTTACTTGACCTTTTCAGTAGTCGTGCGCCTGGTCGACACGGCATTACAACCAGGTGCTTGTTCAGTTGCTCATGGAGCCGTTGCGCCAATAGCTAGTGTTTGAACAATAGTTACTTCCTTGTGAAAAGGAGCCTTATTTTCAACATTCGCCATGGACTGTCACGATCGAATAGCAGTGAACTTTTCTAGCTTGCTCTGTCCGACGCCGCGGCCGTGAACAACGCCGCACTGCCACTGCCGCGATGTTTGTTGGCAAATCAGTAGCTCTATTCTCGTATCATTTCTCGGTGACTTATGACGTTAATGCTAAGTAATAACCTACTCTGTATTATAAATACGGTATACAAAAATTGTATTCCTTTTTTAAGGTTAATGCCATTAAAGACAGCGGTCCAATAGACCGCATAATTTATTATGTCGCCGTAGTCAGCCACAGTTTCGAACAGCACATGGCGGCCAGTCGTGGTATCTGTACGTGTGTGCGCTCGGTGTTCGCTAGTCTAGGGTGTTTCCTTGATGAATATATGTGTGACAGTTACATGGAATAGTTATTTTTGGTCAGGTTTATCTCTGGAATGTGTTACGAGTGATGACTAGCATGTTCGAGCTGTTTTTATTGCCGTACTGTGCGCGATGTCTTGGATACACCAGCGTTGATCAAGGGACAGGGATTTTCTCAGCTCTGATTGTTCCATTTGGAGGTAAGTTGCACTTATATATATTTCAAGTGTAAGTGAACATTTGTCCCGAATGTTTGTGGGCTTTGTTATCACAGTGGCATGTTACCTGGCTGTGTGTAATGTTTATATATGCGCGAAGTACACTACAGGCCGGTTTGCGTAAGCATCCTTTGTCTCCAATGGCCCTGTGCCGTGCAATGCTTGTACCTAATGGTACGCATGCGTCTATGCAACAAACGCCAATAATTACATATGTTCGAGTGAATTCATTGGACGTCTATTCAGAGTAGTTGAAGGTCGACATAAATAATCGTTACATAGCACCTACAGTATAAACTGCAGTGCTCATCAGATCTTGTTCACCTTTGCTTTTTACACTGCCTTGATTGTGTGTTGTGGTACCGTTTTTGAAAGCGGTATTGATGCAGTTCATGTGATTTGGTAAAGCTATACTTTTGCTAGAATTGCGTTTTATGGGTCATTGTGGTTTTGATGTTCCCTCACTATGTATAAATATTCTTTTCAGGTGGTGAACAAGGACTCATGTCCACATCTCGAGATATGCTCTAACACTTGCTAGGAGCGTTTAAATAAATGCTGTTAAATTTCACCACCAAGTTCGTTGACTGTGTGCAGTTCACTGGACGAACAGGTCCTGTAGGAACCATGCTAAGGCGCATGCGATAGCAGCGAGGTGAAATCTAGAAATTCTTCCATTTCTAGCTGGGAATGAAGAAATGCAACTGGAAATTTTGCCATTTCCTGCTGGAAATATTTGCTGGAAATATTTCCATTGCCAACTGGAAATATTTCCATTCCCAGCTGGGTTATGGAACCTGGAAATTTTTCCAGGTAGATTATTTCCCAGCTGCAGCCTTTCCGCTTTCCAGCTAGATGGTGGAACTGGAAATGTAATCCAGCTAGATGTTTTACCAGCTCCTTTCCCAGCTAGAAAAAAGTCCAGCTGGGCAAAATTTCCGGTTCCATAATCCAGCTGGAAGTAAAAACATTTTCACGTGGGAAAGATATTATTCAAGTACGAGTGAATATTTTCTAGCTTACTTGTACGCTCATGCAGTTCTGGAAGTTTCAACTGCCGGACATCGTAGCATGTACAGCATATAGTTTTATTTGTAGATACTTGTATAGAAATGCAGTAACAGCGCTTCCAGCTTGTTTGTGCTTTCCGTCTTTCCAGTGCTACATAATTCCCAAACCGATAATTACTAAATGAACTCGGCTCACGATCATGTTCAGCTAGAATTATTTTGTACATGCCATTCATTCTCACGACAAGTGCGTGTTTAGTGTCTGTGTAAGGGAACAAGTACAAAACTAATGCGCTCAAACGAATACATCTAATGCAGTTAATCAACCGCTCTCGTCAATGATTGCACAAAAATTTCAAATGTTTATTCGCAATGCCCATAGACTGTCGCGCCGCCAAGCGGAATTCAGGAGCGTCCTCTCGAGGAGGGTTAGTAGACGACAAAATGGCAGCACTACGTAGTCGCTCCATTGTTCGGCTGTGCTAGCCTCAGTGTTAACGCGTTGGGAAGAAACGAACACTAGGACTTTGCATGTTCCCTGCATCAGTGAACAAACCGGGCCCTCCGTGACACGAGAAATCTGGTTCGTTCTTGCGAGACGCGAAGTTTTCGTGAAAAAATGTGGCAACTTGCGCTTTCAATGCTAGCCCACAGCGTACACATACTATCAGCTTCGCGAGGCTTTCTGTAGCCACGTAGGTTAGCTAAATGTTATCGTCTGACATTTTCAGTTGAAGCTCACCCTGCTTTACTTGCACATAGCATTCGTCAGTGTTTCTTGTAGTGCATGAATCCCATAACATTGTACGTACGGAGGTCGCGCGGGCTCGCGATGTGCTCTTCAATAACTTCTCAAGTCGGTGATACAATAAAATAGGGCCTCTATGTTTTGTCAGGAAAGCGCTGTTATGAATCGTGCGAGCGACGTTTCAATCATTCGAAGACACGTCTGCTCCACGCCTTTCGTGGAGCGAACGCTTTCAACGCCGTCCTTAACCAGTGTGTTGGCTTCATAGCCAGCGCTGCGCCGCTTGTTTTTGTACGTTTGTCGATAGGTGGCAGCACACTGCAAGAGATTTGCTTGTTGACCGGTTTGAGAGCAAAATATGTTCTTCACGCGTCCGCCTGCGTTCGCGCTTAAACGTCTCTCTACTTGTAAACATGGTGACGCGGAGTGGTCGAAGTCGTTCGGCGGAGGATATTCTTCAGATTGCTTTCAGCAGTGATGTCGAAAGAAACCATCTTGACGATGAGGACTTTTCACTGGACGTAGAAGGCTGTGAAAGCACCGAGAGTGACAGCGACGATGAACGATCAGCTGCTAACTCATGAGGGGCGAGTTGCACTTCACGTCCCCTCGTGCGGTAATGTTCTTTCACGCTCGTAAGTCACTTTGATTGTATTTAATGTATAATATCCTTGAGCGCGATCAAAATAAAAGCATAGTTCTTCGTGTGCATTGCATATAGCACAATTATTAACGCGATAGCGTTAAAGAGCTCGTGTCGCAGAAATTCCGCCGTCGGCGTCGGGGCCGTTGGTTGTGAGCGAAAAATCATCATCTTGTCCGTGACCGAAAAATCGAAAAAGCTGCAAATAAAATAAATAATAAAAATGTTCGGTCCGAGTGAGAATCGAACCCAGGCCGTCTGCGTGGCAAGCAGGTGTTCTACCACAGAGCCACGCCTCCGCTTGGAGCTGCAGTGAAAGTAACTTTCATGCTTCCCAAAAATACGCGTCGTGTATATAGGTGTCACAGTGCGAGATGTAATATCGCAGTAATATTGCGTGGTACAAGCGTACATTGCCATCGGGCGTCACACCATGCCAATATCATAACGACTTCGTGGTTTAAAGACAGCCACCCATTACAAAAGGCACACACAATACTGAGCGTATTCCCTTAAGACCACGTAGTGGGTGCATCGCAACTTCGAAAAAGTTTCTCGCGCATAATTGCTCCTGGTTTAAAGCATGCTACCCATTACATAAGGCACACACGTTAGTGCGCGCATTCTGTTAAACACTCGTAGTGTTCGAACTGCGCACTACGAACAGAATATCGCTATCGCGTTCAACTCTTAAAGGCGAAGCTTAAGCGTCCCCCAATTTTTGTGGATATTATGGAGCGCCGCTTGCCGCCAACACACTCGAGCTCGACCAGCGAAGCGAAATGGTTAGAGTGATGGGACGTGCAGTCACGGCCACAATCCCCGCCTCTCGGCTAACTTCTCCTGTACTTCACGGGCAGCTTCCGAAGGCCATTGTTATTCCACGAATGTTTTGCATCGTCGAATTATTCGACGTTGCAAAAAGCATACGTGTGCATTCTTTTCAATATTCATGTTTCGATCGTGCTGATCGAACCTGCAACATGCGAGTGAAGTGAGTTGCACACGGCTAGAGTCTCAGCATGGCTGTGACACAAGTGCTACTGAATGGGATGTTAAATGCTTGTGTTCCGTTGAAGAAGTAACTCCGCGTTCCTGACTGCGCAAGTAATGACGACGGCGTAATATGTTTGCAAACCATCACCACGTTAAACGTGCGGTCCCGTGCAGCAGCGATGGCACTACTCGCTGGCGGCGTACTACTGCGGCAAATCCGTAAGTCAGGCTCGGTACGTACTGCCTCGGAGTGCCGGTCGGCTCATACGTCAGTTCTAGTTCATGCAGTTTTATGTAGCACGCACAGGATTTCGCGCAGCATAGTTGATGCACGGGAACTGAGCGGAAATATAACCTTTCACACCGCAGCAAATAATTAGGTGGCGAGTACTTAGCACTTCCCATGGTTTGGGAAAGTATTTTGGTCTCATATCCAATTCAGTGCAGCTCATGACTTCATCCGGTGAAAGTGGCACGGGCCGTACGTCCGCACGTCCTATCTGTTCCTATGCTAACAAACGGGTTGACCCTCCTCCGGGCGCCATGTTGAATCGCACGGCGCGCCACCTATAGTTCGTGGGCATTGCGAATTGTGTGTGCTGTACGAGACGAAAAAAGAAATACATATGTGATGTCGATGCAATAAGAAAACCTCTCTGAACTTCTGTATTAACTTCCATGAAGAACATCTGTGTGACGATATAGTGGTGCACAACAGTGAACTGGAGAATAACTATGTAGAAATGTTAAATTTTCTGAATGGCACCATTTGCGACGCCCATGGAAAGCTAACGCCGCGTAGTGGTGAACTTCCGAACCAGGAGATCGAAGTAGTGCTCGAGGAATATAGGTGGCAGCTGTACTGCAAGAACATTCGGCTGGAACACTGTGTCGTGATGGAATTCAGACTCTCCCCGAAGAAATTATTGGAGCCTGTGATAGCTGTTTAGAGTGAACTAATATAACTATTAATCAGTGAAATAATACAGGTATTATGATTTTGTCCTTATAACGGAACAAGCTTACTATAATCGGTTCAGTAGTCATGTCGTAGTCTACACCTTTTCATGCTTTTTTTTTTCAGTGATCCTGCAAGCGACACTCCTAGTTTTCAGCTTGATAACACACAAGAAGACTATTTTCGAGTGTTGTAGCAGGTTTTGTGTCATATTGAGAGTACTCAAGATATTTTTGATGCACTTGGTGCTCGACTATAGCGTGCCTGGTGGAGCCAGTCTGAACTGTAGAGTCTTAGTGGTCACGGGTCGTTCGTGCTCTAGGTATAAAATGAACGTTATAAAGCAAGCACTTCTTCGTTAGATTAAAACTGAACCGCTTCCAGCCCAACCTGCGCAACTTTCAGTAGGCGAGCCTACTGGGCAAAACGTGTTTCTCAAGGAAAACTTGATAAAGTTCATCTTACAAATGCAAACTTGTGCATGATCATATTCAGGCCGATTAGTTGTACATAGAATGCGCGAAGCATCGCGAATGATATAAGTGTTCAGCCATTGAGCTGCTGCCACTTTCTGCCGAAGTAAGACAAGCTTCAGAAGAACTATTGGATCATCACTTCCAGCACGCC
This sequence comes from Rhipicephalus sanguineus, assembly GCF_013339695.2. Lineage (NCBI taxonomy): Eukaryota > Metazoa > Arthropoda > Arachnida > Ixodida > Ixodidae > Rhipicephalus > Rhipicephalus sanguineus. The sequence goes on along the minus strand of NC_051180.1, from coordinate 47,515,536 downwards.
ATCTGCAGGTATTGTAGGTTTGCCGGAGTAATCAGCACAAAGGTGTTTTCTGCATCTTTATATAGCAAAACCATCTCTCCGCCTGTGCGGTGTTTCGCGCATTGCAAAGGTAAATTTACGAAGGGTTTAACAGAAAGCTTTGTCAGTAGTCTCGTATGACTCATCAAATATTTATATCTGTTAGCTAAGAGATTGCTGAAGCCAACGTGAAAACGGATATATTTCGCTGCTCAAACACAAAGAAGTAACAACTCTGACAGTTGTTAGTTTGCGCTCGTCCTCTGTACCTGTGCGTTCGTTTCGTGCGTCATTCTTTATGTTTGAGCAGAGCGCCTTAAGTGCCCTGCTGTGACAGTTGTTAGTTCGCGCTCATCCCGTGTGTGCTCTTTTCGTGCGTCTTTTGTGCTTGTACAGCGCGCTGCAAGTTTCCAGCTGCTTGCTGTTCTTGGCGTGACATTCCAATTTTTTGGGCTCTCGCATTCATCGCTTCGCGCTTGCGGCGAAACTGTGCCATTTTTAACAGCGAAGCTCTTTTGTCTGTCGGTAACGTGTGCTCCGTCGTAAAAAAAACCACGCCATATCCACGAAGTGAATTATGGTTGAGGAGCTGGCTCGGAGATAATCGGGTAAACCATAAATGCTCCGTACAATTCCTCTACTGTCATATTAAGACGTGAAACGCTGTTATGGTAGCGATTGTGGTCAGGTTGTTGTCGAACCACAAGCGGTCGCAGAACTTGCAGCTGTTACCGAACGTGTGACCTAGGAAATCGCACTTGAAGCGCGCGTCGGCGCCATCAACTTCAGGTAGCGACCGCTTTCGGCGCTTGACCGCTGCATCCCGCGCCCGTACCTCTTCGAGGTTCTCTTGCCGCCGCTTCCACGCTTCTTCGGCTTCGCGGGCTTGTATCTCGGGCAGAGGCGTAGTCAGAAATTTTTTTCGGGGGGGGGGTGGGGGGTTCAAATGCTTTATGTATGTTCGTGTGTGCGTTTGTATGTGTGGGTGTATATATACGCAAGCAAAATTGAAAATTTTTGGGGGTTTTGACCCCCCCCCTACCCCTCCCCCCCCCCCCCTCTGGCTACGCTCCTGATCTCGGGGTCTGCACAACGCTGACATCTCTCTGCGGCCTCGCGAGCTCTCATCGCAGGGCTTGGCGGCGAGCCCGCGTTGCTGCCTTGCGAGGCCTCCGCTCCACCGCCTTGTCTTCTTCGTTCATGTTATTCATGTCAGGAAGCGCGCAATTGTGGCCATCTAGTAGTCTCCTATCAAACTAGAGAACGAGCTGGCGTGGAGCGAGCGCCGCATGCTACAGTTGGCTATGCTATATGTGGTTTTGCCTGCGTTATTATCATAATCAAGGCGCTCGAAGGACAAGAGGAAAAAGACCTCTCTATCGCGCGAGCTGCACCTGTAGCGGTCGCCTCTGGAACTAAGGTTACGCTTACGGCGCGGGACTTCGCCCCAGCTTAAGAACCTGGCGAGGCAGCTTCTAAAACTGTAATCATCATGAGCCGGCACGCGCTGTCTTCATTCTCTTTACAGTGAAACTGTAACTTGTGCCCCATCGTGCAAAGCTCCTCAGGTGGGTATGCTCCACTGGAATATGGCTAGCCCCACTACCGCGTACAGCAGCTGCGAGTGTCAAACGAGAACGAACACGTGAAAAAGAGAGAGAGAAAGACAGCTATGAAAAGAAAGAGGAAGAAAATACAGAGAAATATAGGAAATAAAGACATAAAAAGATAATAAAGCAGAAAAACATAGCCAGAGAGAGAAAGAAAGAGACAAAGAGAGAGAGAGAGAGAGCGAAAGAAAGCGATAGAAAGAAAGAGGGAGAGAAAATAGACAGAAATGAAGGCAATAAATAAAGAAAAAGACACAGAGAAAAACAGGAAGAGAGAGAAAGAGAGAGATGGAAAGAAACAGACACCAAAAGGAGATAGAAAAAAAAACAGAGACAAAGGCAGAAAGAAAAATAAAGCGAGAAATAACAAAGAAAGAGAGAGAAAGAAGCAGATAGGGGAAGAAAGAGGTAGAAAGAAAGACATAGAAAGAAACAGATACAAAGGAGAAGCAGAAAAAACAAAGGAAAACAGAAAGATAGAAATAAAGAAAAAAGAAAGAAGCACAGAGAGAGAAAGAAAGGGAAGAAAGAAAAATAAAGATGGAAAGAGCGAGAAAAAGAAAGAAAGAGAAGAGAGAAAAAAAATAAAGGGAAACAAGGAAGGCCACCCAGCCGCGCTCTTCCTTCGCACTTGGCACCACTAGTGCCAAGCTGTCAATTTTTTTCAGTGGTATGCAGACTTAACAAAAGAGCCTAGGACGTGTCTGTGAGGCAATACGCCCTCCTAGTTAGCAGCGCACTTTTTTTATGCTGCTGCTGCTGCCACTGCTGCTGCTGCTGATGATGATGTTGATGATGATGTTGATGAATTCTGTCTGAGCCCACCGTAATGTGTGGGAAGCTTTACACTGCTCACTTGTTACACAGTTAACGCGGTGTGGCTACTGGTGTTGCTGAACGCCTCTGCCACGCAATATTACGTCTTTCAACGTGACTGTTCAGCCGCCTGTACAGCCGCCTGTACAGGGTCCTTTTCAAAAGCAGTCTGAGGCGCTGGTGTGGCTTCATGGTAGAACACTTGACAGCTGCGCAGTATGCCTGGGTTCGATTGAGGCTAGAATCCTCTCTTTTCAGGTTCCGCTTGAGAGGTCACGAGATTTTATGAAACGCACGCCACGTTTTCCAAGGCCGGTGTATGAAGAGGCACTCAAGGCTTTCGCCATAGTGACATGTGTCACTCCGCATAGTGTCATCGTGGAATCGCTCGATTCCAGCGATGTGTCTGGGCCAGGGCTAGAATCTCAGTCTTGCGAAGTATGTATTTTTTCAGAATAAATGTGCAGTAATTTCATTAATCGCTTCCCACTTGCGTCCGCTGTGACTTATACGTGCGGGGAACCATACTAAATATCAGACGAGGTAGGCCTCCCTCCATGAAAAGTGGCGAATTGTAGTAACAGAAAGGAACACATTTTTGCTTGATAAACAGCGATTGATACTTTCAAGTATTCACCGAACGTCGTAAAAGATGTCGCGAAAATTCGTCAGCAAGACCAATCAATCGGCCGCAATGGATTTGCCCATTTGTTACTATAGTATTTCACGAAGTTATGCATCGCATCCATTCGTCACAAATATTTTTAACGAATTTGAATAACAAGCATGATTTTAACTAAGGGCTTGGTTGTGAAGTTTTGTCTGGGGCTGGCAGTTGCCGCTAGACCCAGAGGAACAACCAACCAACCGCTAGACGGTTGGTTGGTTGTTCCTCAGTAACTTGGCGCAACCCACATGCCACGCTTTTCTTAATGCGTGGCTTTCTCTTCACAGCTAAAGATTGAAACCTGCAGCGTTGGGAAGTGCTATGGTGGGTTAAAATATTCAGCGCATAGAGCTCATCATTGTTACCACGGTTACCAGCCGCGGTGGTTTAGTGGTTAAGGTGCTCGACTGCTGACCCGCAGGTCGCGGGATCCAATCCCGACGACGGCGGCCTCATTTTCGACGAAGGGAAAAATTGTGGAGGCCCGTGTGCTTAGATTTAGGTGCACGTTAAAGAACCCCAGGTGGTCGAAATTCCCGGAGCCCTCCGTTACGGCGTCTCTCGTAATCATATGGTGGTTTCGGGACGTTAACCCCAACAATTACTACTATATGTTTCCACGGTTTTGCGCGTTTTAGTGAAATTGGGCTACTTGCTTTCGTGTGGAGTTCAAATTGACGAATTCTGCAGGCGCATGTCAATATTGCGTTTTATAACTGAATAGTGTCCATCAACTTCATAACTGCTCTGATCTTACAAACGCAGTAATGAATACATGCCAATAGGATGCACTTAGAGGTTGAAGACATCCAGAAGACTAACTGTTGAAGTATTTAGCCGCTGCCACTTTCCATCCAAGTGGAACAAGCAGTTGAACTGTGCGATTGCCGCCTGTAGCACATATGGCTTACCGGAGTGTTCCGCGCCACAGTATGTTCAGCATTTATAGCAAGCAAAACCATAATTCTACCCGTACGTTGTTTGGCCCACTTCAAATATCAAGTGACGGAGCGTTTAAGCGAATCAGTACCAAATGGCTCACCAAATATTGATGTCCGTACAAGTAAGTGATTGCGGAAGCCAACGTGCAAACTTGTTCAGTGGCTGATGAAGATATTTCCGTGCCACTGGGGCGTCTCATGAAACCGTCTCGTGAGACTACCGAACAAGGAATCCGGTGAGTGCAACACATATTTATTGATGCCGGTTATTCACGGGTGTCAGCTTATGTCTTTAGAGGGTACTATACGCTACATTGTGTAAATTGCGGTGATACACTCCATTAGTTGACCCGCTGTTACGCGTATCATTGACGCAATCGTAGCACTTAAAAACGTAGAACATACATTGCACGCTCTGTATCAAAAGAAAAGAAAAGAGAAGAAAAGGCAAACGCTGTTTTCAAGAACCTTTATGATAATTTCTTGACTGAGGCTTGCAACGATATGTGCTTCTTAGGCGGAAACATCGTAGAGCAGGAGCTCCGCCCCACTGCCGCGTGAATCTAGTCCTGCTAATGCACTTCATGTGGAGGCTCCAAAGACAAGAGCGTGAACATGAAGGTGAAGTAGCCGACGATAAATTTAAGCATCCATGGAACACCCTTAACTCCCCAGCTCTGCAGAAGGGCGAAGAAGCTCCGCCTAGGGACATTGCCGTGCTTTGAAGCTTGCCACGCGGCGGCCAGGCTTCCGGGCTTGACTCCGTTCCTGCCGAAGCCCAACTTGTCAAGTGTAAATTCAAGCGAGCACACGGCGGCGGTGGTCAGCACTGCAGTTGCATAAGAAAAAGACAACAAGATACAAAAGCTCAGCCTTCGCAAATTCGCAATGTTATATAGTTCTGTTTGCAAATGCATTATTGTTGTAGAAGGTTAAGAAAACTGCATTTGTTTGGCACCTGCTACGTCACAGCAACACGTGACACGCTAGTCACGATTCGCATGTAAGTCATGAGAATTTAATGATTGTATCGGCCGATAATTGCCGATAATTGTGATGACGAACCCACATGGCTGCGCGCATGTAGACGCGACCGCGCGCTTCGATCCGAACCACGGTGTAAGATATATACTCTTTAGGTGAGGACACTCGCGAGACGCGATCGACCAGATAAAGTAACAACGCCGAGAGCCCGTCGGACCGCTGACGGCAGCGGATACCTACCGGCGGGAAGATGCAACTTCAACACAAAAACGCGTTCCCGTAGCAACTGGCGCTTCGCGGGAAATCTGAATTTCCTAGTCAGCGAACGCGGCTACGGCACGCCAGCAACTCAAGTTAGAAACGCATACCGCGTTTTTCACGAGTGAAAAACAAGACATGCAGCGGACGCCGGCGTTGCCGCCGACGGCGTCGGTTGCTATAGCAACGGTGCAGAAAGCATTTTCTCTCTTTAGGTTGCGTCTTCCCGCCGCTAGATACCCGCTGCGGTCACCGGACCAACAGACGCGCGCCGTTGTTACTTTATCTGGTCGAACCACTGATCTCCACTAGGAGGAGCTGGATGGCGCATCGAGCACGCGGGCGTGAAGCCACCGGAAGCCGCCGTTTTTGTCCCGGAAGAGAGCTTTTCTCTTCTTTTTTTAAAAAAAATACCTGCCTGTAGCGCAGTAAACTGTACGAATCGACCGGAAAAGTCGTCAGGGAAGATATTTCACGCGTAAGTACCTCAAAGTAGCATTACTTTTTACGCATTTTGTACGTTGCAGCACTCCGCCGTATTCGGACGGTGTCGGCACGGCGTCTGTCATCTTTCGTGTAGCGTTCGTCGGCGTCTAAAGTGAGGCGTAATCGCAGAGTTTGAAAAAATAAAAAATAAAAACGATCATAACAACAGCTGCTACCCGAGAATATTTGAATTGCGCGACTAAGACGCACAGAAGACGCCGGCTTCCGGGACAAAGAGGGCACCTTCCGGTGGCTTCACAAGCGCCCGCCTCGCAGAGCGGGGATGCGCCGTCCAGCCTTTTTAATGGAGGTCAGTGGGTCGAACGCGCTCTGCATGCAAGCCGAGGAGTGTCCACACCTAAAGAGTATATATCTTACACCGTGATCCGAACTCGCGTTTGCTACTTGCCCACGGTCCCGACAGCAATAAATAAACAGTGGAATCGGCTATTGCTTCGTGTCATCTCACGCTGAGGACAAAGTATCGGGTATGATTGTCCTTATTGAGATGAGCTGTTTGTTCAGCCACGCCTACTAAGCCTTGTACCTGAGAGTTTGAAAATGAATCTTAGAAACAGTACAGTGAATCTTGACTAGTGGGCGGAGCTCTGGGTATCGTCGAGGTGAGTAACCGTACGTTACCCGAGCGTTGTCCCATATAATGTAAATTGAGTGACAAAGTGACATAAATCCAAAAAACGGCAGGAAGTGGAAGATGGAAGCTGCGATGAAAAAATCCGTAAACAGGGGGTGGGTGCTCGAGCCAACGTTTCGACAAGTGGACTTGTCTTCTTCAAGGCTGGAACTTTTTCAGCCTTGAAGAAGGATTTTTTCAAAGTAACATAAGGTGACAAAGTGACAAAGAGTCGACGACAAAGCTTGGTCCTAAGGTGCATAATGCCTACGCTGAAGTTGCCGACTAGTACAAAAGGTTTGTGCGTGCGGGTGTTTTATATTGTTTTGTCGCAATTATGATTGATGCTATTCTCTTGTTAAACCGATTGTTAATACCACGTATCTCCACGAAGTAAGTCATGACGAGTGGTGGAGCAGGTGTGTAAGCACTGGCGCCGACGTAGAGATGGATGGACATGCCTCCGTCCATCTCGGCATGTCTGTCCTTCGGCATGTCCGTACATTACGGTGCTTCGTCCGTAATAGACACGAATACATTTCTGCCGAAGCATGAAGACGCAAATATAATGCAAACACAAGCGTCGGTTTAGAACTTACGGGCCACACAGCTCACTACGGCGACTACATAATTTCGAGGCGCGAGAAACGAGCGTCGGCGTTTCGAATGCGCTGCCTTTAGGCTGTGCTAAGGCAGCACAAACGCATTTCGAACGCTCTGCCCAAGGCGGTGGCAAGTCAAGTTCAAGCCGAGGAGCGTTTCTGAATGCGGGGGTAAGAGCGTTGGTTGCTACCGTGTGCGCGCTTTACTAGCCCAGGCGTTCACTCGCCCAACGCGTGTTCTTGCGACACTGTTACTACTTCCCAACGCTAAGAGCGTTGATTGCTGCCGTAGGCTCGCTCTACTCGCCCAACTCAGAGCCGCAAAGGGATATACGACTCTGGCCCAACGCGTGAGCACATACGCTATGGAGACGCCGAGCAGACGACGCGGCGCTGATGAATACATCTCGAGAGGTGTTCGCTCCTCCTATTGGCCAAGCGGCTCCATAGCTTCCACACTGCTGCAACCAGTTTGTAAGGTGGAGCACAGAGGCCCGTGTACTGCGCGCTTTCAGTGCACGTTAAAGAACACCAGGTGTTCGAAGTTTTCGGAGCTCTCCACTACAGTGTGCGTTAATATTTTCCCTCTATCTAAGTGACTTTCATCACTAAATAACGCCATCAGCTGTCCAAGGGAGGTATGAAATATATCATAGCTTACCAATCAAAAGTATTAGTACGAAGTATGCGTATGCACACTCCCTGAAAAAGAAAGAGAAAGGAGGTTTTACGATAACTCAGAAAAACGTTTTCCTCACCTTAAATGCCAATATAAATGTCTAATACCAGCAAGCAGTGTTTGTTTTATGCAAAGTAGGAGGGATACTTTTGAATGCTGCTCTACAGCGAATAATTTTTGGCTCCTGGCTGCGCAAAAATACACAGTACTTTGATTGCACTTTCCGAAAGTGAGAATTACTTTGTTTTTAAAGTATCATATTTATGCGACTATGAAGAAGTTGCTAATATCCCCTGTATCGCTAGAGGTCTGACAATAATTGCTAAGTTTCCTTAGTTCATTACAGCTGGTAATCTTGCTGCTACCACCATTTAATAACTAATGGGTCAATCACGTACGCAAGTCACGACGACAACTTCTGCGATAATGAGGAACGAGTTTTTTTTTATCAGCAGTGCGATATTAATTCTGTACGGCTTCCCAAGTGCTATTTCTTTTTCATTTTTTTCCCTGGAAACACCGTGTCAGTAGTATTCGTTCCTTTTTCACGGAGATATATGCATTCAGCGGACGCTACCGGTTCAGTCCTGCAGCGGCTGCAGCTGAATCCACGGCCAATTCTGCAGTGGCTGCAGTGTCGTTCCCGATGTTTTCTGTTGGCAGGTCCATGGTGACTTGGGCTTCCTGTTATTCTCGCGCCTTCCGTGGAGTTGGTATTTTGTTGAGGGTCGGATCAATCTGCACGAGCGCATCGACATCCAAACAGGAAATTTCCTTTCACAATAGCAAGTTCGATGTTAAGCCTATAGGCACCATGCCTCAAATCTGATTGAGAGCTTCAGGCACTCAAAAATTTGTTCAGTAATTACAGACACCGGCTCACTGCCTAGAAAGAGTTATCCGAGTGCCGGTCGCAATTCATTGACGGTGAAATAGAAGAGGCCCGTGTACTTAGATTTAGGTTCACTTTAAAGAACCCCAGATGGTCAACATTTTCGTAGTCCTCCCCTATGGCGTGTCTCATAATGATACTGTGGTATTAGCACATAAAACCACAGAAAATGCTATAAGGCTTCGTGCCTGATACGTACTTGATTCATGCTAATTTGTCCATATTCTGTATAAGTATAGACGATTTTGCGTAAGACATATGGGCGCTGCCACCTTGCGCTGTTAAGCGATTATTTCCTTATTTTTGTATACCGCGACTTTTATTAATGAAGTCACGAAGCGTCGAATCCACCAACCCAATTATTTTCATGCATATGCGCCTACCGTAGCACTGCTCGTTTAGTTGTTAAAGATATAAAGCGGATAGGTTAACAGCTCAATATGGCGTCACCGAAACCAATTCGTAAAATAGTCAATAGCAGGTAATATATTCTACCTAATTCCTTTTAACATGTATCGACAGTTGAAGCAGTCTAGGATTACCGCCGCGTGGCTTGGCATTGGTCAAAAACGATTGTATTATCCAAAAGTCGTCCGTCTGCGGAGTCTGAGACAGTTTTCCTGGCAGCGATTCACTCGTGACTGCTTCTTATATAACGTGGAATGATTTAAAATCATTTGAAGAAACGAAAACTTACCACCAAGGCGCATCTCTGATAGACACTTCGGTCACGACCCACAGGTGCGCTCCGGTGGCCGCACGAGGGCTTCGATGACGGTGGTGTTCTTCGAACGCTGCCTGGTGTCCTAAGCGGAATGGGGAATTTGGGATGGCTGAAAAAATTCGCAGCTATAATTAGGTTGGAGCTTCTTACTTCCAACTGAAGTATATGCTAAAGATGCATATCTATACACAACGTGTAGATATATAGGGGGTAATTCGGAATACGGAAGCCGTATAGTGGAACTAGCAGAAACGTCTTGGTGCTTAGATATAGTACACGGCGGCACTTCATCAAAGTGTGGCATGGAGTTCATAATTCTTTCAGTTCGCTCAATATCGAGGCAATAGTGTATAGAATTCGGCTAGCCTTACTTTTTATGCAATTCTTACATTGACTACATTATAATTCCAGTCGTTCTTTGCCATTCCTAATTATGACGTCTAATGCTTTTCAAGCTTTCCTTTTTTTCCCGTTTAAAAGCCTTCTCAGAGAACAATCTTTAGCCTGTGTAATGTCCTTAAACGCTTCGACATACTTTCTAGCCCTCTTCTTTAAATTAGCATTTGATTTGTAACGCAGGAGATTAATCGAAACAAGATTTTGACTCAGCCGGAGAGATATACTTAAATTTTGCTATCCATTGTTGATGCCTCATTAAACTAAGTATTAACGCGGTAGCGTTAAAGAGCTCGTTCTGCAGAAATTCCGGTGTCGGCGTCGTTGGTTGTGAGTGAAAATTCATCATCTTGTCCGTGACCGAAATAAATAAATAATAAAAAATCATAGGTTCGAGCGAGAATCGAACGCAGGCCGTCTGCGTGGCAAGCAGGTGTTCTACCACAGAGCCACTCCATTGCTTGGAAGTGCATTGAAATTAACTTTAATGCTTCACAACATACGCGTCCTGTGTACAAGTGTCACAGTACGAGATGTAATATGGCAGTAAAACGGGATACAAGCGTATATTGCCATCGGGCGTCACAGCATGTGAACTTCATAACGAGTTGGTGGTTTAAAGCCGGCCACCCATTAGAAAATGCGCACACATTACTGCGCGTATTCCCTAACGAACACGTAATGGGTGCATCGCAACTTCTAAAATGTATCACGCACGTAAATGCTGCTGGTTTAAAGCATGTCACCCATTACAAAAGGCATACACATTAGTGCCCGCATTCTCTTACACGCACGTAGTGGGTACACTGTTGTCATAAAAGTGCTGTTGAGGAGGGCGGAAACCTTTACCTTTACTAGAGCTATGTCGAGTGTGCGTGTGTGAGACCGGGCGACTGAACGTAATGACGAGCGAAATAGAGCACAATGAGGATGGGGCCGGATATCACTATCGCGTTCAACTCTTAAAGGCGAAGCTTAAGCGTCCCCCATAGCGTAACGATCCAATGGTACCCATCAGACATGCATTGTACGACAGCTGAAGACTGCCGAATATATCTGACTGTCCCACATTGGTTGCACTGGCGTACATGAAAATTCCCACGCGGAGGCATTTTCACTCGCGTGCAACCGGCAGAGGTACACAGCCGTTGATGCCTTGTAATTACACGCTTGACCCTGTAGCGCAGTGCCTGAACGAGCCATAGACGACCTGAAGTAGTCTAAGCCCTACTTGTCAGAAGTACGAGCGGCAAGCCCAGCCAGCTGAACACTTGTTTGCTTTTCATAAATAACTGAGGACGCTTTCAGCTTCAATGTTACTTGGTACTTCTGCCAAAAGGCAAATTGGCATTTTGTACGTGTTACGAGTAAAGCCAGATCGCTAATGACCAACTGAAAAGCAAACTTGGAGGTCGCATTTTTTTGTTGTGTGGCTACCTAGTTCATTAACTCGAAATAGTGTTCTCCGTGACACGAGTGCCGGCTTCGAAACGTGCCGAAATGGTTCGAAAATGCAGTAAATCTGCGATTTCAACATTTTTAAATGCAAGTGGTATAGAACTGGGAACGGGTGATAATGGTGAGGTCACATATCGGCTGTGAAGCGCACATTCCCTACAATGTAGAAAATCAGTAATTGTAAGATTTGGTTCCTGCGTGAAAAATTTGAACTGTACGTCAAACACCGCATGTAGAACAAGGGTTCAAATGAAAAAAAAATATCACAAAACAAGCGCTGAACCAACTAAGCCTGATGTGATTATCACTAAAGAGTAAATCTGCTGTTATAAGTAAAGAAAACGTAGTGACTGGGAAAGTTCAGCCATTGCGTATCGCAATCAAATCCCGCAGGGTGACGAAAGGGTTAAGAAAGGGAAATTGACAGCCACCCGCTTTTAGCATGAAGACGCAAGGAAATGCATATGGATTTCTCAGAAGGAAAGCTTCCTAGTTGCCGAAAAATTCGACATAGTCCGGAGATCGAACCCGGTACCAGCGCCTTTCCGGGGCGGTCACTTTCAGTGACTAAAAAGCTTTCTTTCTGAGGAATTCGTATACTTCCCCCGTAGACTTTGGAAAACCGATTGCTTCCCAATGAGAGCCCTGGAACGCCGGAGAGTAATGACAGGCCCTCGAGAGAAACACGTCATCCCTTCATTTTCACGTTTGCATTCATCACCGAGCGTGCTTTCTTTCTAACACGACCAACGGGGCGTGGGGAAATGACTCTGCGGCAAAACTTGCCCCCTCCCCCCCCCCCCTAATGTAGAACACTGCGCACGCCTAGCGAAGCAGGGCCGTGTGAGCAAGTAGAAGAGAACTCACCGGTCTGACCGCCGCCGTCTGGGCGCACTGCGCGATGGCCGCGTGCTGACCGCCACACGAGCCACGCGATAGTGATGCGAACGCCAATGACCACATCTGAGTATGATGCAAACCCACTACTGAGGGTGAGCCCGAAAATCGCGTGGTATTGCCACAGTGCCATATAGAAGAAATCGGAGGTTAATACAAAAACGGGAATGCAAAAAAGAAAAAAAGAAAATCGGCACGCGTTCCGAGGGACCGAAATAAAGTTTATTCATCCATCCATCCATCCATTCATTCATCCATCCATCCATCCATCCATCCATCCATCCATCCATCCATCCATCCATCCATCCATCCATCCATCCATCCGTCCATCCATTCATCCATCCATCCATCCATCCATCCAAAATATGGACGCGCCTCGATTGTTTCTCTGCCGAGGACCACTGAAAGCTATCATTTTCTATTTCGCATTAGTCATGCTCCTATTTATTTGTTTTCAAACGTAATCTATTAGAGGAGTGGGCACGTAAACAATAGTTTGTGCTTTCAATGTGAAGCACGAGAAGTTTTTCTTTACAGCGGAACTGTTAAGACTTTTTTAACGCCGTGGAGCACCGACAGACAACCATCATCAAGAACCGAAACGCACTCTCTTCGTCCTCTTTTTTATCTTCTGGTTCGCTCACAGAAACCGTGCGCCGATGTTTTCGGCGTGGGATGGAATAACTGTCATGGGCGAGAGAGCGAGTACAGAGAGAGAGAGAGAGAGAAAGAGAGAAATAGAAAGAAAGGGAAGAAGGGCAGGAAATATAGAAATGCAGAGAAAGCAATAGACAAAGAGAAAAATAAAAAAAAACAGGCACATAAAAGGAGATGGAAAAAATATGCAGCAAGACAGAAAAGGAAAGAAGGAGAGAAAGAGAAAGAAGTACAGAGATAAAGAGAGAGAAAGAGGAAGCGAGTTAAAGAGAGACAGAAAAAACAAAGAAAGAGAAAAGAAGATAGAAAGAGTAAGAATTAGAAAGAAATAGAGAGAAAAAGAAAAACATAGAAATAAACAAAGACCAAGAGAGAGGAAAAATAAAAATGAGGAGAAACAAGGCACCCCGCCCAGTTCCGCGCTTCCTTCAGGCTTGGCACAACTAGGGCGAAGCTGCCTGAATTTTTTTTAAACATGGGTATTTTTCACTACAAACATAAAGGCTTTGATTCGATAGTTGATTCATCGTTTCGCTTTCTTTTGGATTTGCATGTCTTCTTTTAAGATAGAAAGTTATTTACGAATTAAGTTTTGTTAAATTTGTAAAATTGGTGGCAGATGGGTGGAGCTTTACATGTCTTTTTTTTACGCATACTTACGTATTATTAGTTCCGATGTATTTATGTTGTAAAGAACTCTCATTAGCCTTATGCGCCGCTGATAATAATGTAGCCGCTAATAGTAATTGCTTATGCTCATGCGATATTTTTTACCTCTAAAACTGCCCTGATTTTCTCTGTGTTGCTCTTGTTGTTGAGCCTGACTTTATGGCAAAAATGTAGGCGGATGCATCAGTCGCGACTGCATACGTCGAAAAGGGTAAAACTTCTGAAAACGCTTAGTCGAGCACGAACATGCACGTTATGATAATAATATCCTTTGTGTTTAGTGGTCGCTGCAGTGGAGTTTCCAAGCTGTCGATATTCGTGGATACAAGCTGCCTGAAAAACACAAGGTTTCATGTCAATGAATTTAATTGCCAACCTAAACAACGTCAACAAACTTTGTCCTGAACCAGACCTACGAAATTGTAATGATTGTGGCATTGATTGTGAGCGAAAGATCGGCGTTGTCCCTGAGCGAAAATTCCCGATGGGCGCAAAGAACGAAATTCAGGGCTCTAGCTGGAATCGAAAGCAGGTCCTCTGCGTGGCAGTAAAGTTTTCTACAACGTATTCACCTCAATGCTTCAAACTGCTTCGCAAAATGACCCTATACAGCTAGTCATCATGTCGGGTCAGGAGCCACGATAACAGATGCAATATTGTGATGCAAAAACGTAAATTGCGCCAGGCGTCACACCATCCGAATAGCGTAACGAGGGCGTGGTTGAAGTCAGCCAACACCTCGAAAAGGGCTGAGCCACATGAGCTATAAATCATCTTCAGCATCACCTACAGCAGTGGTTCACAGCCAAGAATGTTTCGGGTATCATTTGCGGGTCGGTGAAAGTGATGACGGACCCCTTGGAGCTAAGAAAATGGGGCGGGGGGAGGGGGTCATAAATTAACACAAAATGCAGCGCGAAATAGGTGCCTTTTATTTCTTCCTGGTAAAGAATCTTCAACTGTAGTGCCACGCCAATACGATCTAAACAGTTTGTCGATAGGTTGTGCAATCTGCAGCCACATTCAATCTGTTTCTAGCTCTGGTTGCTCTTCAAAGATGCAATATTACGTTACAGGCGTGTTGTGGGTAAGTGCAATTGCAGTAAGCGCTCTAGGAGAGTTTACAACGGCCAGAATCACGCGCAAAGATGTTCCTTCGCTAAAGTACGGTCGAGGTGTCAATCCTGAATCATAGTAATCGAATTAGAAGGCGATGCGAGCAAGGCCTTGATAACTCTAAGATAAAGCTTAAGCGTCTTTTAAGTGCTTCTACATTTCAGCCACTAAGCACGCAGAAGCTTCGTTAGTGCCTGTATGAGAAAGTAAGCACAGAAATGTTATGCTGGGATGATCATATGCAAAAACAGCTGATCAACCGTTTCGTGTCTGATGGCATCGAAAACTTCAAGGTGTAATATGTACGCTCTCTTAGATTAGCAGACGTACATGTATCAGTTAGATGTCAAGAAGAAGTTCTTCAACTATAAGAAGATGTTCTTCAACTATAGTATTGATGCGCCTGAACAACATTGGTTGAGAGAAAAAGTGGTACACAACAGCGAAATAGGCAATAACACGTTGCGAATGGAAACTTCGCTACCGGCGCCATCAGCGGCACCAGTGTAGAGCTAACGCCGCATAGTGGCAAACTTCAGGATCGACTAATCGCAGTTGTCCGCAAGAAGTATAGGTGGCAGGAGTGCTACAAAGACATTCGACTGGAAAAGTGTTTCGTGGTGGAATTGCAAGATCGTTAAGAGCGAACAGTAACGCTACGTTTTTATAGATGGAGGCTGCGAGAACTGCCTCCAGTTTAACTGTTTCACTCTTAAAAGGCGTAGATGTCAGTAATTTATTGCAGCCATTACACTTCTTGTCGTTAAAATGGCGTTTAAAGGCTACGAGCTCTGCATAATCAGTTCGATTATCATGTCATAATGTGTATGCTTTTTTTTAATAGCCTTCCCAAACTTACTCCTAAAGCCTCCAGCCTGATGGCACATGACAAAACTAATTTTCAATGTTTTAGCAGGACTTACGTCGTAGTGACCGTACTTAAAATACTTTTGACGTGATTGCAGCTCAGCCATAGTGTGCGTAATCTAACTAGTTTGAACTATTGAGCTAAAGTGGCCATGGGTCGTTCGTGACCTAAGTTAATGACAAAAGGTGTACTTGTTATAATGACAGCCTCTCTTGCTTTAATTGACGTAGAGGTGTTTACAGTCACTTTTATGCGGGTTGCTGCCGCCTAGGCGACTGAGTAAACCGTGATTCTTTTGGAAAACGTTCATCGTTATTTGCATCTTACAAATGCAAACACGTGCACAAAAGCAGCGAGATCAAATGCTCTTCGAAAGTGTGAATACCTCAAGAACATTGCGTATTGACGCACCGAGCTACGGCCACTTTCTTCCCGAGTAAAACAAGTTTCGGAAGAACTATGGGATTGTCACTTGTGCCAAATGGCGCGTACAAACTATTTATAGACGACCCGTTATATACAGCAGCATGTTCAGCATCTCATGTGCAAAAACAATCTCTGTTCAGTACGGTATTCGGCGCCCTGCAAATACAATGCCTCCAGACATTTCACAGACATCACTAATCATCTAATACTCACCGAATATCACCATCTCAGTGGTGGGAATGCCTTCCAGCATTTTGGAGCAGCCATTGGAGCAGCAAAATCTGCTTTTGGAGCAGCTGCCCCTGTGTTTGGAGCAGGCACGGACTTTTCATGAAACACACAGAGGAAGAAAATTTTGCCTAGAATTTAGCCAAGCTGCCTAGAATTAGCCAATTTAGCCTAAAAATTTAGCCAAGCTGCAAGGAAAGCCCGCGAAATACAAAAAAAAAAAAAGATCCGCGTGACAAGCGCACTCGCGCGCCGTGATCGTGCTGCTCTCAGCCATGGTAGCCACCATAGCCGTGGTTTGACCGAACGAAATCAGCTGCGGCAGCGATTCGCCGTCTCCATTGCAGCGGTAGGCCGATAAGTTGGCGGTTGTTGCTTGGCCCGCGCTCGCTAAAACTTGCACCGTCACGCGCGCCAACTGGCTGTCACAGGCCAAGAAACTACTGCCAATTTATCGGCCTACCGCTGCAACTAGCTGTGACGAAGCCGGCGAGTCGCGGCCGCAGCTGATTTCGTTCGCTCAAACCACGGCTGAGAGCAGCACAATCGCGGCGCGCGAAAGCGCTAGTCACGTGTTTTTTTTTTTTCGTATTTCTCGGGCTTTTTTGCAGCTCGGAAGAAATGATACACGTGAGACTTTCTTTCTCGCAAATAATGCAATGGGTGTTTGTGAAGACGCTCTCGAACTTTGCAAATCCCACTTCTTGCCTAAAGTCAATATTTAGAAATTGAGTTAAATAATCCTAATTAACAAATTATTTACAAAACAAAAAGTATCTGTAGCGCGCAAGGTGGCTGTCAGCAATATGTAAATGATTTCACTCAAGTGCCTCTTATATTGCATTTTTAAACCCTTGGCACAAGTTAGCTGGGACACCCGAACACACACACACACACACACACACACACACACACACACACACACACACACACACACACACACACACACACACACACACACACAAACACACACATATATATATATATATATATATATATATATATATATATACATATATATATATATATATATATATATATATATATATATATATATATATATATATATATATATATATATATATATATATACTGCGTGCCGCGATAACATTTTACGCAATAAAAGTTTACTGCGCCGCTGAACTTGCTGACGCACGCAACAATGTCTCTTTTCGAAAGTGCGGAAATCGGTCGATAAATGATTCCTACTTCCGCGCGATTGCGGCGATGCAAGCATAGGGAAAGAACGAATGTGAGGTGGCGGCCACCGCCGACCGCGCCAGTATGACGTATCGCTGACAACCCTGTCGCGTCGCGCTGCTTTAAGCCTATTGCACGCATGTAGCCGCTGATCGTTGCTGCTCGTTGTGCCGGACCGCGTTC
Source organism: Rhipicephalus sanguineus (assembly GCF_013339695.2). Taxonomy (NCBI): domain Eukaryota; kingdom Metazoa; phylum Arthropoda; class Arachnida; order Ixodida; family Ixodidae; genus Rhipicephalus; species Rhipicephalus sanguineus. The sequence goes on along the minus strand of NC_051180.1, from coordinate 47,498,127 downwards.
ACACGCGCACCGCTTTGTAGAAACGAAAGCAGCTCGCTGTTGAGGAGTTGATCGTTGCGGATCGTGCACACAGAAACCACGCTACACTCACGCCATTACGATAAACGTACGCGTACGGAACAGCAAGCGTAGCTCTGTCGTAACCATACTGCACGCTTTTATTAGGTGACAACACAAACGCACTTCCGTCCGCTGCTAGGACAGCTAGAGCATCAGCATCGAGGAGTGCGCATCGCTTGCAGAAAGCGAAGGTTGCGGCGCGGTTGCAGTGCTGCTAGGGTAGCTAGGGTACCAGTGCTGCTGTACCGTTGCCACTGATATTGAATTGGATTGCGTCGGCTGTCACGACGACTGGAACGCTAGTGGCGCCATTAACGAATGCAGCAGCTCAAGATGGCGACCACGACGTACATCCACTCACGAAGCGCGCTGTGCACGAAACATTAGTTTCGGTTCCTAACGCCACGTTGTGGCGCAGCAATGGCGCAAATTAGGCAAAAAAAGACCCTTTTGGAGCAGTGCGGAGCAGCAATTGCCAGTTGGCGCAGATTGGCGCAATTGGCGCAGGTTTCCCACCACTGCCATCTTCATCCGAATTTATATGATTCGTAAAGCTCACTGTTGGAGTATTACGTAAGAAAGGAGAGCTCGAAAGCGTGGATTTAGTTTTACGGATACTCCAGTAGTGGTCACTTATGCATAGACATCAAAATGAATGAGGATGTATTGGAAAATGTCTGTGTTACAGAGTATACGGGTTTTGAACAGTGATTGCCAATGATCTAGTAAAAACTCAAACATTTGATGCAGAAAATCAATGTAAGAACCACCAATAAGGTAAGTAAAAATCAAAGAATCCGCTAATATTATTGTGTCTATGACAATTGAAACAATATTGCTGGATCACGTTCAGAGGCGATTACGTTGGTCATATTCGATTACGGAATTGCTGAAAGCGAAATTGGATACGGCAGTAAGCGGCCACTGGAGACAACGCAAAAAGTTGCAAGTGGCAGGTGAATAAATTACTGAACCGCTGGAGCGTCCTTTAGACAAAATCATCTTGCCTGACTGGCGAAAAGTGTACCTTCAGTGCGCAACAAACATTTATTGATGCTGGTTAGTTCTGAAGCCGATGTATGTCATTATTAGAGGTCACATACGCTACTCTAGGAACCTTGCGGAAACACACCGCCTCTATGTACTTGCTGCTGCACGCGCGATACATGCACATATACTCATTAGGAACGCGCGTAGCTTCCTGTAGATGCAGCAGAAAAAAGGACAAACATTGCTTTCGAGAGTTTTCATGTTGTCTTTACTGTTATGGCTTGGCAGTTGGATAGGTTGCAGAGAAGGAGCTGCGCTCACTGTCAGTCTAGTACGGGAGGCCTACGCAGCAGAAGTCTGAAGCAGATGGCAAAGGTGACAGAGCCGAGCCAAAAGCTAAGATATCGGGGAACTCCTTTGGCTCCTAGGTGGCTGCAGAATGGAGAAGAAGCTAAACCTTCGGATTTTGCTGTGCATTGAAGCTTGATAAGTGGCAGCCACAGTGCCGGACTTGATTCCTTTTTCGCCGAAGCCCAGCTCCTGAAGAATGCGGCGAAGGAAGAAGCCGACTGAGAGGCCCATCACTGCAGAGCATGAAAGAAAAGACCAAGTACGAACTCGGCAATCAAAATTCGCATGGCTTTTACGTAAAAGTTGAGGTGATCAATAATTAATCCAGTTGTGTCCCTACGTTGTAGACTCCAAGCGTCTTTTTGCTCAGGTAGATTAATTCTTACCGCTCCTTCTCAGGGGCCGAGCAGCATTAAAGAAAAAAAAAGATGGCTGATCCTTCCGTCATAGGAATCGGTATAACACGAAAGTGAAACGTGTCTTCACAGAAGTAGTTGATTGTTTATAATGCATTGGCATATGAGAGCTTGTACAATGTGTGGTGTCCGGCCGAGCGCCGCATTTGATCAAGTCGATAATGCGCAGGCGCGTGAAACAAATAAAAAGCATGCGCCGCATCTTGCCGGCGCTTATCGGGACCGGCCCACGCAACGATGAACATGTGGCAATAAACTTCACTCGCTCCTAGGAAACTTATCTGCTCCTTCTTTATCATGAACCGGTGCTGACACAACACAGTGTCTATTGTTGTTTGGCAGATATAGGATCCGTACCGACGACCAACGCCCATTATCATGATTTAACCCTTGCGGTAGCTGAAGTTGTCAAGGTTTACCTGGGCATATGGTGAATCCCGCGCAAAGATGGCATCAGCAAGCACATATAAACACTGATACTCGATATGCACTCCTTCAAAGCGTCGTGAAACGCGAATAGAAACGCGAGGAGCGTGGTGTCTTCTCACCGGGTGAGCGGGGAACGCGGTGCGACAGCCAGGCCAGTGTCGGAGAACTATTTTCCTATATGGATGGATGCTATGAGCGAGGCTTAGGATAAAGCCGCCACCTCGCGGTTTGTTAAAGGGTGACGAAATTACATTTCTCCTATTGGACACGCGCCGAATGAGGCAGTCGTAGCAACTGCGCGTTGGCGGGCAACGAAGTTCATTTTTTTTTCGAGCCTGGTGGCACACATGTCACCGCCCCGTTATAAAGGGGGAGCTCATAGCATCCATCCGTCCATCCAAGAGCACTGTGATAGGAAAGTGTGAAAGATAAAAGGTGCGTCCATGTAGCCTTCATTATGTGTTAGGCGGTCGCTCAATGGGCTAAACGCGCGCCAGCCATCGTCGCGGACCGAGAGGTCGTAGGTTCAACTCCTGTCAACGGAACGGTCATTTTGCTGACGTATTTTCGTGACGGAAGTACGTCATAAAAGTCTAGGTGGACCACGGCATAAAACACTTCCGTGCTAAAAAACGATTTTTCCATTATTGGAGACCAGAGACAGGGAGAGAGAAAAGCACAGGGAAGAAAGAGTAACCGCAAGGTACGAGTCTTGTTGGCAACAATGCACTCGGAGATCGGATAAGTGCACAAAAGATGAGAAAAAAGAAAACAAAACAGAAGAGGAATAACATCTATCCTAGGGACATAGTTTCTCAAACAGTTCCGTAGCTTTCAGAAAAACACACAACCGCTTCAAAGATCGCCCCGACGATTCCTGACACTTCTTTGTGCGCAAGTATTCAAGATGTACCCGTATTTCGTGGTTCCAGTTGGCTGTTCCTAACATTGGAGAGCGTTTGCTTCCACCTACGTCTAAAAAAATTCACTTGCAATGAATTCTCAGAATTATGCCTTCGAGACACCTAATTTGTTGAACAAAATTATGCCATTTTCACGCACCTCTTCAATCAATCAATCAATCAATCAATCAATCAATCAATCAATCAATCAATCAATCAATCAATCAATCAATCAATCAATCAATCAATCAATCGTTTATTTAATGTGCCCAGGAACAACCGTAAGGTCTTTGTACTGGCGCACGAAAAAAAAACAAAGGAAACATTCATAATAAAATATCAGGGATAAAAAACGTTATAAAATTGCACATATACAACTATGCGCAGGCAGAAAAAAATATCAACAGTGTACGAGGCTATGTAAGTACAGTGCAAAGCTCGGAGCAGAACAACGACTGGGAGCTGTGAAAAACATCGAGCTCCAAAAAGTAAGCACTGTAAAGACGTTGTGTCCTGCCAATGGTCGAATGTTCACAGAGGCAGGAGGTTACATGAAAAGGTCTATTCTCTCTGGTCAGCTTACGTGGAATTCGGAAATTAAGACAGTTGAGCAGTACAGGGCAGGATATGATACCATGCACAAGCTTGTAAAGAAATAACAGATCAGCGCGATTTCGTCGGCAGCAAAGTGATGGCAATGATAATAATCCAGCAGCGTTAGAACGAGATCCAGAGTCATTTCTAGTGAAACGATGGTTGTAAATGCTTAGGAATTTTTTCTGGACTCGCTCAATGGCGTTGCTGCTGGAATTCCAGATCACAGATGCATACTCTAGTTGAGGAAGACATAGCGCGATGTACAATTTTCGGAAGCGCACAGGAGAACGGAATTCTCTAGAAATTCTGCAAACACAGCCTAGGGCGCGAAGACCCCGCAAAGCAACACGCTTAGCGTGAGCAGAAAAGTGTAAGGTGCTATCAAAAAGAACACCTAGATCATTGATCTCACATACCTTACACAACGACACAGAATTGACAGAATATAAAAATGGCACTCTAGATGTTTTTCGAGTGAAACTCATTACCTTGGTTTTTGAAATATTTAGGGAGAGGTTATTGCTCCTGCACCATTCAGAAAAAGAACACAGATCAGATTGCAGCAAGCGACAATCGATAACTGAATTAATTTCCTTAAATATCTTTAAGTCATCGGCATACAACAGGAAAGAAGAATTCCGAATGACAGAAGAAACATCATTAACATAAATTAAAAAGAGGAGTGAGCCCAGTACCGACCCTTGAGGAACCCCACTAGTAGCTTTATACAAAGAGGACATTTGGCCATTAACGGCAACGTAACATAATCTATCAAGAAGATAGCTATGGAGGAGATTCACAATTGAAGAATCAACATCGAAGTGTGCAAGTTTATCCACAAGCAGCGAATGGCTGACAACATCAAAAGCTTTGCTAAGGTCACAGTAAATAGCGTCAACCTGTCCTCTCTGCGAAATAGGCGTGAAGACTTGCATCATGAAATTGCAAGGTTAGTGACAGTTGAGCGGCCAGCGAGAGACCCATGCTGATTCACAATCAATGAATTTTTTACATCAAAAGACAATATTTTGTGAAGAGCAAGCTCAAAGATTTTGGATGCGGCACAAAGAAGGGAAATAGGGCGGTAGTTCGAGACGTCACTTTTACAGCCAGACTTAAACACTGGGAAAACACGAGCAGTTTTCCACATGCTAGGAAACGTTGAAGCATGCAGACACTTATTAAATATGGTAGTCAATACTGGTACAAGTATACTGCCATAGGCTTTTAGTATGACAGAGGGGATGCCATCTGGGCCAGCTGAAAAGGATGGTTTCGAGCGCTTAATGCATTCTGAAATGGAAGCTTCATCTAGCGACACAGCATCAGCTGTGGCAACTGCCTTAACCTAATATAATAATAATAATAATAATAATAATAATAATAATAATAATAATAATAATAATAATAATAATAATAATAATAATAATAATATTCTCATTATTATTATTATTAGTAGTAGTAGTAGTTGTTGTTGATGTAGTAGTAGCAGTAGTATTAAAAGCTACAATGGTTTCACTGGTGTTTCACACTGCCACACTGCACATGGCGAGCTTTGAGTGAACTGATTTGCTTTATTGTGTGCGTCACTCTTAGTTTAATAGCTCTTAATTACTCGCTCCACAATACACCCATTGCACATTGATTTTGTGAACTGCATAACATCTACATACATTTTTTGCTTCGGTACTGTTCTCAACTTGTTCTGAAATTTAGAGCACGAAATAACCTCTCACCTAATCTCGCACGCTCGGAACACCCAGGCATCAAACGATCCCAGTTACGCACCAAAATTACACAACAGTAAACGACAGATTTTCGTTGTCAATGTTATTCAACACCAAACAACGTAGTCGACTCTCCAATAGCAGGTATAAAAGGTAGTATAACTTACGGATCGAAAATAATAATACGTTCCGGTAGTGAATCAGCCACCTGAAAATGAAAAAAAAAAGGACGTCCAATGCTTATGTCGAACACTGGCAAGCCGTATTTAAGCTAGTTAAGAAGGCATGTATTGGCTGGGGCCCTGCCGAGAAAGAACTCACAGGGTCCCTCATGCATTCACTTAAGACGACAAGAAGGCGAAAGCCATGTTCTTTCTCTTCTCCGTCGATGTATTGATCCTGCCCCGCCACCCTTCTAAAGCTTTCTGCAACTAACACGGTTTCGCACTGCCTCCAAGATCGGAGGCACCTCACCTGGTTTTGCATTGCCTCCTTGATTGGACCACCTTTCACCGAGTTAGGTGTCATGTGATGGCGTCATCATGTGGCGTTACGTCACGGGAAGTCAAAGTATGACGTCATAATGACGTCACAAATTTTGGTGATCTGTGACGTCATCGTGACGTCATCACGTGATTGTGCTTTTTGCATCAATCGTCTCCGACGCCGACGGTGAAATGTCGCGTTTGATAAGGCATCTAGGGCTTTCGCCTTAATAATATGTTGAACTTGCGACGCGGCAAACCTGAGTAATTTAAACAGTCGTTTCAAAAGTGGGAAATAGTTTGCTTTAATCTTCTGTTTATGTGACTGTAAAAAAAGATGGTTGATCCCTCCGTCATAGGAATCGGAATAAGACGAAAGTGAAGCGTGCCCTTACAGAAGTAACTGAAATTTTCCTGTACATTGATATAAGAGAATTTGCACAATGTATATTGATGTCAGGCATCTATAGCACCGTTTAACGTGGATGCACCCACTTTGGTTATTGGTGGTATACACCTCCATCTCAACGACTAACGTCCATGTTAAATGATTAAACAAACTCTTGTGGTAGCTGTAGTAGTTAACGGTGAAAGCGTAATCAGCGAACAAGGTGTGATAGCCAGAAGAGCGTCGCATATTGGACGCAGAACTTGGTCGCCATCCCGCGGCATGTTAAAATGTGATTGAACACCACGCCCGTACTAGAGGGAAGCACAAAGCGCGTCGTGCCGCACCGGTAGCCCGGCCGCGATTTTTCTCGGGGCGAGCGCGTGAGCAGGTAACGCGGTGTTACAGCCAGGTGAGGCAGGTGCGCGTCGCAGAGCTATTTTTGGTTTGGATTAGCGTGATGCTATGAGCGAGGCCGACGCTTTTACAACGCTTCGGCTAATGTCGCCACCTCGCGGTGTGTTAAGGCATTGACAAAATTGAACTTCTATTGAAAACGCGCCGAATGGGACGGACGTGTAACGCGTTGCAGGTGCTAATCGCGGAGACCATAGTAATGACGATTTACTTTACGTTACCGCTCCCAGAGGGCAACACTACCCCGCCAACCGGGAGAGTGGTAGATATAAAAGGCGCGTTTGTAATGCCTCTAGAGTCTGTGACCGTGGCGTAGTGAATAGTGTGCCCGACATCTGTTGTTGCAGACCAAGCGTTCGTGGGTTCGATGCCCGTTGACGGAACTTTTTTTCTTCTCCATCAGATCGTGTAAATCTTTTCTACGTCATTTCCGTGACGGAAATGCGTCACTGAGGTCTTGGTGGACCCAGGCATAAAACACTTTCGCGTTAAATACTTGCTATTAGCTGCTTCACCAAAAGAAGATACGACCAAAATTTCTAAGCTTCTGCAGCTTCGTGAAGCTGGTAATATTTGTGTAGAGTTTATGCATTGATGGCGAGCCGGCCAATCCTGCGCATACGAATGATGACGAGGGCTTCTGAGATAATGACAGACGTGGTTTGTTTTAAACAATAATGACTTTGCTCATTTCGGATAAGAACGCCCTCTCATCCGCATCTTTAATGAAAACGTCAAGTTGGAATTATTCCTACTTTGTCCTCGTCATGGGGCTAATGAAATGGCGCTACCTACCGGGTTCTTCTGGGTAGTCGTCCATTGCAACCTTTGCTTCCTCCGCTTCTCGCGTAGTTTGAGGCGTCGATGTTCGATGAGGACCGGATCAACGTCCACGAACGTATCAGCATCCAAACAGGTGGGATCCTGTCGATATCGCAAATCTGGTGTTGTACATATGCCCCGCAACTCAGTATGGTTTATTGCTTTGGACACTCAAGAAAGTTGTTCAGCAGTTCTTACAGACATCGGCTTGTTGCGTACATCGCGTTATCCGAACAGGCGCAGACGTAATCGTAGCTTTAAAATAAGACTTGGTGGCTAGCACCTACACGACTCGAGCTAAGTTGTTCAAAGTCTCAAAAGTACCTCAGCTAATACATTCTACCTCCTTTCCTTCAGCATGTGTCCACAGCTGAAGCACTTATGAGGGAGTACCATCTCTTGGCATTGGTCAAAAGCCATTACATCTTCTACAACAGTTCATCTGTCCACGGAATGCAAATGTGACAATTTTTCTGCGAATCTTTCACCCGAAACGGCAGTCAATGTAACGTTGAATCAATTGACATCGTCAGTACTTACCACCAAGGCGCAAGTTGGTTTCTCCGGTCACGAACCCCATGTTCGATTCTGATGGCCAGGAAAGGGTTCGTGGCGGGTTGTGGTCCGAGCGCTGCCTCAGGGCCTTTGCGGAGTCGACAGCTGGTTGAAAAAATTGAAACTATAAAACAATATAGAAGTTTGTTGTGCCATATTGAAGTATATGCACCCATTTCAGGTGCGGAACACCTTAGACGCCCCGACTGTTGCCTCATGCCGTCGCTTGGCGTCGCGCTCAAAGTACGAAAAATAGGTCAGGAAAGGTCGCTACAGGTCGCGGCCTCCGAGGTTAGCCGGCGGCGCGCCGTTGCTACGGCCGTCCCATTCGGCGCGTTGCCCAGCAGAGAAGCGTAATTTTGTCGCCTCCTGAAGGCGCCGCGAGATGGCGATGTTTCCCCAAGGCTCGTGCGGCGCTCGTTTGTCTCGTCTGCTTGGCACAGCGTGCGATTTCAGTCACAACGTCAACCGTGTTGGCACGTAGCACGCAGTAAACGTGCATCTACGCCTTGCTGCAGCTACAAGGAAGTTCAGGTACGTGATTAAAAAGTTACTCCTTGCTTTTGCATGCAACTTTAGTGGCCGTTTAAAAGCCGATTTGGGCAACAGAGGCTGCTACCGCGGAATATTTCATCTAGGTTGAATGCAAGCTTGCCGAACGGCGTTTTCCAAGTTGTCGCGAAATATGACAACACGTAGGTATGCATTTTAGATGCGAAGCGTCTTATAGCGGAGTTCAATCCGGTGGTGGTGGTGGTGGTGCTGGTGGTGTGCGGCGTGACCACCCTCACTGCGCATGCGCATACCCTCTCCACACGCCTCCTCTCCACTCACCATCTCCCCTTTCCCTCTCTACTCACCCTGTCCCCTTCCCACTGGCCCCTTTCCTCTCCCCTCCACTCCCTCTCCCCCCTACCCCTCTCCACCCTTCCTGTGAAACGCGGGCTAGACATGCCGAAATTCTCTCCTGCACAACGCCGCGATGAGCGCCAGCGCATGCGCGTCCCCTCCCCCTCTCTCTCCTCTCTTACGCTCCGCCCTCTCGCACGCCTGTCGACCGCGTTCCCCGCTCGCCCTGTGAGAATTAACGGCCAGGCTAGAGGGAAGACAAGACGCGCGTAGCGTTCCCCTTCGCGTTCCACGACGCGAGGTCGGTAGCATGCCCAACGAACGCCAACTGAACGCGATCATGCAAGTGCTCCGGCTTCTCATCGCCTGATCGTTTCAGTTTTGTTTGTTTTTGTATATGCTGAAAATCAAAGCTCTGGGTCTTGTGTTTGTAAATAAAGTGTCTTGTATCCTCGAGTGATTTCGTCTGCCCCCCACCCCCTCCCCCATCCAGGCTGTGGCTTTGGTGCATCAAACACCTTTCTTGCTTGTCCAGCACGTTCACTAAAGAGGTTACTACATTCACCTCAATTCCATACATAATGTCAAAACCCTTATGCATTGCAGGCTGTTATGCACAGCTCTACCCAGAACACTGTATTAAGGTCGCCTCATGTCCCTCACTCACCGGTCGCCTCGCAGTACAACATGCCAGGCGACCGATCACCGCTCGTGTATATTCCGTGTGTGTGTTTTTTGCTACAAACCGTCCCCGAGAGAAAATTACCAGCGCGTAGCAAAACGTAACGTATGGCATCAGCGAACGGTCTTGTGGCGATGTGCCTCTTCCCGCAGTCCTAAGTATGCGTCAGAATTGAAGAGGCAATAGCACCAGTAAGCGACATTTTTCCTTTAGTCGGCGCATATGTGGGTTGCAATTTTCTATTACGCGTCGCACAGAGGCTGCGATTGCCGAGCTTTCGCCCTCCGCGCGTGCCTGCGTCGGGGCATGGCCTCGGCGCACCGCCGGCTAATCTCGGAGGCCATGGTTGGGGGGAAGCGGGCCATGGGGAGCGCGCGCCGCGGTGCGGCGGCGGGAGTCGTTAACCCGCTTTCTCCGATTACGCGCTCTGCGTGCGAATGGAACGGCCGTAGAAACGGCGTGCCGCCGGCTAATCTCGGAGGCCATGTACAGGTCAAGTCAATGCCAAAACAAGTCAAAAAAGGGCGCTACAAGTCAAGTCAGTGCCAAAATAAGTCAATAGAGGGCGCCACTGCATCAGAAATGAAGGTTTCCTTTCCTGCTATCGTTGTCGCGCAGGCTGCACGTCTGGAACACCAGCGCTTGCTTTCCCGTGAACGCCACCACCGCCGAAGGATTCGTCTGTCCGAGCCAGCGAAGCTATAGCGAAACGCCAGCGATTGCGAGGTAACCGTCAACTTCAAAAGGCTCAGACGCAGCCGAACGCGAACAAAGACTGGCGAACCCGCAGCTTCGACTCAGACAAACACGAGCCAAGCGTCAACACAGGCGAGCGAATCCTCAGCTATGCTCCGCAGTCTGTACAGTTTTCCCGGTGTGGAACTGGAGCGATTTTTATGGTAGCACCAGTACGCATAATCTAATGGAATCATAAAAAAATTGAAGGGACGCGATGGGTATTCGTTATGACACCTCTCATCGGTTAGCGGCAGAGAGAAAGAGGAAGCTTTATGGAAATGGAAAAGTTTTCCACGTGGATGAATGGAGGCTGAAACCTTCCAGTCCAGGGTCACAGTGGCCTCATTTGTCCTCCTTACCCGGTTTATGAGGGAATGTTGTCCCACAAGGTCTGAGTCAGCCAGCTGCACCTCCCATTTAGCACAAAATAAGGATTTACAATACCTGCAGCTTTCCGAGCGCACAAGCTGCGCATGACGTAGACGAGGTTACTGTCTAACTAATAAGCGTTTCATCGCTGAACTTGGATCTTGGCTAAGCTAAACAATGAACAAATAATAATAATAATAATAATAATAATAATAATAATAATAATAATAATAATAATAATAATAATAATAATAATAATAATAATATCTGGAGTCTAACGTGCGAAAACCACGATATGATTATGAGGGACGCCGTAGTGGAGGGCTCCGGAAATTTCGATCACCTGGGGTTCTTTAACGTGCACCTAAATGTAAGTACATGGGCCTCAAACATTTCCACCTCCATCAAAAATGCCGCCGCCGCTGCCGGGATTCGACTCCGCGACCTTCGGGTCAATAGTCGATCGCCATAATAACTAGACCACCGTGACGGGATTGTTGAATGATTAGACCAGCGAATTCTTTTCTTTTTTTAATTTAGAACTAGACCTTCGGAGATGCATAGGACACTGGCTGGCGTATGGAATCTCATCTATTTCTCGTCTATCTGGCCCCGGACGCCAGTGGTGATCTCACACGTGGGCAGCGAAAGCCACTTTTCGTACAACGTAAACGATTATTAGTCTATCTAGCCGCCTACGACTTTGGGCTCTCATGGTCGCTTGGTTAATCAAATGTACACCAAAATTAGTATGGCGTAACATGACTGTATGACGAACATAAATGACAAGTCATAACATGAAAATCATGACACGCATGTCATGTACAGGATAATTTACATGCCACGCTCATGGTGCGCTGGCGGCCGTTTCGCTAGCTTGATATACACCAAATTTGGTATCTTGCGACGTGACTGTGTGACGAACATAAATGACACGAGTTAATATGAAAATCATGACACGCATGTCATGTACAGCATGACTTACGTGCCACGTTCATGGTGCGCTGGCTGCCGTTTCGCTAGCTTGATCTACCCCGGAATCGGTATTGCGCGACGTGCCTGTGTGACAAACATAAAAACACGAGTTAATATGAAAATCATGACACGCATGTCATGTACAGCATGACTTACGTGCCACGCTCATGGTGCGCTGGCTGCCGTTTCGCTAGCTTTATCTACCCCGGAATCGGTATTGCGTGACGTGCCTGTGTGACAAACATAAAAACACGAGTTAACATGAAAATCATGACACGCATGTCATGTACAGCATGACTTACGTGCCACGATCATGGTGCGCTGGCGGCCGTTTCGCTAGCTTGATATACACCAAAATTGGTATCTTGTGACGGGACTGTGTGACGAACATAAATAACATGAGTTAACATGAAAATCATGACACGCATGACATGTACAGCATGACTTACGTGCCACGCTCATGGTGCGCTGGCGGCCGTTTCTCTAGCTTGATATACACCGAAATTGGTATCTTGCGACGTCATTGTGTGACGAACATAAATAACACGAGTTAACTTGAGAATCATGACACGCATGTCATGTACAGCATGACTTACGTGCCACGCTCATGGTGCGCTGGCTGCCGTTTCGCTAGCTTGATCTACCCCATAATTGGTATTGCGTGACGTGCCTGTGTGACGAACATAAAAACACGAGTTAACATGAAAATCATGACACGCATGTCATGTACAGCATGACTTACGTGCCACGCTCATGGTGCGCTGGCGGCCGTTTCGCTAGCTTGATCTACCCCGAAGTTAGTATTGCGCGACGTTACTGTGTGACGAACATAAATAATAGGAGTTAACATGAAAACCATGACACGCATTTTCCTCAATGACATACAAGACGATGTATGCAGCTCTTTGCTGGCTGCTTCGCATTACATCGATTCGCACAATGCGTGGGATCTGCCGGCTTTTTTCGGGGGGGGGGGGGGGGTTCAAGAATACTTTATGTATGTTCGTGCGTGCGTTTGTATGTGCGCGTGTATATACGCCAGCAAAACTGAAAAATTTCTGGGGGGGGGGGTTCACCCCCCCCCTCCCCCCCGGCTACGCCCCTGCAAAGCGCGTTGCCTAGAACGTCGTGGACTCGAATCGGCGTATGGGCACACTGCGCTTGCATAGGCGGCTCCACCAGCGCGGCGGCGTTCAGCGCCAACGTGGCCGTTAACGCGTCCCTGGGGTGATATAGCGTTCCCTCCTAGACCACACGCGCGGCTGCTTGTGCAAGCATGGTGTCGTCTGCGTGCGTTCCTCTGGAACTGCTGGCTGGTTTTCAGACCGTCGAAGGTTTGGATAATTTTTTCAGGGGAGTAATCATTGATAAAGGCAAGCTTCTGTACGAGGCAGGTCATGTGTATATTGTTAACTAACTTGTCAGTGCGGACGCAAGCGTGGTGACAGATCAGTGTGTGTCCCAAACTCGTATGAACACTCCGTTGCAGACCATGAATTTGACAGTAAATAAGCATTTTTATTCTATAGTCTCGTTTTTCTTCATTCCGTTTTATCATTTTGAAGCTCTCTCGAAACAGATGTGTCATTGACGCGACCAGCGACTGCAGAGTGGGTATAGCCGGCTAGTGCGAGCACGCTGCAGCAGTGGCCGTGTACCTGCAGAGATATAGAAAACTGGTTTTACTACGAAGATTTTCTTATTTAAACTAACAAAAATAACATGCGAGCATGACAAGCGCTAAAGGTGCACCGGCCCTAAAGATATAAACTGTGAATCGAATACGTTAGAACGAAATAAATATTCATCACTGCCAAGCCTAACCAACGTGCAAAACACGCATAAATGTTACCGCACCTTTCGTAACGCTCCCATGAGCGAGCTGTTCCAGCCTTTTTGTAAGGGGATGGAAAAATCCTTTGGTGGCAGGCTGGGTGCTCCTGTTCACTGGCTTCAGCATTGCCCACGAAATTCCTACTGCAAATTCTGGTATTTTCTGTGGGCTCCCAGTCTGTTCTATCAACTCTGCGCATGAAGTAAGGACTAGAATTAATGTCTTCGCGATACCGATTCAGCGTGAAAAAAAGGTACATCGCCATTTGGAGACCATGAATAATGGATGTATCACAATTAAGGCAGGTCTGAAACAATGTTTCATTTCATGGGCACCTCTCCCATGGAATAAACGTAACACTCTGCACCGAATAAAATGAAAAAAGTCTTACTTATCACGGCGAACAAGTTGTATACAACGTTGGCGTTTGTCCTCTCCTAGTGAGCCTTCGGGAAGCGGTAAAACTTTGTTCCAGGTGAATCGCTGTAGGTATTGTGACAGCCCACGACACAACAAACCTTGGTGCTGCGACGCTGGGCCATGGAACGACCGCCAAAAAAAGAAACGCTTTGCAAAACTGCGAAAAAAAAGGACGAAGGAGCTGGCACGAATGCTGTGACCGGCCGCGGCATTCGAAAGCTTCCATCACCCCACGGACGCGCGCGCGGGCGCTAGAGGCGTTCCCGTCCACGGAGAGTTAGAAGCGCAGTGTGCCAATATAAATCTAGAAGTCAGTTTCTCAATGATTTGGACACATATAATTCTCTCCATATTCTTCTTTTAACTTGTATAACAATGTGCTTGCACAATTTTGCTTTCGCAATTTGTTTAGCAGCGCTAGATTTCACGAACGAACAGTGTGTACATAACATCAGCCGTGCGCCCGTCGCGTGGAAACAGTATACATGGCGGACGGCGCCGGAGCGGAGGCGTGGCGGTGACGTGAAGCCGCGCCGCGACGTCACTGCCCCGCCCATTCGCCAGACTCCCCCCATATACAGCTCTGCGCGGCGAACAGGGCGTCGGTCGTCGATAAAACTGACAAGCGGTGAAGCGTGTCGGCATTTATACATGTGCCGTCGAATATGCCAGCGTTATGGCTGGCTGTCGCGCAAGCTCTAGAATAAGCTCGAGTGTTCGCGTCTTGTGCGCAATCTTAACAAAATGATCTACAATAATCGCCAAGCTTCTCGAACAATGAGGCGCAGTTTGCGCTAAGCGTTGCTGACAGTCTTTGTCGGCAAAAACCGAATGCAACAAAAGGGATAATAAGAAACGCAACGTGGCAATATGTATATACACATATTCTACGGTGCATGACGGCGGCGACGGCGACGGCAAAAACCAGACAAGACTGTTCATATAATTGCTATCGCAATAAAAATAGGGCTCTGTGAGTCTCATTTTCTTGTTCGGCTGACTTGACGTAATTACTCACAGAAAAGAGGCGGCTCAATTTGTTCTTCACCAAAATACGTGTAATACACAAATGTAAAATGTATTTATATTGAAATGCAATAGAACTTTCAATAAGCTTTCTGTGTTTAATTTTTCTGTACAAATATTATCTTGAATATTCATAGAACCTTAATAAAATATCAATTTGACTACATGTAAAATATTTGAAGGTGCTTGATAGAAAATAAGACAATTCACACTATGAAAGCCACACGATTTTATTAATTATTATATTTGATTATTGTAACTATAAAGACGTTTATTAGCGGGCACTCGGCGACGATAAACGACTGCGACAGTCAAGGCGGGGTGCCGACTCTGAGCGCGAGGAGCGTGCTGTTCGAGAAGAGCGGAAGAGGACGACCCACTAGTAAGCGCTCGAGAGGGCGACCCATTACAGGCTTCCAACGCTTCGCTACAATTACCCCGGGTACGAAAAGGGAGCCGCCTGGCGACCTAACTGCTTGTCACTATGAGCGGGTCATGGTAGGGTTTCAGGCGCTCCACGTTGACAATGCCGCGCCCTCGACGGCGCATGTCCGAAGATGGTTCAAGGGGTTCGATCACGTAGTTGACCGGAAACGTGCGTTCGACGACACGGTAGGGGCCGTCGTATTTCGGCAGTAGTTTTGAAGAGAGGCCAGGTGCAGTGGTAGGGACCGAGAGCCATACGAGAGGTCCAGGGAGGAACGTGGGCGCAGAAGTGGTGGTGTCACCGCGAATGCTCTTCTGCCGCTCTTGGTCATTCGTAGTAAATATCTTGGCAAGCTCCCGACACTCCTCAGCAAGTCTTGCTGTGGCAGAAATAGGCGCACACTCAGACGGGTCCGGCTTTTATGGAAGGATTGTGTCCATTGTGTGCGACGGGTGCCTGCCGTACAATAAGAAAAAGGGCGAGAAACCAGTAGTGCTCTGCGGGGCGGTATTATAGGCGTACGTGACAAAAGGCAGAATGGCATCCCAATTTGTGTGATCGGCGGCGACGTACATCCAGAGCATGTCGCCGAGCGTGCGGTTAAAGCGTTCGGTGAGGCCATTCGTCTGCGGGTGGTAAGCAGTAGTTTTCCGGTGAACAACGTTGCACTCTTTGAGAATGGCTTCGACGACTTCGGACAAGAAGACACGACCTCGATCGCTGAGTAGCTCCTGGGGTGGACCGTGGCGCAGCATGAATCAGTGCAGCAGGAAGGAGGCAACATCGCGCGCTGTAGCCGCTGGGAGGGCGGCAGTTTCGGCGTATCGCGTAAGGTGGTCAACAGCGACGATGGCCCAGCGGTTACCAGCCGACGTTAGAGGAAGTGGTCCATACAAATCGATGCCAACGCGCCCAAACGGCCGGTCAGGGCAAGGTAGGGGTTGCAAACCTGCCGGCGACAGGTGCGTTGAAGTTTTGCGGCGCTGACAATCGATGCAGGAGCGAACGAACTTCTGCACGTAGCGGTACATCCGTCGCCAAAAGTACCGTTGGCGAATGCGGTGGTAGGTTTTCGACACGCCAGAGTGTGCACACTGCGGGTCAAAGTGGAACGACTCGCATATGTCAGAACGCAGACTGCGGGGTATTACGAGTAGCCACTGGCGGCCGTCGCCGTAATTGCGTCGATGGAGGAGGTCGTCGCGAACGGCGAAATGGTGCGCTTGACGACGCAATGCGCGAGTGGATGGTGTCGCCGATGGGTCACTCAGCAAGGCTATCAGTGAGGCAATCCAGTGATCCTTGCGCTGTTCAGTGGCGATGGTTTGAATGTCGATAGACGAAACGGCATTGTGAGACACTGAGCTGGAAGTATTGTCGTCAGGCAAGGGGGAGCGCGAGAGTGCGTCGGCGTCAGCATGCTGGCGTCCGTTGCGGTACAGCACGCGGATATCGTAGTCCTGTAGGCGAAGTGCCCAGCGGGCGAGGCGGCCTGAGGGATCCTTCAATGATGACAACCAGCATAGTGCATGATGGTCGGTGATGACATCAAATGGGCGACCATACAAGAAGGTCGGAATTTCGTAAGGGCCCAGATGATCGCCAGGCATTCCTTTTCGGTGATGGTGTAATTGGTCTCGGCTTTAGTAAGCGTACGACTTGCATATGCCACGACATATTCAGGGAACCCTGGTTTGCGCTGCGCAAGGACAGCGCCAAGGCCAACACCGCTAGCGTCTGTGTGTACCTCTGTAGGGGCCGCAGGGTCGTAGTGGCGTAGTATGGGAGGCGACGTCGACAAACGACGGAGCTTTGAGAAAGCGTCGTCACACTCCGACGACCACGAATGGAAGGGCCCGTTACTTCCGAGAAGCTTCGTCAGTGGCGATATGATAGTCGCGAAATTTCGAATGAAGGGCCGAAAGTAGGAACACAGTCCTACGAAACTGCGCAGTTCTTTGACGGACGTAGGTTTGGGGAATTCGGTCACGGCCCGAAGCTTGGCGGGATCAGGAAGAATTCCGTCCTTGGACACGACGTAGCCGAGGATTGTCAGCTGCCGTGCTGCAAATCGGCACTTCTTTAGATTCAGTTGCAGACCGGCGTCGCTCAAACGCGTCAAAACATGCCGTAGGCGTTGAAGATGCGTGGAGAAGTCCGGTAAGAAGTCCGGGGAGAAGTCCGACGTCGTCGAGGTAGCACAAGCACGTGTGCCATTTCAGGTTGCGCAGAACGGTATCCATCATGCGCTCAAAGGTGGCTGGCTCATTACACAGCCCAAACGGCATGACGTTAAATTCGTACAGGCCGTCGGGCGTGACAAAGGCGGTCTTCGGTCGAGCGTCATCAGCCATAGGTACTTGCCAGTAGCCTGAGCGCAAATCGAGAGATGAAAAGAATTCGCGCCTCGCAGGCTGTCAATCGCGTCGTCTATTCGCGGCAGTGGATACACGTCCTTACGAGTGATCTTGTTGAGTCGTCTGTAGTCCACACAGAACCGCCCAGAACCGTCCTTCTTCGCAACAAGAACGACAGGAGACGCCCAGGTGTTGTTAGAGGGTCGAATGACATAACGTCGAAGCATGTCGTCGACTTGCTCGGTGATTACACGGCGTTCGGCGGGAGATACGCGATATGGACGTTGCCGCAGTGGCAGGTGGTCGCCAGTGTCGATGCCATGCGTAACGGCCGACGTGCGGCCGAGGGAACTTTGAGCGACATCGAAAGAAGGGCGAAATTCTTCCAACAGGTCCAAAAGCTGGGAACGCTGGACCTGCGTAAGGTTGTCAGCTATGGAGGAACCAAATACATCAGCGTGTGATGAACCAGACGTCGAAACAGCACTGAGCGTACTCGAACTTCGGCCGTGCGAATAATCGGGCTCGTCCATAACTTGTGCGTCTTCGAGGGGTTCTACGCTGCCCAGACATTCCTCTCGCACCAACGTAACACTGTACCGGGAGGGGTTGATTACAAAAATAGAGGTGCTGCCCTGGGTGACTTGAACGGTCGCGAAAGGCACCAGCAAGCCTTTCCTCGTGCAAACACGGTCATATGGCGAGAGGAGTGCAACGGTGTCGGATAGGCTGGCGCAGTAGACTGACACCGCCGTTGACGAGTTTGCAGGAACTTTTATGTCGTCTTTGACGAGTACCTTGCTCGCAGCCGATGGACTGTCCGCCGGCGTCGAATGTGAGAATGGTGAGAGCTCTATTTCGGCGGGTGCGCAATGAATGACGGCGTCGTGGCGGGAGAGAAAATCCCATCCGAGGATGACGTCGTGACAGCATGCAGGAATTATGATCAATTCGACGGCGTACACAGCGTCCTTAATCATGACGCGGGCTGTGCATACCGCTGTATGGTGAATGCTTTGGGCGCTGGCTGTACGGAGGGAGAGCCCGGAAAGTGGCGTCATCACTTTTCGCAGTACTCCGCTAAGCTTTGCGTCCATAACGGATACGGCGGCTCCAGTGTCGATAAGGGCAGATGCACGAACACCGGCCACAAACACGCCTATCACGTTCGATGGGCTTCGCTGAGGGCTTTCGCAGTTCGACAGCATCGCAGCCCTTGCCTCGTGGACTGCGACGACTAGTTTTCCTGGTCTCGTGGGACCAGACGTGGCCGCATCGGTGACAGCGAGCGGCGTCGTGGTGACGGTGAACGGCGGGTAGATGGAGCGGGGCGAGACGTCGGCGACAGAGGCGTAGGTGGGTCGTAATATGGGCGGTTCGCCGGGCTGGTGGCAGGCGACGCGACTCTAGGCGGCTGCACGCGACTGCAATAGCGCGCCACGTGGCCGGCGTAACCGCATGCGAAGCATATGGGGCGGTTGTCAGGTGTGCGCCATCGATTCGCTGGGGCAGGGCCCGCCCATGGTGCAGGACGGGATTGACGGGGCGGCAACTGATAGGACTGGATGGTGGGCTGCAGTCGTGGCCTGTGCGTGACGTCGGTGCAGGTTACCGGTACATCCGCTTCGAAAGAATGAGGTCGAGCGGAGGCTTCGGCGTAAATGTGTGGGGCAGTCGTAGGGATTGCTGGGGGCGTTCTTGCGACCACTTGGGCGTAACTCAAGGGTGCAGGAGCCGTATGGTGCTGGTGGTACTCGGGCATGACCTCTGCGATTTCTTGCTCAATTGCTCGACGGAGCGGAGGCAGAAGTGTGGTCGACGGCTGTTGAACGTACTGCGGGCGAGCAAAGTCCAGCAGAGAGAATTGGCGCGCGATTTCCTCGCGCACGAATGTCTTCATCTCTGCGAGCAACGCGGAGTGGTCGGATATGGTCGACAAGCCAGCGAGCTCGGCGTCGCGTGATGGAGAGCGACGGGTCATCGATCGCTGCCGGCGCAGCTCCTCATAGCTTTGGCAGAGCGTTATGACCTCAGCCATTGTGCTGGGGTTCTTGGCGAGCAGCATGGTGAAGGCGTCGTCGTCGATTCCTTTCATGATGTGCCGGATCTTGTCAGATTCGGACATGGTGACGTCGGCTTTCTTACAGAAATCGAGGACGTCTTCAATGTAACTGGTGAATGATTCACCGGCCTGCTGAGCGCGTTCACGTAAGCGCTGTTCGGCCTGCAGCCTACGAACGGCAGGGCAGCCAAACACATTGATAATGGCGGTCTTGAAGTCGGACCACGTTGTAAAATCTGACGCGTGGTTGTACCACAAGCCCGCCACATCGGCGACGTAGAAAACCAGGTTTGTCAGTTTTCCTGCCTCGTCCCATTTATTGGGGACGCTCACGCGCTCGTAAATCGCGAGCCAGTCCTCCACGTCGGTGCCATCTGCGCCAGTGAAGACCGGAGGGTCGCGGATACGAGGCACACCTGGACATGAGGTCGGTGTAGGCGGGGCCGTTTGCTGGGAGGCGTCTTGAGGCATCGTAGGCGGCAGGGTACGGGATCGAAGAGCCAGGGATCGAATGAGGGCCGAAGTTGTTGTGAAAGCCCAGCACCCTCCACCAAATTATAAAGACGTTTATTAGCGGGCACTCGGCGACGATAAACGACTGCGACAGTCAAGGCGGGGTGCCAACTCTGAGCGCGAGGAGCGTGCTGTCCGAGAAGAGCGGAAGAGGACGACCCACTAGTAAGCGCTTGAGAGGGCGACCCATTACAGGCTTCCAACGCTTCGCTCCATAACTGATATTTTCTTTTAGGGGCGAAGCGCCTTATAGCATCACCTGATCGGTCATCGCTCCATCCGGCGTTCCTCCGCCGTCGCGTCTCCCGTATCATTCAATAGATGACGCTGTCCCATAGAGATGCATGCAAACTGCAGTTGGGTGACGATATACTAGATGGCGCTGTCTCATAGAGATGTGTGCAATATTTGTGCAAAAAAGGAAGAAAAGAAAAAAGAAATAAAAGAGAAAAAAGAAAGAAAAGGGAAAGAAAACACGCATCGGCACCCTGCACGCTCGATGGCGTGCAGTAATCAAAGCGGCGTATCGCTTTGATTACTGCTGGGCGTAATCACTGAACATTTCACGGTGTAACCATGATTGCACCAGAAGCTTCGCCCAAACTCTTCATCATTTACCCGTGGATATGCTGTAATTTTTTTATGGGCTCTTAAAGGACCCCTGACACCAAAATTGAAACCTCGAGATCTTTGTGTTGTTTGACTTTCCTGTATACGGGGGCACATCTTACCGATTATTAGTGACGAACGTTGCCTTTAAGATATTTTAATTTGGTTTTAAAGTAAGCGTGAGTGCTCACTTGAGTTGGCTGCACCTTGCGACGCCCTGGCATGACGTAGATAGAGGCCCCGTGTGACGTTCCACGAGTAAAGCAAGTATTGTGGACGTCACAGAAGGTTTGCGGGGCGCACGTGCACAATACGACGACTGGCACCCGGCGAGGCCTATTGTTCCTCACCCCTCTGGCTCTGTTGTCGGGCTGCTCTCGAGGTAGTTTTCGTGAGGGGACACGCGCTTAACAGGTTTAGGCACCCACATACTTTCAATCTCTACCGCGCGCGGGGCCCCGATTTGAAAACCGCGCTTTCAACGTCACCACAGCTTGAGTGCACGTGGTCTTTGACGCTCCTCCGCATGGGGCGCCAGTTTCTTGTGGTTTTTAGGCGGGCGTTTTGAAGTGAATCTAAAATGGTCACAATTAACAACGCTAGAATTAGTTGTACGATACGCTAGAGCATTTACGATTTAATTTAGAGATTACCAGACACAAAGCTACAAATTACAGCAAAAAAGTCACCAACAAAAATTTCGCTGTCAGGGGTCCTTTAACTATATGGATTCCTCTTTAGTTTGATGACCTAACACAGAAATTCAACAATAGTTATTTTCCAACACTATTACGTTATTTCAACAATAGTTATGTTATTTTGATAATTCATTAAGAATGCTGTTACCACACAGCAACGATACAAATGCATTAATTTCCATGCAAGCACCATGGTTAACATGTTAGATCGCGCATGTAGCAAACGGGGTAGGAACTCTGAATTTGCACGTTGCGTTTATGTAACAATTTACCAATCATACGGTATCGACAAGGTCAGTACATAACAAAGGATTTAAACGTTTTTGCTTGTGATACGGTATAGGCAATGTTCTGACGTGCTACGGTTCAATAGCAGATAGTTGTGGTACGGCGTCGCTAATGTCTATAAATAATTACGGCCTCAGATCTATTCACTTGTGGTACGGGATTTTTAATGTAAGAAACTCTACGTTTTCAAAAATAGTTCCGTGAAATACGGCATAGACCATGTGTGTATGTAACTACGGCTTCAGTAGTGTCCCAAACCGTAATGGGGAGCTTCCGGGCATCAAGAGTTAACTGATTGTTTTACCGTATTAGTACGGTGATTTTTAAACAGCGCGTATTTAACGCCGTTTTCGCGTTTTTAGGCTACTACAAACTCTTTCTAATGCGGTGTGGAGAATTCAGTCCGTTGCACTCTTTGAGAAAGATGGGTTTGCGTTTCTGTGGAACATCCACCATGTTAAGTTACAGCGCCTATGTAATGCGGCGGGGTGTAGTTTGAAGCCATCTGCATGACTACCACGCACCAGGATGTGTCACCACTATAGCCTGGTCTACGTATACTGTATAGATTTACATTAATAGTGTACCCATACTAGGCCACTATATACCACCATACAGCTAGGTCCGCATGCAAACATTTATAATAATTCCAAGAACAGACCTACGTAAACCAGACGCAGACTTCAGACGGCAGGCGCTAAGCGGGGTTTCGTCGTCAACATGCTGTTTCAAAGCAGTTTGGCACCATCCTGCTATACGGACTGAAGTCGGATCGCAGGCCGCAGGTAACTCTGTCGAGAGAGACAGACAACTGTGGCCACCCACCGGCGGCGACACGCTAAACATGCGCCCACCGCCTACCAGGAACGAAGCCGGCGTAGATTGCCGACCGCGCCAGTGGTGATGATCGATGATTTCTGGACCAATATATTTCTGCACCATGCAACCATGCTTACATAGTGCTCGCATAGAAATTAATACATTTGTATCGTTGCTGTGTGGTAACAGCAGTCTTAATGAATTATCCGAATAACCTAAAGTGATCCAATATAAATAGATGGCAGGGAAGGCACCACATACATCAGCGACTGAAACAGAAGCACTTTTGTGCGACTCTTTTCATTCTGTCTCGTGCAGCATTCATTTGTATCAATAGAGGTCTATGCCTTGTGCGAACTGGTGCTGAAATTCTGTGTTAGATCGTCTAACTTCCATAAAAAAATATCCGTTACAGTGATCAAATATAATAATTATTAAAATATTCTGGCTTTCATATGGTGAGCTTTCTTATTTTCTATCAAACACCTTCAGCTATTTTACATGTAGTCAAATTGATATTTGATTAAGGTTGTATGAATATTCAGGATAGTCGTTTTACAGAAAAAGAAAACGCAGAAAGTCAGTTGAAAAGTTCTGTTGTATTTGAATGTAAATACAGTTTACATTTGTGTTACACGTATTTTGTGGAAGAACAAATAGAGCCTACTGTTTTTGTGAGTCATTACGTCAAGTTAGCCGAACAAGAAAATGAGACTCACAGAGCCCTATTTTTTCTTAGAAATGGCACTGTCTGAGCATGCCGCCAAAACTTCTGCATGGGCTCCTTTTTGTCACTTATAGGTTCCTGCCTCCTGCCGTCCTCTTGACATATGCCAACAAGATACCTTGAATAAACATGAGGCACTGACAATTGGGCGAGTTGGTACACATGCATGGCTTCTGAACGGCGCATGAAGGCAGACGAAAAGACGAATGATCACACGAACACAAGCCCCGACTAACAACTAAAGTTTATCCAATATCACAGCGCAGATATATACACACACGTGGTAACACCCAACGCAGAAAGAACAAACAAAAGCCAAAGCACGAAATTCATTCAAATACAAGATTTCTTTATCCTGCAGCGCCATTGAGGGACAGCTCATACAAGACTGTTTTTTATTTTGAATGTTACATGCTTCGATTAATTCCGGAGTCGTCTTATCATGATGCCTTGAAATAATGCTTGTGAGGCTAAACTGAGGCACGCAGCTGCACCTCTCATAGTGCTGAGAAATGTGCGAAGAGCTATCACAACGTATGTTGGCCACATGTTCTCTTAATCGCACGTTTACACATCTGCCCGTCTGGTCTATATAAGCAGAGCTGCAAGACAACGGCGGACTGTAAACCGCATTCGTGGCGCAACTAATTGCCCAATTCCTGTGCTTGACGGACAACCTTCTTTCTTTTCTTTTTTGGCCTCTGGCTGTCTACCTGCACGTTCGCAAATTGACCCTAAATTGCTTGGTATTTAAAAAACCCCTGCTACCGCATATCTACCTGCGGCGTTTTTCAAACTATGGGACAAGGGATGACCATACGGTACAATAGGAACACATTTTCTTTTTTCCTTTTCGATTAGTTCTTTTTTGGTTCCCTGCTCTGACCTTGTTTTACTGCTCGAATTAACTTTTCACCAGTTCGTGTCAAAACGTGATCCGGAAACCCCGCACTTTTTAACCTACCCACCTGTCTTGACACACTTTCATTTATTCTAAGAAGGCACGTCTTATTGATAGCTGACCGTAGAACAGAGCCAGCAATGCCATCTTTTACAATTTTTGAATGGCCAGACGAATAACTCAGTTCCTTTTTTTTTTTGAACGTGATCGAAACTCCCCACAAATGTGATCGGGAGTGGCGGACAGCATCAAATCAAGAAATAGCAGCTCGTTCTGCTGAGGAACCAACCTCATACCTGCATTTTAGACCCTTGCCAGCCCTCTTGAAAACGTCCAGTACGTCATCCAAAGTTGTATGGTATTAATTTTCATCTACTGTTACAAAATAGGCATCTACATACCTAAATATTTTTACACCACACCCACCGTGTTCCTGTTCAATATCTTCACCAACGCAACCAAAAACTATATTGCTCAGAACCGGTGCAATCCTCGACTCGATACAGATACCCTCTCTTTGCAAGAGCAGCTTACCCTAAACACCTATAACAACGGATCTTAAACAACACCTTAATAATTCTAGGAAGGAACTGAGAGAAACACAGCACCTCCTGCAGTGTCGTTCACCTATCGTTTTTTTGGAAGCTATCTGCACAATTTTAATCCCGTAACGATGATGCTTTACAAGCGAAACTGTGCTACTCTTAGTTAAGCCGATATTAAATTGGGCGGAATCCCGCTGTCTCTTATAAAATGTGTGCTGTGTAAATATGCTAAAAATGTAGCTTTTTGAGCTAACCCTACGCCTGCGTCTGTAACCCCTAGGCCCGTATTCACAAACGCTCCTCGACTCGACCCTCCACCTCGACTCCGTGGAGTTGAGGAAAGTGCTTCTCCTCAACTCGAGGGGCGAGGGACATTCAAGGATGTCCCTCAACGTTTTCTCTGACAAGGAGCCCTTCACGAAGGCGTCCTCCAGCTCGCCGCACTTGAGGGACGCACGGAGAAGAGGATATGCAAATTATGCTGTCTAAAGCATGCCTTAAGCCTCAAAACAAGAATGTTTCTTTTTATTTTCCATTCTAAACAATTGTTGTACGTTTTTTGGAGTCGGTGGTACTGTGGAGGAGATGTTATCGTGTGTTGTGGCGACTGACCTCCTGACGTTGTTGTGTCTGGCAATATAACAGCCTGCGATCGAGCGGTAGCAGGTTACGATATTAGTCATATTACCTCTTTACACGCATCGAAGATCCCAACACGTGTACGTGCCACCTGCATATTATTCTATAGGCAATGGGATCAGTAATTGCTCGCTCGAGACGACCATTTGGAAAGGGGACACTGTGCTCTTATTTTAGTTCTCGCACAGAAATATTCCGCTGTCAGGTGGCAAACAAGTATAAAATGGTGTAAAACAGAAGACCACAACAACTGAATCTTACCTTGACCTGCTTAACTTATATTTCACGGCATAGATTCCATCGCACTGAAAATGTGATACAACGATTGCTTCGCAGATGAACGAAATGTAGCAGACGACCGCATTTCTCAGCGAGCGCCGTCTGTTTGTAAATGAGTCGTTCGCATCTGTAGTTCATTTTGGTTAGTTTTAACAGCAATAAAAGAGACAAGCCTTAATTTACTCGACATAGTTATTATAATAAAAAAGTTTATTTTAACTAGCCACTTCCTTGCGTGCTCGATGCTGTGCAAGGGCCCTTGTGTATGGCAGACGACACACCAGTCGGCTCGTTGGTGCGCACTGCACGCGCGGTTGTCCGTGTTGTCCGCGCACTGCACACGCGGTTGTCCGCGGTTGTCCGTGCTCGACTTGAGCGGGAGAGATGTCAGGAGACTTGCTACGGTGCTCTTCGTAAAGCGAAACCTTGAGAGAAACTCCGTGTCACTGTACTTTTCTAAAGGGTTCAAGCGATCCCTTAACCAGTGCCTACAGGCACACAATTCGTGGCATCTGACTCGCTTGCAAGTTCGTCGGAAACATCATGAACCTGAAAAGCGAATTCCAAAAAGCAGTCAGGTGAGGGTACGTCTGCCATGTTTGCCTGCAAACTGTTCTGAGGAGCGCTCAAGGGAGCTTGTGACCTACCTCGAGATTCTCGAGGAGCACACTGAGAATTCTTTCCATTCGAGGAGCGTTTCGAGTCGAGAGTGATTTCTGCAACGCGAGACAGTCCTAAAGGATCCCTTGAAGTCGAGTTTCGAGTCGAGGAGCATTTGTGAATACGGGCCTTAATGACCTTGGCGCGAGTGCTGTTACTTACGTGTCAATATGTGTATACTGTGCAGCTGGATGCCATGTGGCCAAATAAATCTGGGGACATCAAACACTGAAATGATGACACGAAGTTGTGGCCAGCGTGTTCAGCGACACCGTACCATTTGCTACCTTTTGAAGACGAAAGCTTGTAATCCTGAATGCGTGGATGCTATTAAAAGCACTAAAGATTAATACAACGTTAGTAATATTATCTGAGGTTTAACGTCCCAAAGCCACGATATGATTATGAAAGACATCGTAGTCGAGGGCTCCGAAAATTTCGATCATGTGCACGTTCTTTAACGCGAACATAAACCTAAGTACACGGGCCTCAAACATTTTGGCCTCCATCGAAAATGCAGCCGCCGCGGCTTAATGCTACGTTGAAAGTGGCAAACCATGCCGCTTTCTTGCGCTTGAAAGCTCTACCTTGTACTACAGTTTCGTCAAAGGAAACGCTGAAAGGTATTAAGTGCACCACCACATACAGCTTGCGTCTGCCTTCAGCCCAGCTGCATGTCACGTAAGTTAATTAGGCTTGTAAAATGGAATAGGTGGGCATCGCACTAGGATACACGCAGTTAGCGTACTTACTCGCGCATTTTCACTCGGCCTTTAGTTTTTCTGTTTGAATTACCATTATTCACTCACGGCGAAGCTGAAAACACCGCACCGCCACGATTCCCTTGGAGCGTCGTGATCGTCGCAGACAGCGCTAAGTAATATCTTCCTGTTTCGCTGCTTGCTTTGGCATCCAAAGACGACGCAGTAGTGCCCAGACGAGCTCTTATACGCGGAAGCGGCGTGAACGGTACTTTTTCGCACTTTAAAGCCTCAGAGCTGCAGCTTGCCCTCTTTACTTGGCACAACCCATGCGCGCCTTGGCAGCCCAGCGTCTGGGTGCGAGAGTATCCACCCGGCTCGCCAGCAACCTGGGTCCGAGACAGAAGTGATGGCTTGCACGTAACGTCACGGACGCAGCTTCTGAATGGAACTGGGACTCCGCAATGGTGGCTTTGACGATACACAAGTTGCGTCTACGCGAAAACGACGCGGCAGGAACTTCTCTGTGCATGAAAAACGCCAGGCCTGCGCGGAAAGCGCGGCACAGTCACAGCGAATGCTGGAAGAGCGGCAATCTCTAGAGCCCGTTATAAACTCTCTTGTGGCTAATAATACAAGTACATTAGCAACCTACCCACTACGCCACAAATCATAATTCTTGGGAAGTTGGGAAGCACCCACCACGATATTATTCGTTATTTTGCGGAGAAGCGAGGTACCATCTGCGAGGCATTATGTGCAATTTGTTATTGCGGTGGTTGATGACAAAGAAGAATTATGGCTGAGCCCTTTGTAATGGGTTGGAAGCTTTAAAAGACCCACTAGTTACGTAATTCATATTGTGTGACGCCCGGTCGTTATTTAACTGTCCCACCACGCTTTATAACATACGTTAACTGGAGAAACGGACATCTCTCCTGACAACTACGGCGCCAAAAACGGCCGTTGAAATGATCTCATAACAGCTTTCGCTGTAATAATGAAAGAACGTGCATGTGATGTTTTGATAACATGAATGTGACAGAGTGTGAGAAGAGCCTGCACCACTAATGTATCGCAGGTAGACATGAATGTGACATCGGAAACGTCCCGTCCCCGCATGCTGGTGCTCCAACACGGAACTTTCAGTGACGTCGGTGCAAACTGCGCAAAGCACCGACAACGCCGCCTGTCGCCATTCCTCGGAAGCGTAGACGGGCTCGGGCGAGCAGTGATCCCGTGAGCGTCAAGGCGAGTGCTGTAGTTTCTGTGATAGTTGCGTTTTCCATCGCAATTTACGGATTCTGTCAGCCTTCAGCGATGCCCAGAAACAACTGCTGCATAGTTGCCTACTCTTTTAAGGTGTTTATTTGACAGTACTCGGCGACGATGCGCAATGGCGACAGTCAAGGGAAAACACGGACCCACGGCGCGCGCGGGAAGAGCCAAAAAGGACAACCCACTAGAAGGCGCTAGAGAGCGCAAGCCATTACCCATCTCCAAGGCTTCGCTACAATTACCCGGGATACGAAAAGGCAGCTGCCCGGCGACCAAATAGCTTGTCATTATGAGCGGGTCATAGTATGCCTTGAGGCGCTCCACGTTTACAATGTCGCGCCCTCGACGGCGCATGTCCGAAGAGTGTTCAATGGGTTCGATCTGGTAGTTGACCGGGGATGTGCGCTCGACGACACGGTGGGGGCCTTCGTATTTAGGCAGTAGTTTTGAAGAGAGGCCAGTTTCAGTGGCAGGGACGGAAAGCCATACGAGCGCTCCAGGGACGAACGTGGGCTCAGAAATGGTGGTGGCACTGCGAATGCTCTTCTGCCGCTGTTGTTCATGCGTTGTAAAGGTCTTCGCAAGCTCGCGACACTCTTCAGAAAGTCTGGCTGTGTCAGAAATAGGCACACATTCAGATGATCCGGCTTATGGGAGTATCGTGTCAATGGTATGCGACGGGTGCCTTCCGTACATTAAGAAGAAGGGTGAAAAATCAGTTGTGCTCTGAGGGGCGGTTTTATAGGCGTAGTTGACGAAGGGCAGAATGGCATCCCAATTTGTGTGATCGGCGGCGACGTACATTGAGAGAATGTTACGGAGCGTATCTCCGGGTGGTAAGCAGTATTTTTGCGGAGAACAGAATATGGCATTCTTTGAGAATCGCTTCGACGACTTCCGACAAGAAAACGCGGCCGCGATCGCTGAGAAGCTCCTGGGGTGTGCCGTGACGCAGCATCAATATTTATAGCAGGAAAAAGGTAACGTCGGGTGCTGTAGCCGCTGGGAGGGCGGCGGTTTCGGCTTACCGTGTTAGACGGTCAACAGCGACGATGGCCCAGCGGTTACCAGCCGACGTCAGAGGAAGTAGTCCATACAAATCGACGCCCACTTGCCCAAATGGACGGTTAGGGCAAGGTAATGGTTGTAGACCGACTGGTGACACGTGCGTTGAAAGTTTTCGGCGTTGGCAATCGAGGCAGGAGCGAACGAACTTCTGCAAGTAGTGGTACATCCCTCACCAGAAGTATCGTTGTCGAACGTGGTGGCAAGTTTTGGATACCGCAGAGTGCGCGCATTGCGGATCAGAGTGAAAGGACCCGCATATTTTAGAACGCAGGCTGCGGGGTATCACAACTATACTTGTGATACCCCATGCTGTTCATGACATGCATGTCATGAACAGCATAATTTACACTGCATGGCCTTTGGGCTCTTGCGGCCGTTCCGTTAATTTCATATATATACCAAAATTGGTACGGCGTGACAAGAGTTCATGACAAACATAATGACAGGTCCTAACATGCAAATCATGACGCGCATGTCATGTGCAGCGTGATTTACATTACATGGTCTCGGGGCGCTCGCGGCCGTTTAAATGAAAGGATATATACGAAAGCTGGTATGACGAGACATTTCTGTATGACGAACGTAACTGACACGTGGTAACATGAAAATCATGACATGCATGTCATGTACGACATGATTTACATGCCACGCTCATGGCGCACTCGCGGCCGTTTCGCTAGATTGATATACACCAAAATTGGTATTGTGCGATGTGACTGTATGAAGAACATGAATAACAGGTGGTAGCATGAAAACCACGATATCCGTGTCATGTACGTCATGATTTACATGTCACGCTCATGGTGCATTCGCGTCCGTTTCGCTTGCATGGTATACACTAAAATCAGTATTGCGCGACACGACCGCATGACGAACGTAAGTGAGAAGCGGTAACATGAAAATCGTGACATGCAAGTCATGTATTACCTGATTTTTATGCCACGCTCATGGTGCGCTAGCGGTCGTTTCAGTAGATTGATATACACCAAATTTGGTATTGCGCGATGTGACTGTATAAAGAACATGAATAACAGTTGGTAAGATGAAAACCATCACATACATGCCATGTATGTCATGATTTACATGCCATGCTCATGATGGACTCGTGGCAGTTTCGCTTGCTTGATATACACCAAAATTTGTATTGCGCGACGCGACTGCATGACGAACGTAAATCAGAGGTGGTAGCATGATATTTATGACATGTAGGTCATGTACGACATGATTTTTAAGCTACACTCATGATGCATTCGCGGTCGTTTTCCTAGCTTGATATATACCAAAATTGGTATTGCGCGACGCGACTGTTTGACCAACATGAATAACAGGTGGTAACATGAAAACCATGACATGATGTCATGTATGTCATGATTTACATGCCGCGCTCATGATGCATTCGCGGCCGTTTCGCTAGCTTAATATACACCAGAATTGGTATTGCGCGACGCGACTGTATGACGAACGTATATGAAAGGTGGAAACATGAAAATCATGACATGCATGACATCTACGACATGATTTACATGCCACGCTCATGGCGCACTCGCGGTCGTTTCGCTAGATTGATATACACCAAAATTGGTATTGTGCGATGTGACTGTATGAAGAACATGAATAACAGGTGGTAGCATGAAAACCATGACGTCCGTGTCATGTACGTCATGATTTACATGCCACGCTCATGGTGCATTCGCGTCCGTTTCGCTTGCATGATATACACCAAAACTGGTATTGCGCGATGTGACTGTATGAAGAACATGAATAACAGTTGGTAAGGTGAAAACTATGACATGCATGTCATGTATGTCATGATATACATGCCATGATCATGACGCACTTGTGGCCGTTTCGCTTGCTTGATATACACCAAAATTGGCATTGCGCGACGCGACTGCATGACGAACGTAAACCAGAGGTGCTAACATGACAATCATGACATGCAAGTCATGTACGACCTGATTTAGATACCATGCTCATGGTGCGTTAGCGGCCGTTTCAGTAGATTGATATACACCAAAATTGGTATTGCACGATGTGACTGTATGAAAAACATGAATAACAGTTGTTAAGATGAAAGCCATGACATGCATGTCATGTACATGATTTACAAGCTACACTCATGATGCATTCGCGGCCGTTTTCCTAGCTTGATATATACAAAATTGGTATTGCGCGACGCGACTGTATGACCAACATGAGTAACAGGTGGTAACATGAAAACCGTGACATGATGTCATGTATGTCATGATTTACATACCACGCTCATGGTATACTCGCGGCCGTTTCGCTAGCTTTATGTACACCAAAACTGGTATTGCGCGATGTGACTGTATGATGAACATTAGTGACAGGTGGCAACATGAAAAACCATGATATGCATGTCATGAATGACATGATTTACATGCTATACTCATGGTGCAATCGCGGCCATTTCGCCCGTTTGATATACACCAAAATTGGTATTTTTGGTTCTTGAACTCCATTTGACGAATGAAGTCGGATAGTGAATTTACCTCCTTTCTCCCACATAATTTTGTAACGATGTAAAATTGAGGACGCGCAACATTATTACATTCACCTCATTACACCCTAAGGGAGCACTGTCTAGATGCAGGTAGTATTAGGGAGGATTGTAGCCCTTAACGCGCGCGATTAGGCTAGTTTTTGTTTCCACTGGAGACGGTGCAAACTAAAGCGTTTACAGCCACACCTGCGCAAGTTTCATTTGGCAAGGCTACTGCGTAGGACGCGTTTCTCGAGGAAAACTTCATAATTTTCATCTGGGACAAGGCTAAAACACGTTTTTCAGAGGAGCGGAAGTAACTGTACCACGAATTCCTACCAACTAGCACAAACCAGTACTAATTTCAAAGTCATAGTATTTATTTTCTCAAAAGACAAATACGGATTATTTTTAGTGGACTCAATGCTTTGTGTCAAGGAAGTGAGCACCTTCTCAGAAGCAGCAAGTCATTTAGTGTACTCCCTGATGTGCGAGACCGCTGTTATGACAAAAAAAGTCACCGTTTCGCAGCAAGGGCGAAGCAATGAATGCGATAGCAAGAAAAGCGGCCCGTGATGGACGCGCTACTACGCTGCATAAACATCTGCCCCCCGGCAGCAACTATACTCGCGGACAACTTTTCTTGGCAATGAAGCGAAGGCTACAGAGCCACAATGCACGTACGTATCCTATCGCTAATGAATGTAGTCCCACAATTTCGTCCGTATTTTCTGCGTGAGATATACAAAATACTCCTTCATTTTCTACATGTAGCTTTTTGAGACGGAACGCAGCGCACACAAACGAGATATTTGTATTTCTTTTACTTTATACGTTGTCACTTTGCGTTTTTGCGTGCGTGAAAAAGTCGCGCCTCTTACCCGTACCTTAGACGTTAAGCAGCGTTTGCGTCGAAATGCAACGCTAGCCAACACTTTCCACGGCGTTACGAGACGCGCGCCAAACCGGACAACTACGCGTAGCAGTACATATGCAGACGCTCCGCCCCGTAGCTTTCCCTTCATTGCCAAGAAAAGTTGTCCGCGAGTATACCGCGCGAGCAGACAGCGGAAGGGCAAGGTTCTCCCTGCGCAAATATTAGAAGAAGCGAGCTAGCTGGCCGACGACTTTAAATGCGCCCGTTTAGGGAGCCTTCATGTGCGCGCCTCCGTGCCTGCGTCGGAGGCACGGAGGCGCGC
The DNA here is from genome assembly GCF_013339695.2 of Rhipicephalus sanguineus. Taxonomy (NCBI): domain Eukaryota; kingdom Metazoa; phylum Arthropoda; class Arachnida; order Ixodida; family Ixodidae; genus Rhipicephalus; species Rhipicephalus sanguineus. The sequence goes on along the minus strand of NC_051180.1, from coordinate 47,464,822 downwards.
ACATGAAGGCTCCCTACGCCCGTTGCGCTCCTCGCGCCATCTTGCTGGTAATGAAGAAACGCTTATAAGCGCCTGCCGTGACGTCGTTGTCTTCGAGTCGACGCAGCTCGCCAGCGAGCTGCATCGACTCCAAGACAACGACGTCATCGAGCGGGTGTCGGCATCCGAATGGGTATCGCCACTCGTGGTCGTCCGTAAGAAAGACGGGGACATCAGCCTCTGCGTCGACCTGAGAAAACCGAACAAGGCCATCGTCATCGACGGGTTCCCACTGCCCCATGTGGATGAACTGCTTCAAATGTTGAATGGTGCGTCATACTTTTCTAAATTGGACTTAGCATCAGCATACAACCAAATGCTCCTAGAGGAATCTAGCAGAGACTTAACTACGTTCATTACGCATGAAGGATTGTTTCGTTTTAAAAGATTATGTTTTGGTCTAGCCTCCGCACCTGCGGTATTTCAAAGAATGATGTCTAGTATTTTGCAAGGCTGTAACAATGTTACGTGTTACTAGGACGACATACTAGTATGGGGAAGCTCAAAGTCTGAGCATGATGCGAATTTGAAGAAAGCGTTCACCTGCATTGCGCAGAGTGGCATGAAACTGAACCAGAAATGCATTTTTGCGGTGAAGGAGTTAACGTTTCTGGGGCATAAAATTTCTGCAGAGGGTATATCGCCCATGGAAAGCAAAGTTCGGGCAATCCTTAATGCTCCTCCTCCTACGTGCCTGAAAACCCTTCAGTCCTTCCTTGGCCTTACAGGGTATTACGCAAAATTCCTTCACCACTACGCAGATCTCGTTGAGCCACTCCGCAACATGCTCAGACAGGGCCAACAATTTTCTTGGTTAGAAGATGCGCAACGCAGCTTTGAACAAGTGAAAGCGCGCCTTGCGTGTGCTCCTGTCGTAAAAATGTTTGATCCTTCATTGCCAGTGGTTGTTACGACAGATGCTTCTGATGTTGGTCTGGGTGCAGTGTTACAGTAACTTGTCGGTTCTCAGTTACACACCATCGCCTTTGCATCTAGGACCTTAACTCCTGCAGAACGAAAGTACTCTGTGGGCGAGAGAGAAGCATTAGTATGTGGGATGGCGTGAGGCGTTCACTTTCCCACATATTTTATTGCTGCTTGCTCTCCGATGTACAACCACAGCCGCTGTCGTTCTTGCGGGCGTCTTCTTCTCACGCGCTAGGCTCGAACGTGCGGAGCAGCTGAAGCGCAACTTCGTCGTCTTCTCTCGCGTTGACGGCTCGCCATAGGCCCCCCCCTCTAGCGAGGTAGCCAGTGCGCGAAGGAGCGATCCTTATGAGTAGCTGGTAGTTGCTACTGTTGCGAAGCGCGTTCGTCTGGTGTTGGAGGATGGCTTGTCGTCTGCGAGGACGGCGTCGGTGTCGAGGAAGGCCGGCTTAATGCGGTCAATGGAGACACTGTCCTCGCGTTCATTAATCAGCAGGACAAAATGCTTGGGGCAACGCTTGATGACTCTAAAGTGTCCGTCGTAAGGCGGTTGTAGTGGTGGTCTGATAGCATCGTGCCGTACGAAGACGTGTGTGCAATCCCGCAGAGCACGACTGACGAAATTTGGGCGTGAGTGTTGACGTGGTGGGATAGGAGACACGTCATTCATGGCGTTCCTGAGGCGACTGGCATAATCAGCGACGTCCATTGGTGGTACCGGATACACTTCGAAAAACTGGCCAGGAAGCCTTAAGGTCGTGCCAAAAACGAGCTCAGCGGAGGAGCAAGAAGCGTCCGTGCGTATCGTGCTGCGAAGGGCGAGAAGGACAAGTGGCAGTCGCTCCGTCCAGGGTATCAACGATCGTGAGTCCATGAGCGAGGCTTTGAGTTGGCGGTGAAACCGCTCAACCATGCCATTCGACATAGGGTGGTAGGCTGTCGTCTTGATGTGGTTGACACCAAGCATGCGGGACAAAGTCCGGAAGAGCGCGGAGTCAAACTGACGACCTCGATCCGTTGTGATGGTCTTGGGAACTCCGTAGCGGCTTATCCACACGGTGATGAGTCCGTGGACAACTGACTCTGCGGTGATGTTGGTGAGCGGTAGTGCCTCAGGCCACCGCGTGAACCGGTCTACGCACGTTAATATATACCGGCTGTTTTCCGATGGGGGCAAAGAGCCTACGAGGTCCAGGTGCACGTGACTGAACCGTGAGTCCGGAGTTGTGAAGGTACCCAGTGGGCTGACTGTGTGACGCTGGACTTTGGTTTGCTGGCACTTGAGACAAGCACGTGTCCAGCGGCGGACGTCGATGTTCATACGTGGCCATAGATATCGTGCTGTGATGAGGCGTTGAGTCGCACGTATGCCGGGGTGCGACAAGGAATGCAAGGCGTCAAAGACACTGCGGCGAAATGGCGCTGGAACGTACGGTCGAGGACAACCGATAGACGTGTCACAAACGAGGGGAATCACGCAGCCTGGAAGTTGGACATCTTCGAGCTTGAGGGAGTTCTCTTGGCGTCGGAGAACCTGAAGTTCGCTGTCCTCCTGTTGCGCAGTAGCCATGGCTGCAAAGTCGACTGGCGGGCGCTCATCCATCGTTGCGTTGATTTCTACGCGAGATAGTGCGTCAGCCACGGGGTTGTCTTTGCCACTGATGTGCCGGATATCGCTCGTGAACTCCGATAGGTAGGCAAGCTGGCGGATCTCACGTGGGGTGTGAGCAGAGTTGGTAGCGGTCGAGGTAGACGTGAGCGGCTTGTGGTCGGTGAGGATATGGAATTGCCGACCTTCGAGGACGTGACGAAAATGCTTGACAGCCAAATAGGCCGCGAGTAGTTCGCGACCGAACGTGCTGTAACGGGACTCAGTCTGTGAGAGTTTCCTAGAGAAGAAAGCGACCGGCTGCCAAACTCTGTCGACGAACTGCTGCAGGACTGCTCCGATGGCGACGTCGGAGGCGTCCACGGTGAGTGACATGATGTCGTCGCTCTTTGGATGCGCGAGGAGCGTTGCGTTAGCCAGAGCTTCCTTGATGGAACTGAAAGCTGTCTCAGCGTCGTCTGTCCAGGAGATGGAAGCGTTCGGCTTCGTTTGACCGGACAGAAGTGCATGTAGCGGTTGCAAGATGGCCGCGCAGTGTGGAATAAACCGACGGTAATAGTTGGCAAGCCCGAGGAATTCACGCAGCTTCTTCGTAGTTGTTGGCCGTGGAAACTGCAATATAGCTTCCACGCGCGCCGTCGGTGGAGAGATCCCACGGGAATCCACGCGATGGCCAAGGAAGTCCAATGAGGAAACACCGAACTCGCTCTTCGATCCGTTGACGACAAGTCCATATTTCCGGAGCCGCGTGAAAACCTGACGCAGGTGAAGTTCACGATCTTCTGCTGAAGTGCTGAAGACGAGGATGTCGTCGATGTACGCGAAGCAGCAGGTCAAACCACGAAGAACCTGGTCTACGAACCGTTGAAAGGTTTGTGCTGCGTTTCATAGACCGAAGGGCATCCGTATGTATTCAAACATGCCAAAAGGTGTTATTATGGCAGTCTTCGGTACGTCGGAAGGCTCGACAGGTATTTGGTGGTATGCCTTCACTAGGTCGATTTTTCTGAATACGGTGGAACCGTGCAACAATGCCGTGAAGTCCTGGATGTGCGGTATCGGATAGCGGTCCGGTACCGTCACTTTGTTGAGGGCGCGATAGTCACTGCACGGTCTCCAGTCACCTGAGGGTTTGGGGACCATGTGTAGCGGTGAGGACCAGGCACCGGAAGAGGGGCGGACGTATCCGAGGTCAAGCATGTGCTCGAATTCTTGCCGTGCAATCTTGTAACGATCAGGTGCGAGACGACGAGCACGTGCAAACACCGGTGCTCCTACTGTCACAATGTGATGAGTGACATTGTGGCGCCCTGGGTCTTCAAGAGATGGAGCACGGAAGAGGTCGGAAAATTCGTCCAGAAGCGTAGACCACGGCGGAGAGACATTGGCATGAGCTTGCACGAGACGTAAGGGTGGTAAATTCGATGTCACACCTTGAACTGTTAGGTGGGTCTCAGAATCTACGAGGCGGCTATGTCGTAGGTCCACCACAAGCTTAAAATGCCAAAGAAAATCCGCACCGATAATTGGTACACGCACGTCGGCGATTAAGAAAATCCAACGAAATGTGCGTCTCAAGCCGATGTCAAGCGTAACAGACCTCTGTCCGTAGGTCCGTATGGTGAAACCATTAACAGCTGTGACAGGCGGCGTTGTCTGGCGTCGTCGACGGTCCTCCAGCGTAGGAGGAACAACACACACTTCGGCACCCGTGTCGATGAGGTACCGAACTTTGGTGACGCTGTCCGTGACGTGGAATAGGCGGCTGTATGTCGGGCCTGCAACACTGGCCGCCGTCAGTGCGTGGCCCGTGCGTTTCCCGCAAACTGGCATGGCTGATGGCACTGACGAGCGCGTGCCCCGTATCGGTGGTGGTACCAGCAGACGCTGCGAGGCAGACTTGGCGATCTATCGCGGCTTTAGCGTCGTTGTCGTGACGTATTGCGTCGGTGGTCTGCTTTCAGCAAGCTCAGTTCAGCGGCCAGCTGGTCCATTTTGCGGTTGAGCTCCTCGTTAGCTTGAAGGAGGCGGTCTAAGCGGTCATCGCGGACAGGCGCAAAGTGGGAAGAATCACGTCTCTCGATTGCAGATATGGACGGGGCACCGACATCCATAATCTTGTCGGCCATCTGTGCCAGTGAGTCGAGAGTTTCCGTGGAGGACACACTCAAAATCACTTTCCCACATATTTTATTGCTGCGTGCTCTCCGCTGTACAACCACAGCCGCTGTCGTTCTTGCGGGCGTCTTCTTCTCACGCGCTAGGCTCGAACGTGCGGAGCAGCTGAAGCGCAACTTCGTCGTCTTCTCTCGCGTTGACGGCTCGCCATAAGTATGTCTATTTGCATGTGAGAGGTGGCACATCTATTTCTGGGGAAGGCGTTTCACGCTCAGGACGGATCACCAGGCAGTAGTTGCCCTGCTAGCGGCAGGTAACTCAGGCAGACGTCCTCTCCGTATCTCCAGGTGGTCGGCCAGGCTAATGTATTACAACTTCCACATCGAGTACTGCAAAGGGTCTGAGAACCGTGTAGCTGATGCACTGTCGAGACTTCCATTACAAAATGACAGTTCCACTGTTCAGGAAGAGGAGATTGTCTCCCTTGTAACCACTGTAGTCGACAAGCAGACTGTTCAGGCAGCTACTGCGTCTGATGAAGCAATGCGACGGGTCATTCACTACGTAACTCGAGGATGGCTCCAGAAAAAAACTCTAGACACGGCACTGATGTCCTACTTCCACGTACAGGAAGAGCTTTCTTTCGTTGACGGACTCCTGATGCGGGGCGAACGTGTAGTTATTCCAAATGTCCTAATACAGACTTTCTTGCAGTTAGCCCATGAGTCGCATCAGGGTATTGTTCGCACTAAGCAGCTGCTACGTGAGCGCTATTGGCGGCCTCACATAGATAGGTGTGTGGAAGAGTTTGTAAGGCAATGTCACATCTGCCAGCTCGCTGACAAGTCAGCTAAAACTACAGCACCTCCATTTCAGCCAGTACAGTGGCCTGACCAGCCATGGCAGCAGTTAGGTATGGACATCATAGGTCCTCTGTGTACAGCTCCTAACCCTACATATGCTATCACCTTAATGGACTATTATTCTAAATGGCCTGAGGTCCTTTTTACCAATTCAATCACGACGCAAGACGTCATTAAGCTGCTCAATGCTGCTTTCAGCCGTGAAGGTCTCCCTGAAACCTTAGTTAGATAATGGACCCCAGTTTACGCCCAGAGAATTTCAGGATTTCCTAAAGGAAAGAGGCATTGCCCATCACTTCTCATCCAACTATTACCAGCAGGCAAACGGGCTTATAGAGAGATTTAACCGTGTTCTTAAGGAACACATTCAAGTAGCTAAACTGCAACAGAAAGATGTCATTCAGAGCACTACAGAGTTCTTAGGGTCTTACAGGATCACTCCTCATTCTATTACTGGTTGTTCACCAGCTGTTCTGCTTCACGGTCGCCAACCGCGATCAACCTTAGACATCAGTAAACATAAGCTTCCGGGTTTGCCACAACCCTCTCCTTCAGCAGTTCGTGAAAAGGTTCAGCAAAAGCAGCAGAATACTAAGTCCTATGTAGATGTGCGCAAGGGCGCCAAACAAACTCGGATTAAAGTAGGCGATAAGGTAAAGGTTAAGCTACATACGAAAGGTCCATTCAGGTTCAGCAAACCCCTTACAGTCCTACAACAAGTCAATCCGTCCACATTCCTCCTCAGCGACGGCAGGAAGTGGAATGCTTCAAAGTTAACGCTCGTTCCACATGTAGCTGCAGCATCCCTTCCATTAATGCCTCCTTCTGAGCCCATCACTGACGCAGATCTCCTCTCTTGTTACGATGACTTGGGTAATCTTCCCTCTACTTCCAATACAGAGCTGTTGCCTCGGCAATCCATGCCTAGTGCCCCGGCTGTCCAATGCGACGACGCACCAGCTGAAGTGCACACTCCGATGCCTGCGACCCAGGATCAGCCATCGGGACATCAGGAGGAAAGTCCTGGGTGTTCCTCCTCACCTACAGTAAATGCACAAAATTCCAACACGGGGGAGGGAAGAGATGGGAATGGGTCTTCGAAGTCGGCTCAAGACAACCGCAGCCCACAAAGTTTTTTGCCTGGGAGTGATAGGAATGGGTCTTCAGAGTCGGCTCATGGCAGCCGCAATCCGCCAAGTTCTTCTGGGAAAGATGAGGACGGGTCTTCAAAGTCGGCTCCCGACAGCCGCAACTCTCAAAGTCTTCCTGCAGGGCCTGGGTCACGTCGCCCACAGCGGACGCGCAAGCCCCCAGCCCACGTGAAGGACTACATAACAGACTAAAGTAGTCCACGTCTTCTGGGGCTATACTGCCTTAGAGGCCCGCAGTATAGCCGCAGAGGTCTAGTGCGTCTGTGTGAACTTTTCGTGAATAGTGCAAGCTGGCACTTGTGTTGGTGTGAAGTGACTTTTTTGTGTAACATAGGTTGTAATATGTGCATCTAGGACTGAACTATGTATTGCAGGTGCCATCTCGATTGGAACTTGAATGTGAATTTTTTAGTGTTTCCTGATGTACCACAGTTAGAATTGTATAAGGATGCAATTCTTCCCAGGGCGGGACGATGTTGTGTCGTGCGACCCCTGGTGACATGCTGAGACACCAGTGCTGTTGTGCTCTCTATTCATGCTACTGGGGGGAGCTGGGTCTCTGCCATGCCTCTTTGCTACCACCAATCCGGCGCGGTCATGCCGGTCATGTGACCCGTGCCCCGCTGACCAATAGCCTTTCTTCTCCCTCCTTAAAACCGCCTGCAATAAACGCGGGAGAGCAGTATCCCGTCAGTCTCGCCGAAGCTTGGTCTCTGCGTCGTCACTCCGCGCGCCCTCCCGTCGTTCGGCCTCTCTGTCGGCCCGCCGCGGGTTACGCCGCGCTCCTGTCCTACACAACAGTTGGATGTTAATGGTTACTGTTACTGTTAATGGTTGGTTGGTTGTTTCTCAGTAAATTGGAGCAACCCACATGCCGCACGTTTCTTAATGCGCGGCTTTCTCTTCACAGCTGAAGATTGAAACCTGCAGCGTTTGGACGCGCTATGACGGGTTAAAATATTCAGGGCATGGCGCTCATCATTGTTTCAGTTGTTACCCGCCACGGTGGTGTAGTGGTTAAGGTGATCGACTGCTGACCCGCAGGTCGCGGCATCCAATTCAGGCCGCGGCGGCCGCATTTTCGATGGAGGCGAAGATGCTAGAGGCCCGTGTACTTAGATTTAGGTGTACGTTGAAGAACCCTAAGTGGACGAAATTTCCGGAGCCCTCCACTACGGCGTCTCTCATAATCGTGATGGTTTTGGGACCTTAAACCCCAACAATTATTATTGTTTCCATGGTTTTGAGCGTTTTAGTGAAATTGGGCTACTTTCTTTCATGTGGAGTTTAAATTGACGAATTCTCCAGGCGTATGTCAATATTGCGTTTTAGAACTGAATAGTGTCCATCAACTTCATAACTGCTCTGATCTTACAAACGCACTCATGAATAGATGCCCATAAGATGCTCTTAGAATGCTCGAAGACCTCGAAGCAACTCTTGAAGCATTCAGCCGCTGCCACGTTCCGTCCAAGTGGAACAAGCAGCACTTGAACTGTGCGATTACGGCCTGTAGCCCGTACGTCATCTGCAGATATTCTTGGCTTACCAGAGTGCTCCGCACCGCAGTATGTTCAGCATATCTAGCAGGCAAACCATAATTCTACCCGCACGGTGTTTGGCCCACTTCAAGACTCGCCAAATATTGATGTCCGTATGGTAAGCGATTGCGGAAGCCAACGTGCAAGCTTGTTCAGTGGCAGAAGAAGTTATTTCCGCGCCACTGGAGCGTCTTTTAAGAAACTGTCTCGTGAGACTACCGATCAAACAAGCCGGTGAGTGCAACACAAATTTATTGATGCCGGTTGTTGACGGGTGTCAGTTTGTCTTTAGAGGGTACCATACGCTACATGGTGTAAATTGCGGCAATATACTCCATTATTTTACCCGCTGTCGCGCGTTTCATTGACGCAAGCGAAGCAGTTAAAAACGTAGAACATACATTGCGCCCTCTGTATCAAAAGAAAAGAAAAGAAAATGCAAACAGGGTTTTCAAGAACCTTTATGATATTTCTTAACTTAAGGCTCGCAACGAGGTGTGCTTCTTAGGTGGAAACGTCGTAGAGTGCCCACTGCTGCGTGAATTTTGTCCTGCTAATGCACCTTATGTGCGGGCTCCAAGGAAAAAAAGCGTGAACGTGAAGATGAAGCAGCCGACGATGAGTTAGGTTCAATGGAACTCCCTTAGCCCCCCAGCGCTGCAGCAGTCCGAAGAAGGTCCGCCTGGGGAAAGCGCCCTGCTTTGTAGCTTGCCACGCGGCTGCCAGGCTTCCAGGTTTGACTCCATTCTTGCCGAAGCCCACCTTGTCAAGTGTGAATTGAAGCGAGCACACGGCAGCGGTGGTCAGCACTGCAGGTGGAAAAAGAAAAGGCAACTGCGTACAACAGCTCAGCCTTCGCAAATTGAGATGGTTCTTCGGTTCGAGATGTGTTTTTCAAGACGATTCATACATTCTGGCCATTCTCATAGTTACGTCGCTGATAATTGCTGGGGCCCGCGACACATGATTATCTGAGATGCCGGAGTGAAGGGCGCCGGAAATTTCTACCACATAGAGTTCTTTCAAGAGCACATAAATCTAAGCATACGGGCCTCTAGCATTGTTACTCCATCTAAAGGCGGCGGTGATTCGATCCCGTGATATTCGAGTCAGCATTCAAGGAAAATAACCTCTAGAAGGCCGTGGCGGTATAGTCTCAGCTATATTAAAATGGCACTATGACAATACAATTTTTCCAGCATTTGTAACGAGCGAGCGAGGGAGTGAGAGAGAGAACGTAAGAAGGGCACGGAGTTTAACCAGGCTAAAGGTCTCGCTGGCTACTATAGTATAATTTGCCATCATGTAGCTAGCGCCACCTATGTTGTTCGCAAGATCAGCGGAGGGGGAATGGGGAGGTGGAAAGGGAAGGGGAAAGGGAAGATGAAAGGTGATGTGGAGAGGGGGAGTGGAGAGGGGGAGTGGAGGTTTGCGCATGCGCAGTAAGGGTGGTCACGCCGCACACCACCACCACCGGATTGAAGTCCACTATAAGATGCTTCACATCTAAAAATTCGGCAGATCCCATGTACCGTGGAAATCGATGTTATGCGAAGCATGCGTGGGATGGTGACTGTGGCGTAATTTTTTACATTGAGCGAAACGTTACAGAATGACGCTAGAGAAATGTGGAAGTGGTATACGCACACTGATATGTGAAAGAGCCGCATATGTATTATATAACCAGTTGTTTACAGTTGCGTAACGATGCCAACAGCAACATGGGTGTTACCAACACCAGACGCGGTAAGCTGACATGTAGTGCTTATATTCTTCAATACTGGATAGCGCAAATCCTAACAGCACAAAGAAACACATATCCACAGGACAGGCGTTACTCGCAACTAAGCTTAATTCAGGAAAGTTTCCCTGGATATACATACAGCTGAGTAGCATGCGCAGGCGCACTGCACGTACGTTACAGTCACACTTGCAGTTGTTACAGTTTCGTTACAGTTGTTATGCTTATACTTGTCCGCTATGACGGAGCAAGCACGCACGTTTCACGAACCCGCGTGTATGTGTAGAAGGTGTTCTCGACAGTTCTTGAACAAGGTCATCACCGTGATCGGTGAGCGCTAGCAGCTGGACCGGACTTCTTAATCGCGGCTATGAGGGGTCTAAGTGTAGTGAAGTACGAGGTATAGCACAGCTGGTGGAAATCCTGAATGCCTCTTACGATAAAATGATCTATGATGCCTCCTGTCCTGGACGTGGCAGCGAGGTTTCTTGATGACCTGTCCATATTCAAGCCTTCTTTCGCGCGGTATAAAGACAGGCGTTGTTGGGTCTTGATAAATTAATGCTGAAGTCACCGGCAATATTGAGAGGCCTGGTTCTCTCGGCAGATTTATTGTAGGAAGCATTGACCCCGGTTTTACGTATGCGGCGTGATCCACGTTTCGGACCACGTGAACGAGTGCATTGTAGTTTAGGGTTTTCCAGGGGTCTTCTGTCTTCAGCTTCCTCACTATTTTTGCGTCCGCCGCGGTGGTGTAGCGGTTACGGTGCTCGGCTGCTGACCCGAAGGTCGCGGGTTTGATTCCGGCCGCGGCGGTCAGATTTCGATGGAGGAAAAATGCTAGATGCCCGTGTACTGTGCGTTTTCGGTGCATGTTAAAGAATAGCAGATGTTCAAAATTTCCGGAGTCGCTCGCTACGGCGTCTCTCATAATCATATATTGTGGTTCTGGGGCAGAAAACCCCAACCATTATTATTATTATTATTATTATTATTGTCATTATTATTATTATTATTATTATTATTATTATTATTATTATTATTATTATTATTATTATTATTATTATTATTATTATTATCAATTTCCTTGTTTTCAATGTGTGTGTTCGTGGTTACTGTGTTGGTTGAGACTTTGTATCACCTGCGGCACGTACCCGAATAACATGAACTCTGGTATGCGGGTATGTGCCACACGTGACTGAGAGAAAGGGTATTCACAAACCTTAGAGGGCAACCACCACATGTTTGGATCGAAACTAGGCATTTCCAAGCGAAACAAGAATCATCAAGTTGACAACGCCGTCGCCGGCGGCGGGAAGGTGGAAGAGAGTGAGACGGCAGGCGCGCATGTCGATGCTCGTCTTGGCCGCACGCGTCGTCGTCACTGGTGGCAGCATGGTGGTGACGCCGGACTTTGGCAACTTGTCTCACATCAGCTACCTTTTGTGCCAGCACCTCGACGAGCATCGCGTCTTCGAGATTTTTCACGCCGAGTACATAGCCATCAAGCACGTTTAGAACACCCTGCACCCCATAAGAGTCAGTCCCAAGGACAGAAAGGTGTGCGACAGCCGCAAATCAATGACCGCAGTGCACAGGCACTGCCGGAACCAAAGCGAGCGGCTCGCAGGAATTCGCGTGCTGTCTGCCGATTGCAAAAGCCCACTCAAGAGAGTTTTGGCCGCACAGCACAGAAGGAACGCAGGGGGCGTAACAGTTCCTTCGATGGCGACGTCAACGAAATGGAGGACAAGGCGGAAGTCAATGATCTGGGCTACGTGCCTCTCTTTGAGCGTCTGCCAGTCAACGAAGAGGACACGTCCGTGGTTTCGCTGGAAAAATCACATGAGACTTATAAGCTTCTCGTCTCAACACTCGGACTGGAAGGGACGTGCATGGACCTTTTGCAACAATCATTCCCAAAAACTACCGAAAGTGTTAGCCAATGAAAGCGAATGCCCCTAGAGGAACTGGAATCTCTGGAAGAAATGTTCGGCTCAGTGAACCAACCCTTCTCCACCTTGCACGAGGTGACAGAACCGTGGAACTGCCAAATGCTTCCCAACATGAACTGCGTTATTAGCATGGACACGAACGACGTACACGTTTACGAGAACAAGGAGAATGCGGTTGCTGAGAAGGCCATGAACTCCTCATGTATCAGCCTGCTGCATTTAATCAACGACTTCAACGTCATAGGCCTCGTGATCACGGAGAAACCGCTTAAATCGTCCCGCTACCGCCGGTTCAGTTGGAAGAGCATTAGACCACGAAGACGTCTCGAGAGCAAGCTCGACGAGCTCCAGCAATTGATCCCGTCCCAATTCCTACTGGAAAGTCGACACATATCGGTGCCACAACGTGCTTCTGCCTCGGGGCTCGCGAATGCACTTCCATTGCAACGCAAGGCTCGTCATCGCCAGCGCCTATCAACTGAACTGCGGAAAAGACGTAAACGAGCCCACTTATTTCTGTTGCGGCCACGTTATCACCGCTCAAGCTGCACCCTGGACACGTGCGATTCATATTGGGCTCCCTGGGAGGATCTTGCAAAATAGTGCGGAACGGAGCAACTTGGAGCGTGCCAGACTCTATCGAAGAGGAGGAAACCGAGGCGGCATCAAGAGCACGTGCACGTGGACGGTGCAGCAGTTCGCCTTTAGTATTGTCATTAAACGGACGTCTCTCTTTCACGTCTGGGGAACCAGTCATTTCGTAACACAATGATTCCCTGCTGTGCCAATTTTGGTATATTACAAGTCATAGAGAAGACCAGGAGAGCGCCCAGACGTAGGTGGCTGGATAGATAGATACCTAGATAGAAACGCCTAAAGTGCCTGAGGTTCGCTGATAAATGCTTCGCATATAAAAGCTCGCAAGCGGGCACTTATTTCCGGGCGTACTTGCGCACCGCAAGAGCGTTGTGTAGCGCGTTTCTCATGCTGCCTTGCTGCGGCGGCAAGCGCAATGGCGGCCGTCGTAGCAGACGACGCGAATGTCCTCACCCTCAGCGGAGCGCGCGGGCATCAAGACACCCTAGCGCGAAATTCACCAGGATCTATTCGGAGACGAGCGACACCGGAGCGCGCCAGCAGCCGTCGGCCGCGTCGGCGGTCGGCCGACGCCGGATTCTAGAGGGCCGTTTTTTTGCTGACGTCGCGTGGCCGTGACGCCCGCGCTCATCGACGTTACGCTGGGGTATATCAGAGCCATCAATTGGCTAAACGGGCGCCAGTGATCGCCGCGGACCGAGAGGTCGTGGGTTTAACTCCTGTCAACGGAACTCGTTCTTAGTTTTTTTTTCTTTGCCATCTGATGGCGTTCGTTTTGCTGACGTATTTCCGTGACGGAAATACGCCATGGAAGTCTTAGTGGACCCCGGCATAAAGTACATTCGTGTAAAAAAACGATTTTTTCAATATTGCAAACGAAAGATAGGCAGAGAGAAAAAAACAGGGCAGGAAGGGTAACCGCAGGTTACGAGTCTTGTTGGCAACAATGCACTCGGAGATTGGGCGAATGCACAAAAGAGGAGGGAAAAAAACAGAAGAGGAATAAGATCAATCCTTTGGACAGTCTTTCAATCAGTTCCGTAGCTTTCAGAAAAACACAAACGCTTTCAAAGAAGAACGCCCCGACGATTGCTGCCTTCGAGACAACTAATTTCGTGAACAAAATTTTCATTTTCATACTGCTCCTTTAATATTATTATTATTATTATTATTATTATTATTATTATTATTATTATTATTATTATTATTATTATTATTATTATTATTATTATTAGTAGTAGTAGTAGTAGTAGTAGTAGTAGTAGTAGTAGTATATACTACAATGTTTTCATTGTTACTTCACACTGCACATTGCGGGGTTTGAGTGGACTGATTTGTTTTATTGTGTGCGTCGCATTTAGTTTATTAGCTATTTATTAGTCGCTCCACAATACATTCATTGCACATTCATTTTGTTAACTGCATAACATCTACATGCATTTTTTTCTTCGTTACTGTGCTCAACTTTTTCGGAAATTTCGAGCATGAAATAAACTCTCACCTAAGCTTGCACGCTCGGAACACCCAAGCATCAACCGAACCCAGATACCCATCGAAACTTCACAACAATAAAAGACAGATTTTCGTTGTTAATGTTATTCAACGCCAAACAACGTATTTGGCTCTCCAATAGCAGGCATAAAACGTGGTATAACTTACGGATGGACACAAATACGTTGCGGTAGTGGATCACCCACCTGAAAAAAAAAAAAATAGGGACGTCCAATGCTTATGTCGAACACTGGCAAGCCGTACTTAAGCTGTATAAGAAGGCATGTATTGGCTGGGGCCCTGACGAGAAAGAGCTCACAGGGTCTCTTATGCATTCACTTAAGACGACAAGAAGGCGAAAGCCATGTTCTTTCTCTTCTCTCGATGTATTGATCCTGCCCCGCCACCCTTCTAAAGATTTGACCTTTGATGAAGATAGATGTCATGTGATGACGTCATCACGTGACGTTACGTCACGAGACGTCAAAGTGACGTCACGATGACGTCATAAGTATGTCACAAATTTTGGCAATCTGTGACATCATCGTGACGTCATCACGTCATGATGCTCTTTTGCATCAATCGTCCCCGACGCCGCGGGACGGCGACGCCGACGGTCAAATGTCGCGTTTGATGAGTGATATGAGGCTTTCGCCTTAATAATATTGTTGGGACCTAGGAAAGAAGATAAAGAGGATGCGGAGAAGCGACCCACTACGCACGTGATTTTTTCTTCTTCAGATTCTATGTCGCCATTAAAGCGATCGTAGTTCATTCTATTACGCATTGAGTATTTGTTGCCGTGTGCTACAGGATTTGCTCTGTCGTGCCATAACAAATGGTGCCGAAAACCCGGGATCTGCGGCTCATCGGCGACACGGAGGGCAGCATCGACAAGAACGATTTTTCCGAGGAATAATCGTCGGTGCTTTGTAAGCCTCGTCGGTGGCCTGGCCCAGCTGCGTGAACGAGTGGATGCAAGCCACTGTGAGTACACTGTAGCAATGGATCGTTTGAAGCAGAAGAGATCATTGGCACGAGCTCAGAATACCAAGATAATCAACGAGGCGACAGCTATTTTGGAAAGCGACAGCGACGATAGAGCGACAATCATCGCATTGAAGTAGCGGCTGAAATCCAGCAATGAAAAGCTGAAGACATCGGAAGAAATGGAAGATCACATTCCAACAGAGGAGCTCGCGTCTGAATACGCCGCAGCAGCAGACTGCGATCAAGCGGTAGCGACACTTGCACGTCTATAGTGCCGAATCGAGGACATCAACAACGCACAGAGAGCCGTCGGCGCTGGAAATTCAGCAAGTACCATCCATGCTCCTCCGAATGTCGGCAATGTAAATATCGGACCCCGCCTACCTCGACTGGAGATCAAGCCGTTTAACGGAAACTTACGGGAGTGGACGGCTTTCTGGGAGCAGTTTGAAGGCATGCATTCAAATACGACACTAAGCGAGACGGACAAGTTCCATTACCTTCGGAATTACCTGAGAGGAGAAGCGGCTGCAATCGCTGGATTTGCGACTACAAGCGCATGCTACGGAAATGGAGTTCAGCTGCTCAAAGACAGATATGGGAATAAACGGCAAATAGAGCAACATCACCTACGAGCCTTGAGAGACATTCGATGCGTGAGATTGGCATCTGATGTACAACAGCTGCGCAATCTATACGATCAAGTCCAGATGAACATGCGTGGTCTCGACGCTCTCGGGGTGCCGACAAGCAGCTTTTCTGCGATGCTCTATGACATTCTACTAAAAGCACTGCCACAAGAGATCGTCATTTCTTTTCACCGCCAGCGCCGTATAAGTGAAGTCATGCTCCGAAAATCGGTTGCTACAAACGAAGGAGCAGCGTCATCGTGTCAGGAGCTCGAGAGTTTGCTACATTTTACCCGCGTCGAAATCGAAAGCCGAGAGCGATCAGAGACACAAGAATCGTCAGAACGCACTTACAACCGCAAGCATATTCTATCGGCATCTGTGCTGCATACCGCGCATACGAGAAAGCAGAAATGTGGTGAGTGCTTCTTCTGCAAATCCATGAGACATGAAAGAGGTATGCGACAGTTATCTAACGCTCGAAGAGAAGAAGGATAGACTAGGCAGAAACATGAGGTGCTATAAATGCACTATACGGGGACACCCAGCCCGAGAAATTCGAAGACGCATATAGTGCATTTCTTGCAAAAAAGGCACGCAACAACTATGTGCAACCCAAACGCCAAAGAAAAGAGCACTAAGAAATTGAACGCAACGACAGCATGCGTTAACGAAACGCAGTCAGGTCAGAACGAAAGATCAACTGCCGTAACGCGCTGCCAACTTGACGAAGGTGTACATCTTCAAACCTTTCGTTCTTGGGTGGGATAAGAAGATAAGGTTTGCTACATAAGAGGAATCTTAGACAGCGGCAGCCAGCGTTCATTTATAAAGGAAGAACTCGCTACACGTTTGCAGCTGAAAGTAATCGGAGAAACGAAGCTGGCAATCAACACGGTTGCGTCTGTAGCACCTTCCCAACCACGACGAAGTAAAATACAGTTGAAACCCGCAATAACGAAATCGGCGGGGAAAGCACAAAATTTCGCTCTTGTGGGAATTTCGTTGGCGCGAGAATGCAACAGAAAAGACATGGAATTTGGAAAAATCACATTTTATTTCCAAAAGTCAGTAAGTTTGCTTTGGCGGGCCTTATTATGCAGCAGTTTCATGCCTCTCGGTCGGGAATCTCGTTTGCCACGGCACTAAGTTCGCCCCATGCACTGGTCAGTGACGGCGGTACTGCACTGTCAGCAGTACCGTCATCAAGTGCGCCTACAGGCGAACCTTCTTCCGGCTCCGCTGGATCAGCGCCGCTCAGCGCAGAATCATGGACAGTGAGCTGCATGCAACGCCGAATTCTTCGGCGATGTCCATTTTTTTCCTGGCCGTTTCCACCTCACTGATGATTGCAGCCTTATCTTCCAGCGCAATGATCTTCCGCTTTTTCGCTGGAGGCGGCATCTTCGCATGCAGCGAAATCGGACGAAGCAATCGCAACACACAGTTCACGTTGCACCAAGCGACCAAGCAAACGCTCCACAAATGGCTCCACGCACGCGACCATGTGCGCGCAAAGCCGACAAAGCCAAGCACAGAGCCAAGCCAACGAAGGAAACTCCATGAGGAATGTGGATTTGACTACGTAGTCCGCGATAACGAGCAGGTGCTTCGGCAAGCCATCATCATCATCATTGTCGCCAGCTTTATGTTTTCTTTTAAACAATGATGGCGGCTGCCTCTCAAGTGCGCTTTAGCGAAAGTTTTGCACAATTTAAGTGTAGCATGGATGCATTTCAGCAGTTTTCGAATGTAGTTAATGTTGCGAGAGCGAGAGTAGATTTGCGCACTCATGTTTCAAAAATTTCGTTAATGAGGTACTGCGGTATGAATACCTTTCGTAGTCGCGAGTTACGAAATGCATTGACTCCTATGGGCGTTCGCCGGTGCTCCGAAAATATTTCGTTGCGGTGAGAATTTCGTGTCCTCGGGATTTCGTTTTCGCGGTTTTCGACTGTAGTCGAAGTGCACGTGAGGAGTCAGTTTGGTGACAAAGAACAGGTCATCGAAGCTTTCACGATACCAGAGATCTTTCAAGACGTCGCAGTGACGAATGCTGACTCTTCCTTTGGCAAGAACCTTCGTGAACTAAAGATGGCATTAGCGGGCCAGCTTACCTTTCCTATATGGTGCAAGCCGAGCCTGGAATAAGCATGCTTATTGGATCAGACCAAATATGGAAGATCATAACCGGTGAAGTTATTAGAAGCCAAGAAATTGAAGGACTAGTGGCTATTAACACCATAATGGGTTGGACACTACAAGGACCTGTGAAGAAAAGGAGCTTTGTTCAAAGCACACCCATGGTGATGGTATGTGTATTAAGAACAGATATACGTTTTCAATCGGAGATTAATGATTATCTGCAGTCCTTTTGGACTCTGCATGTTATGGGCATCTCCCCAGAGGAAGAACAGCTAACTTCTTCAAGCACGTTGTCCAGGTTATTAAAGAATATTGTCAAGAAGCATCGACGTTACGAAGTTGCAGTGCTGTGCAAAGAACCTGACATAGAACTAATTAAAGACAACTACCTCGTAGCACGTAACCGCCTTCAGAGCCTTGTACGACGATTATCAACGAAAAAGGGTCTGCTGTAACGGTACGACCATGCCATTCCACAGTATGCTGACTCGGGACACGCGGAAGTAGTTCTCCAAAAGGAAACCCAATGAGGATGCCGCACCGAGACGTCATCCGGGAGGACTCGATCACTACGAAGCTGAGGGTGGTATTTGATGCCTCGTCGCATGCAAGAGACCAAAAATCGCTGAATGATTGCCTACAAACCGGGCCGAACTTGAATCCTAAGCTGCTACAAGTCCTAATGCTATTTCGCTGGTACAAACTACCACTGACTGCAGACATAGAAAAAGCGTTTCTGCAGGTTGGTGTTAGACCACAAGACAGATCTCTTCAGGTTCTTGTGGTTTGCTGAGAAGCCGACGTTACCATTTAGGGAAAGCGACATACAGGTCTGGCGAATGACAAGAGTACCTTTCGGATCGACGTCAAGTTGATTCATGCTTACAGCGACCATTCAACATCACGTCAAAGTTGGTGTAGACAACGAGCAGCACGGAGTGGCCCAACTACTTGCGAAGTCATTCTATGTAGACGATTTGCTGATTGGGGCGAATAATTTACAGGCAGCTGTAGAGCTATACGCCACCACAAAGGCAATAATGAATGACGCTGGAATGCCACTCAGAAAATGGACAAGTTGTCAAGAGCTGCAGGACATATTCGACTCAAACGGGCCAGCTGTACACAACAGCAGCGGACAAACGTCATCCAAAACAAAAGTCCTCAGAATGACATGGAACATGGAGACCGACAGCCTTACTTACAGCTCTCAAGATATCTTGTCATTCCTGGAGAAGGCTCAAGATACAAAGCGCTTTCTTCTGCAAACAGTGTCGAGAGTTTATGACCCACTGGGACTAGTTGCTTCTTTCGTGGTATGAGGAAAGATGTTATTTCCGCAGCTGTGGGTCCGTAAAGTCAACTGGGATGAAGAGCTGCCAGATGGTATAGCACGACAGTGGATGAGCTGGAGAAGTGATTTGGTTCACCTTCCCAAGGGCAATGTTCCCAGAGGTTTGACGTCAGAGGCAGCTGATATTCGTGGCATTCAAATACACGTCTTTGTGGACTCAAGCACGAAAGCTTATGGAGCGTGCGCATACGTTCGCGCTGAGCTAGCTAACGGCGACATCAGCACAGGTCTCATTGCTGCGAAATCAACAATCGCCCCATTGAAGCCTCCCTCTTTACCACGCCTCGAGCTAATGGGAGCGCTAATAGGCAGCAGATTGCTGAAACATACGTGTAGAAGCATATACTCCTTTTAGATGCGAAGCATCCCTTGTTCGGGGGTATGTCCTGCAGTGGGCTAGTCCGCACTCACACTACGCATGCGCAGGAGGTGACGGCCAAGCGGGTTTCCTCTGGGTTGCTGCCCGCAGGAGAGTCGGCGGGGGAGCAGGTGGGCTGCGCGGTGTGCTTCCAGGGGGGGGGGGTGCAGAGGGAGGGTGCGAACGGGTTTAAAAGACGATAGTCTTTCTTGGGGAACCTAAACGCAGACATCTTGGTTTGTCTGTCACCTGACTCAACCACCCGGCCAAAGTTGAACCACTTGCCGAAGGGCCAGCCATCTTGCACTGCTGACTAGGTTCATACCTCTGTACACTGTCGATCAAAAAGCAAACATTACGCATATCTGAGGCGCAACATCACTAGGTAAGTATTAGGTGGTGTGTTCATTTAATACAAAATACATAGATACCTAATTCTAAAGACCCTAGTTTCTTAAGCTGCGCTGAAAATGCGGTATGCACGCAGACGAACGCCCTCTACCACGGAAAAAGGAAAGAACCTCCTTCGTTCTCTCTGCACAACATGGCCTCCGAGATGGCGAGCGCGAAACCCGCCGCGCGCCCGCCATCTCGGAGGCCATGTGCACGAACTCATGTTTCCCGACGTATTGCCAGATGTCGCCCATATCTCACGCAGCGCTAATCTATCGTTTTTCGGGACATTTTGGCGACAAGCACGCAGATACGCGGACAATTTTCTGTCCTGCTGTGTACAGCATTCCTTCCGGTTCCTGCTGCTTGCCGGTTCTAGAAGCGGGTTTTGAGGAGAGGGTTTCTGACTCTCTGGGTACCTTTGCGACGACGCCGAGGTCGGTAGCATGCCCAATGACAGAACGCGATCGTGCAAGTGCTCCGGCTTCGCATCGCCTCATGGTCCCCTTTAGCGGGAGATGGTGTAATTTTTTTGACAGACCAGTTTCTTTTAAGTGGACAGACTCCACAATTGTCCTGAATTATATTCAAGCATATTCATGCAAGCATGAAGTCTTCGTTAAAATCCGCATCGCTGAAATCAAAGCAGTGACACAAACACGGGATTGCAGCTGACGGCATTGTCCAGGTGATGAAAATCTCGAGGACTTGCTAACGAGAGGTGAATCGCTGGACGCCTTGATACAAAAGAACGTTTGTTGGCAAGGACCGAGTTGGCTGCGGCTAAGTCCTTCTGAATGGCCACTCAGGACACTCTTAGCCGCTGAAGAGGATCAGGAAGTAATCAACTCGGCACATATAGCCTTTCAAGTAAGTGACAAAACGTATGAGCGGAGAGCGCCAATATTTCACGTAACAAGACACAGTTCCCTCATCAAACTGTTGAGAGTCACGGCGTGGGTACGGCGCTTCATACACAACGCTAATGAAAGTTGCCCGAGGTATGGATGACTGAAGACAGAGGAAATATTTTCAGCTATGCGTTGCTGGATACACCGAGTTCAAAGTGAAGCCTTTGGTGATGAAATGTTTGCGCTTCCTAAGAAGCAGGTTCTACCTAAAAGTTCAAATGTGAATGACTTGCGACCATTTCTAGATGGAGAAAACCTACTTCGAATTGGTGGGAGGCTGCAAAACCTCAATGAAAACCTTGGTACAAAACATCCATTGGTGATACCTGATGGTCATTATTTCACGTTTCTTGAAGTTGGAGATTCCCATGTTCGCACAATGCATGGAGGCATAACCGCCAGGCTAAACCACCTGAGAGAGCGAGCTCGCCGAACAGTGATGACGGTGATAAACGGTTGTGCGTTATGTGCTCGCTATAGAGCAAAGGCAAGCTCACCGCCACAAGCTCCACTTCCGACCTGCAGGATTGAAAGATCCAAGGCATTCGACACTAAAGGAGTGGATTTCGTAGGACCATTCTTCGCCAAAGAAGCTGGACAATGCGACCAAAAAATGTTCTAATTTTTACTTGTGCATCAACGGGGGCGATACACTTGGAGTTGGTGACCGACATGACTGCGAAAGGCCTCCTGCTAGCATTCTGAAGATTTAGTGCCCAGCGTCATTTACTCAGACAAAGCTCGATCATTCAGAAGAGCGTCTAAGGAACTCAGGGAGGTAATGGACCGAATCAAAGAGACCGACTTCCAGTCGTTCATCACGACACAGCGGATTAAATGGAAATTCATCGTGGATACGGCGGCGTAGTGGGGCGGTTGGTGGGAAAGACTGATTAGATCAGTGAAAGACGTCTCTACGAAAAGTCCTCGGACGAAACAGCCTTTTTGCTAAAGAACTCGGTACGCTACTTACCGAGGTCGAGGCTGTGGTTAATTCCCGACCACTTACTTACGCCTGCCTCTAAGCTGGTGAGCCATCCGCGATTACGCCAGCACATTTTTTTATAGGCCAACAATATACCACTTTGCCGGATGGTGATTCAACAGAAGATTCAGTGAACCACAGCGGTGCGAAGGAATATTCACAGTGTTTACAACACCGCCAAAGTTTGTTGGATCATTTTTGGAGACGTTGGAAGCACGAGTATATTCTCACTCTACCATCCGCACATCGTCCTCCTGGATCTTCTTCCTGCAACCAGCCGTTGGAGACATCATGACTGTGGACACACCCAACAAAGCGAAGTTTATGTGGCCTCTGGCAAAAGTTGAAGAAGTTTACCTCGGCAATGACGGAATTGTTCGCGCTTGCCTGTTACGCCTGGGTAGCGGAAAAATTTTGAAAAGACCCACGCAGAAGATATACTACCTGGAGATCGGTGCTACCACAACTGAGGCCCCGGAAGATGTTGGGATTTAGAAAAGAAGACAAAGAGGAAGCGGAGAAGCGACCCACTACGCACGTGTTTTTTTCTTCTTCAGATTCTATGTCGCCATTAAAGCGATCGTAGTTCATTCTACTACGCATTGAGTATTTATTGCCGTGTGCTACAGGATTGGCTATGTCGTACCATAACATATATGTTGAACTTGTGACGCGGCAAAACTGAGTATTTTAAATGGCCATTTCGAAAGTGGCGATTAGTTTGCTTTTTTTTCTTTTGTTTATGTGACTATAAAAAAACATGCTATTATCTGCTTCGTCAAAAGAAAATCTGACATTGATTTCTAAGCTTCTGTAGCTCCGTGAAGCTGGTAATATTTGTATGCCCATGAAGGCGCTGTGGGTATTTGATGAATAAATAAATAAATAAATAAATAAATAAATAAATAAATAATAAATAAATAAATAAATAAATAAACAGGTTTTATTAGTATTAATAATGATATTTAGCATCACCAAATTTCAGAACCTGAATGCCACGATTTGGGGTACTCCACTGTACGTTTTATAAATCGCCGAAATATACACCCTGAGTCTATCCCACAAGCCTGTATATTCAGGTATCTCACGTATTATTCAGGCATCTCAACTCCTTGAAGACTTACTATCTGCCGCAGCTGTACCAGAAAAAAAAGGAAAGCGATGCTTTCACGGACCTCCATGTTACTTTCTATCGTTGAGGCTTCGAAGGAAATGCACTTGGCAGTTGGAAACACGTGGAGAAGGAGCTCCGCTCACTGTCGCGAAAATTTGTAGTACGCGGTGTGCTTTACCTCACGCCGTCCGTCCGTAGTGCATGATCAGTGCCCCGATCATGTACTGCGCCCAGCGGGGAACTATACCTATACCGGTGCTAACCGAATATGTACAGATGGTTACAAACCAGTGTTACTGTCATCACGGTCTTTTGTAGCGCTGCCATTTGAGAAAGGTAGCAAATTTAGTTTTCATAGGAAACACTGCCTGGGAGGGTTCAGGCCTGGAGGGTTCATGGCGTGCGCGAGAAACTAAAACCGCGCGAAGTTTGCTTGCACGCGCTTTTCGTGATGTCCAGGGTCACCTGACTGAGATGTATGGCGCGTCTCAGCCACTCAGCGTTGCGGATGCGCCGGCTCTACGAAAGAGAACGTGAAAAAAAGAGGTTGACGGCGCGGCGAGGGTGCGGCGGCGTGGACAAAGCAGCGCCGCTACTTTCCAACATCAAGGGGATTTACAGCAGCGTAGAGTTACTGTATGTGCTACCTTTAGGTAGCAATATGCTACCTCAAGGTAGCATATACAGTAACTCTACAGCCGCGGAGCCAGTAGCGACATCTTGTGGCGTTTTGTCCAACTGCAATAATTTTTTCACCTTTTTCCGTCGCGTTGCCTTTATTGTCGCAAAAAAAAAAACAGCCACTACAATACTGTGAGTTGCTAATTGTCTAATTACTAAAGTTTTACACAGAGTCCGTAACCCGGCAAGTCGTTGCAAGGTTATTTTGTAGGTCTCTAATTAAACTATGCATAATCAGGTGTCGCCAGAACCTTTGTCCGTCTCGTGCACGCCTCCGGTAACCCGGCCCGAACTTGTGACGTACGTTGTTTACAAAAAGGCCCCGCATGATGACATCATCGCTTTTTGCTTCTGTGTCAAATTCGGCACTTTCACTAACTTCAACACTCAATTAAAATACTGTTTAGGCTGCATTTGTGGCTGATATTGTACCGATGGCACCTATATACACCCATTAGTGCGAGGCAACACTCAAATTGTGTCCGGATTTTCGTGTCACCACTCCTTTAAAGGGACACTAAAGGCAAATAACAATTTACGTCAGAGTGAAAGCTCAATGTATGACAACGTCTAAAACGGCAATATTATCAACAGCAGTGCCCTACTTACCGAGAAATTAAGCTAAATGTATCACACGATTAGCGCCACGAGAGCGACATTTTGGAAATGATCCCGATGACGTGAGAGAGTCCGACTACAATTAATCACTCATAATCAAACTAGCTGCAATTAAAAAAGAACCTTCCGTGCATCAAGAGACGTAATAAAATGCTGCTTGTTCGTTTCTGTTTGATTCATGGAAAAAAGAACCTCATTGGCGTTGCCATGGGGAAAGGCGCGCGTTGTTCAAAGGTTCCGTTTTCGCCGAACTGCGCTTCGCCCGGCGCCCTGCTTTGCTCGCGCGGTGGCGACTCAGTGGTAGTTTCGGTATCGCCTACTGCTGCGTGTGTTTTGCGCGCTCGTGAAAGTCGCTCTGACAGAAAGTTCGGCAAAATGCCGCATGCATGTGATGTTGCCGGATGCCCGAATGGTGCACGCCGCCAGTGCACACCGCCGCGCAGTAAAGGCGGGCAACGTTGGGCACGGCAACAGTGACGTGAGAAAAACCGCTTTCAGGCGGGTGATTTGAAGTGCGCTAACGCGATGCGGACCACTAAAACGTTATTTTATTTCAAAATAAGCACTTCCTTGGCACAAAAGTAGCACTCCGAGGTTTCTGGACCGCTCTTTCAACAATCAACGTCAACTTAATATTTGCCTTTAGTGCCCCTTTAATTCCCCAGCTCTGCAGAAGGGCGAAGAAGTTCTGCCTTGGGACACTGCCGTGCTTTGAAGCTTGCCAAGTGGCTGCCAGACTTCCGGGTTTGACTCTCTTCTCCATTCATGTGAAGAAACTAAAGTAAACGAAAGGACAACTTGCCGCCGGCAGGGACTGAAGTTGCAACCTTCGGATGCAGGTTCAGTCCAACCTTCGGATCCCTAGGCTGCAGTTCGGTCCCCGCAGGCAAGATGCATTTTCTTTTCCCCTTTACTTTCTTCACATATATATCATAATATAATACGCTTAAAGGAGTCCAATTAATAATAATATCTGGGGTGTAACGTCCCAAAACCACGATATGATTATGAGAGATGCCGTAGTGGAGGGTTCAGGAAATTTCGACCACCTGGGGTTCTTTAACGTGCACCTAAATCTAAGTACACGGGCCTCAAATATTTTCGCCTCCATCGAAAATGCAGCCGCCGCGGCCGGGATCCCGCGACCCTCGGGTCAGCAGTCGAGCGCCATAACTACTAGCCATAACAGTACAACTGACGTCCACTATACCTTGCTTGGCTTCGTTATCTGCTGGGTTTTATTAGTATTAATAATGATATTTCCATAGCATAACCAAATTTCTGAAACTAAATGTCATGATTTCGGGTTCTCCACTCTACGTTATATAAATCGCGGAAATATACACGCTGAGTATATCCCACAGGGTGTATATTCAGGTATGTATTATTCAGGCATCTCAGCCCCTCGAAGACGTACTATTTGCCGCAGCTGGATCAGAAAAAAAGGAAAGCGATGCTTTCACGAACCTGCATGTTACTTTCTATAGTGGGGGCTTGGAAGGAAATGCACTTGGCAGTTGGAAACACGTGGAGAAGGAACTCCGCTCACTGTCGCGAACATTTGTAGTACGCGGTGAGCTTTACCTTACGCCGTCCATCCGTAGTACATTATGACGGCCCCGATGACGTACTGTGCCCATCGCGGCACACCTTTGGCGCCAAGCCGCTGAAGGACTGGAAAGAGCCCGGCCTTCGGCAACAGAGCTTGCCACGCTGATGCGAAGCTCTCTGGTGCTATGCCACGCTTCGTAAAGCCCATCTTCTCGAGCAAGTACTCAATCGTGTTGACTACGCGGCTGGTTGTGCCTGCAGGTCATGAAACAAAGGGCGCGATGTACAAAAATTGGCCGCGTATCTGCGTGCTTCGCTGCAAATGTCGTAGAAAGACAATAGTCTTCTGCCGGTCGTACTACATAAGTCCTCCTCCTCTATGTTGAATTGCCGCATCCGGCTCATAGCGTCGCATTTTCAGCGCTGCCTAAGAAAGACTAGCATTTTCGGCGCAGCCCAACAAACACTAGGTTATTTAGAATTACGTATCTATGTATTTTCTAGTAAAGCAACGCACCACCTAATACTTACGTATTTATTTGGCGCCTCAGATATGCGTGTTGTTTGATTTTGATCGACAATGCTCACAATTAAGAAGGAACGCAGCTACCAGTTCAAGAGGCTGGGCGTTCAGCAAGTGCTTAAACTTTGGCCGGGTGGCTGAATCGTGTGACAGAGAGACAGGCAGACCGAAATTTCTGCGTTTAAGTTCCCCAAGATAGACTATCGTCTTTAAAAGCTCAAAAATCCGAAATTCACAAGCTTTTAATGCAAATGGTGAGATTATCAGCTCGATAATCAAACTGACTCCGATGACCTTCCAGGTTCAAAGTGTGTTTTACTCAATGGATTCATTTACACTGGTGTTTCCCAGAGACTGAGCAACCTAAAGGGACGCTTATGAAAACATTTTACCTGGCATAAGTAATTAGAGAGAGAGAGACAGAGAGTGTGTGTGTGTGTGTGTGTGTGTGTGTGTGTGTGTGTGTGTGTGTGTGTGTGTGTGTGTGTGTGTGTGTGTGTGTACCGCAGTAGAATATACCGCAGTAGAATTTGATTGCAGGGCAAAGGCCCCTCCCATGTTCCGCCAATCAACCCGGTACTGTGCTTTCTGCTGCCACGTTATACCTCAGCATCAGATGCCATTTCTATGTGCCAAACTGAGAAGTATTGCATGTCTGATTTTTAACATGAAGGACTTGGTGCCTCTCCGAGTGAAGAAAATGATAGTTGATGTTCCAGCATATACAGTAAAAGCTCGTTAACTTGATCCCCGTTAAGTCGGAAAATCGGATAATCCGGACGTGTTCTACGGTCCCGGCAAGCATATGTATTATTTGATGGCATCAAACTCACGTTCATTCAGTCGTGTTTCGTCGCAACCCGGTTAATTCGGACGATTCTCGGCGTGCGCCAGACACGAAGCGCCGCTATTGTGCGACGCAAAGGAGCGAGAACGGCGTTCGCAGACAACATAAACGAGGCGGCGCCATCCGCATCGCTGTTGCCAATAACGTGAACTATACCATAGAGTTTCATACAATACTTACTAGAGGGAACTCTGGCGCTAGTGTCTATGGGAGCTGCAACGCATGGCGCTTCAGCCAGCATGCTAATGATGGTTAGTACATTGATTTTTCTGAACTTCGTTCGTTCGGCTCTGTTTGGCTCCGCCTCGCCTGCATCCGCTTTGTCGCTAAACGAAGTTCAGAAAAAGTCACCAGTTCGACTTCACCCCTTTAACTTTTTTGGCCTCGCCAATTCAAATCTGGTCACGAAGTTCACAACGATCCGTTCTTTTATCGGAAAGAAAACCAAAACATAGCAATAAACAAAGCCACAAGTGCGTTCGAAGCCCGCACGTACGAAGACTATGCAAATCCGTGTACTACCCATCATTACCATGATGGCTGAATGATTGCAGCGCGACAGTCCCCTCTAGTTAATTTTAGGAAACTCTATGAACCATACTGTAACGACGTTTCTGGTTGATTTCCGGTTAGCGCGTTTCGGGTTGATCCAGAGCGGAAGGTCTTCAGCCGCGGTCACAATGTGAACAACGTCGTGAGTGGCGAAAATTGCGGCTTTTAAACTGCTCTTATGCAAAGTAAGCTCCGGATTTGAGTATTAGTAAAAAAATGCATCAAGTATATTGACATAATAGACGTGTGTTTGTTTTCTTGATACTTTCGATAATTCTGATTTTGGTTAATTCGGTCATTATTCCTGGTCCAGTGGGGTCCGAATTAAGGAGATTTAAGTGGAGTATGCTGATATATGGTATTGCGATTTTCACATTTTGTTCACAGCGCTGCAAAGTAAGTATAGACAATTTACTTAGAAATATAGTAAAAAAAGTGATGTTGTGGTAGTACAGAACATGCGTAGCTTTTAAGGGCTCGTTTTTCTTTGCTAGACACAATATTAATGAGAACTAACAGACAGCAATGCCAAGGAAAGTATAGGGGGTGTTATTTGTTATAATAGGAATATAAATGTGAAGAAAATAAAGTGGACGAAAAGATAACTTGCCGCCGGCAGGGACCGAACCTGCGAGCTTCAAATAACGCGTCCGATGCTCTACCACTGAGCTACGGCGTTGGTCATCCCCCCGTCCACTTTATTGAGTATATATCGGCATTTAAACCTAGGAGTGTTAGTCATATATTAAAATTTTATATGTTCCAGGATTTGTTTACCAGAACTGTTATCCTGCGATACAACTAGAGTTACGATTTCGAAGTGCCCTATATATATGTTGCTCGTCGGCCGCTGAGAGAAAAAGAAAAGTGTTTTTATGTACCACGGTCTTCTACCAGATATGCAGAAGCACGAAGGAGCGTATATATTCACATAACTTTTAATGAACTGCCTCAAGAATTATTTTCTGCTGCTTCAAAAAAGCATTTGAAGTTATTCTCTGGGTTGTGAAATTAGATTTGGTATATGGACTACTTTTAGGTAGTGTATGCCCTTTGTTCTTTTCCTGCTATTTTTTATTTATTGCTTGTGAACAAGCACTCGTGTCACTTATTCGTCTGTTTGTTGACAAAAACAAAAAAGGAGGTTATTTTGAGATCTTTTGACCACATTGCTGTAACGGGCTCTGGCGGGCATAGTCACACAAGTCTTCATAGACTCAGACAGGCCCGTTTTTGTGTACACTTTTTGAATGTGTACAATAAAGTACTATTATTGTTATTATTATTATTATTATTATTATTATTATTATTATTATTATTATTATTATTATTATTATTATTATTATTATTATTATTATTATTATTATTATTATTATTAAATTCCAAAGGGATACGATGTTGCTTCGTGCTACAAGTAGGTTATTAACAATCCTTTCTTTTGATAAACCTTCTTTCACCCTTCGGGATTCCACTCAACTGATTTGTTTATTTCACGCAGAGTAGTTTTTTTAGTTTCAGAGCTTTTAATTGAACGCATCACAAGTTCTCCACTGCACATTGAGTTTAATATATGAATAACATCTAAATATACATTTTTATCTACGGGACTGATGTTAATGTTCTTTTTAATTTCAGACATGGAATGCGCTGTCTCCTGAATAGGCATGCTTTGAACGCCAACGCCTCAGTTCCAAGGGTTGAGGTTTTGCACCATGATTTCGCAGCGACCAACCGAATAATTCCCTTGTCAATGTTTTGCAGCCCTCAACCAGCTAGTCAGATGTCCAAGGGCGAGAGTAAAACAAAGTATCACTTACGCACTGCTGAGACCAGGGACGTGTACGCCGTTGTGAGCAAGCTGAAAAAGAGAATAAGGAACGGTCGAGATTGCGAAGAGAGGCGTTTTACTCTCCTGCAGTGCCAATGCGAAACACCGAGAAGCAGTCTGTATGTTAAGGTAATTGACAGAGCAAGTTATGACGTGTGCCGTTCGTGCAATTTGTGACCTTGAGTGCGCAAGAAGGGAGTGCGTTAAATGTCGTATTCCGAAACGAGCATTACAGTTGATCGAAGTCTTCTGTTTACGTGACTAGAAAAATCGCCACCCAAGCACTCCGTATAAATGGTCAACCAGCGCAGCTGAAACGTGCGCCCCCGATGGGCAGCACAGGGTTAATCCCGACACTTAACTAAAGTCTTTCTCAAATATTGGTAACGTCTGCCCAGAAATCTTAATTGGCGCTTGCCGCCCGTGTGTTTCCTCCATTTGAAGTGGACCTGTAGTGAGAAGAGGGGTTTGCCCGCATTTCTGTGGCACATTGGTTTTTGCCCGCCGACGACGACTTTATATTTAGTGAACCATAGGTAAGTACAGTGGGGCTTGCCCAATTAGCACACACGCTAAGAGTTATTGCGCAAATAGGACGAACGAATTTTGGTTTCGCCTTGCCATCTACGGCTTCGCTGTAAAAGACGCTACTATATACTTTATGACTCAATGTTTCAGAAAGTTATATTAATTATGTTGTTCTATGCTACTGGTAATGATAGTGCACAGTTCGTTGATTAATGACGAACACATGATGCGTCTAAAGGAATGACTTCGAGAACTTAACACAACTAGAGATCTGTTTCCTTTTTTTTTTCAGTAATGCGCTGCCCATTATGTGCATAACTGTATACGACCTCTCGTCTGCTTCTCTCCTGGACACAACTTGTTATCATTTTTCATTATTTGTTCTCGCCATGGAATTATTCAGAGGGTGTTACCGATCGAGCTGATCAAAGATGTCCATGGTGATGCGATGATGTCCCACGTGCGTTCTCCAGGATCTCGCAACTGCCTCGTTCAAGATCTCATGGCGTCGACAGCTGGGTGAACAAGTTGATAACTAGAATTGGGGAGAAGCTTCTTTCATATTATTCAAGTATATGCACACATCCTGACAGTAGCGCCCGAACGCTAAAGCTTGCGGTCTGCTGAAGAAAAATTAAAGGGACGCGAGGCGCATTCACTGTGACACCTGAGATTGGTTAGGAGAGAGGGCGAGAGTGAGAGAGGAAGCATTTATTGAAATGGGAAGCATTTCCGGCTAGGTGGTTGGAGTCTTTCAGTCCACTGGCCTCGATTGCCCACATGACCAGATTTCTGAGATGTTGATACCCAAGTTCTGAATTCAGTCAGCTGTACCTCTCATATACCACAGAAGAAGGTTTTCTGATGCGTGACTATTTCCGAGTACGCGTGCTGCGCATGACTTGGACGAGGTTACTGTAGAACTAGAAGTTCAGCCTTTAACGATTAGAGGTGGGAAGACGCATTAATACGCTGGCGTGTGGAATGTCACCTATTTTCTTCAGTTTCCTACTGACGGGAGTCGACGAGGCTTGCGTGATAGCTCAAAATGTCGTAGCGCCATTTTGCTGGTGAATGGTACTTGTACGCTAAACATGCGAAGTAGAGAGACGGACAGTCGTTGTATATTAAGCTACAGTGATAAAATGTCGCAGTACATTAGACGCACAATAGCAGTGGGTTTATTTCTGAGTCCATATGCCACATTTCGACTGTCGGGAAGCGCACAAATCACACGGACTGTGATTTAGTTTCAAGACTCTTATCCCATGTGCAATAACAAAAAAAAAAACTCTTCATACACTGCACCTGACGTCCACTTCTTAGTTTCAATACTGAATTTAAGTATTACGAAACGGAGAAGAAGACGAAGAAAGAAAAGATCTAATTTGCAACAATACGGGCACTGGGAGGCCATTGGGTTGGTAAACAATCAAGGTATAAGGCGCGTGCGTGTGTTTGTCTCCTGGCACAAATTTCTTTTCAAAACGGGCCCTTGAACTGTCTACACCGTGTCGTGCGTAATATATTTGGTGAGGTCACCCAGACTACTGATTGATATTTCATATAGCTCAGTACAACGTTCGCGACCGCAGCAAAAAGTGGATTTCTTTTTTGTCTCAGTCGCCGTTGAAATGTATATTGTGCCCCTCGCAGGTTTTCCAACAAAATTCTGCCTCCTTTCTTGTAGACTTTTATGCTGACCCCTCGTGGCAGGTGATGCACGCGGCGTCAATGGAAAGATTGCATGACGATGACACTAGCGGCGACGGCGTGTACGCGTTGCGAGGATCCCTATAACTGATTCACCAGAAGTCACAGATTTGACGTTTTGTAAGAAGCCGACGCGACAAAGCCTGTGAAAGTTAGCGGGGTAATAACGGATGAAATTCCGCTTGAAGTGAACGTAGTCTCCTGATCATCGGCCGTTAGATGTATGCAAAACTTCGACGAAGGTAATATGTGATGCTTTCGTTCGTCAAGGCAAGAATGTCAACGCGAGCTTTTGTAGAATTAAGTATGACACATTTATATAAGCACACAATAGTTGATGCTAGCAGTGCTGCAATGACGCATTAACCTAGAGACATTTGTCAAGAATTGACGCCAGACCTCTGGCGCACACCGGTGCCATATCTATTCTGATGCGTTGTAATAGCGCTCATAAATCTGTTGCGCAGCCCTTTACGACATTGGCAAGTTCAGCTTAAGCTGAACTTGCCAATCACAAACTTGCCATAAATTCGAACGACGAGACCAGCTCATCCACCACCTGAAGACGAGCTGAGCCTGTCAATCACGAACTCGCCATAAGCACGAACGACGAGTCCAGCTCATCAACTGCTTCTCTGCTTTTCATGCGGGCCTGAAGACACAGATTCCATGAAGGAAAGAATGACTTTTAAGGACTCGTTTTTCTTTGTTAGACTCAATATTAATACGAACTAACAGACAATAATGGTGAGGAAAGTACAGATGATGTTATGTGTAGTAATTAGGATATGAATGTGAAGAAAGTAAAGGGGACGAAAAGACGACGTGCCGCCGGCAGGGATTCCGTTTTTTTACGGCTCTTTCTTCATATGGAGCCAGTGTATTCTGTACCGTTCGTAAGTGATACCAGACCGCTAAAATTTTGTCGAAGAGCAATCTTCAGAGCACACGTTTCGTCTTTTGTAGCTAATTGTTTCATTAAGCCAAAATCAAACATGGTAAATTTTACATTATAGCCCTTTAAAGTTGAACAGACATTGGACTGGCCTCGGACGGCAGTAGTGACCTTACATATGCACGAAACGTAAACAACTATTAATTATAATAACATTTACATTTTTGAGGGGAAAAAGTCGAAGTAAGGAAGACACATCGCCAGGAAATAACAAATAAAGCAAGGGATGAACCAGTCAGCCCTTACCAAGTTGTTACTAAAAATGACATTGGCGCACATAAGAAAAAAAAGTATAGGAACTGTGATGAGAGTTCGGGCACCTTGATTTGCGATTGACCTGGGATGGCAATGGGGTGTAGAGACGCCAACCTTAAAGCCACCATCTTAAAACCAGACAAAAACGAAGAAGAGGCTGGAGCGGCACTGTCTAGTGTTGCGTGTTGAATGGTGAATCAATGCCACCCTAGTTTGGCGCCCGTGTTGTATACTTCTATCTAGTCCGTGTGTTTGTTGCGCGAAAAAAACAGTTATGAATCAATACCAATTAGCCGAACTGCCCAGTTGCTTTGTTTCTAGTAAACTTCAATTACTGACGCTAATTTTTCGCGTATTCGCGATTTATGTGGTTATCAGAGTTGTTCTAAGACAAACTTAGTTTTGTTTTCTACATTAAGTTTTTTCTTTCGTTAATGTACTTACAGGAAAGACGGGACTCGACTCAGTGTCTCCACAATTGCGTTGCTTATAACCTTGTGCTTTCTTGTAGAAGTTCTCTTCGAAAACTTCGTAACAAAGCGCTTTCATACCATAAAATTGTGAGCCTGGGTAACAAGATGGGTTCACGTATGCCAGCAGTGTCGTTTATGTGCTTTTTTTCTCACAATGTCTCCGCCACAAAGAGGACGAGCCAGAGCACAAAGCATGCAATACTCATGCGCTGTATATATTCTCTCTCAATCTAGCCTCACGCAATTCTTCGCGTACTATTTTTAACTGCCATTAGTGACCTGTTGCGTGCTCTCCTTTTCCGAACTGTTAGTAATTGCTGGAAGCTCCTTTACTATGCAACCAAGGTATAATCTCTGTAACACTTTCGAGCAACGCAAGACACAGCTCGGCTCGCCAGCTCTGACCCGGAGGTTCAGCTTGCGTTTCTAGGTGACGTCAGGCAGGCGGCAGCAGCCAGTGGACCCTGGACTCGGGGCCCCACTAATCCAGCTCATGACCCCTTACTCCAAACCCTTATGAATGATGTTCTTGTTCCTTTACTATCTTTTTCATTGTGATAAAGTATTTCGTTTGTACTCACGTGTTGTGTTTTTTAACTCAATTAAACATCAGGCGCCTTTAAGGGTTGTTACTATCTTGAAGTGTAAATTAGATTATTGGTTTCTTTGTATTTTCCCGACATTTTATTTGGTTACCATTTAACTTCATGGCTCTTCACTCACTCAGGGATGCATGTGACATCACTGAAACTTTTAGGGGCGAAGCTCCTTAAAGCGGCACCCGTTCGTCCCCGTCGTAGTACGCAACCAGTCAGCGCTAGTACCAGATCTCGACCTCCAAGGTGGCGCCGGTGGGAGATTTCTCCTGTGCGCTGTTGAACAATAAAAAATTCGCAGCGTGCGCGTTAACTGAAAGCCGAATTCTTCTGTCTCTCATTCCCCATTAGCAGCCATTGGCATGTTCCAGTAGGAAACGTTAGTAGAAGTAGAAGTGTAAGTGTCAGTTAAAAGCAGACTTCTGTCTCATTCCCATTAGCAGCCATTGTTTACCTCCAAGGTAGTGCCTGGTGAGATTTCTCCTGTGCGTGATTACACAATAAAAATTTTGTTCAAAACGCCGTTGATTGATGAAATAAACCAACGAAAGACGCCAGATGTTTTCTAAAAGCAAAACGAAAAGACGCCAGATGTTTCTAAAGCAAAACGAAAACACGCCAGCTGCTTAACGAAAGACGCCAGATGTTTTCTAATGCAATGGTTTTCTAAACAATGAAAATTCACAGCGTACATGTAAAATTAAAGTGAGCTGCAAGTTGTCATAACTCATCGAACCTTTAGTATAAACGCGCCCGATCTCACGTCGGTGATGATGTACTGGGCAGAATTCACGGAAGATTCACGGTTTACCGATGAACCTCCGCAGCTTCGCCCACTCATCATCATTGACTCTGTGGATATGCTGTAATTTTTTTTATTCTTCCTTGTGCTTCGACTATTTTCATATATTGTTTTCAATGTCGTATCAACTGACCTTGATTGCCAAGGTCAGTTGATATGCAAATAAAAGACTTTGTTACGAAGTTGCCGAGTCGGAAGAACTGGGGTGTTGCGCTATAAGGATACTATGTCAAAAGCAACTCGAGGTTGTCTACCATGAAGAAGTTGAACAGGAGAGACTCCTGTGGTGCTCTGTGGTGAGAACCTGTACGAAGCTAAGCATTCAGTCAAGACTTGCTTGAGGGGACACTGTTGCAATTGTGCAATCTGGATGTGTTCTTTCAACACGCGATTGAATAGCTCGATTTGTCCATTCGATTGCGGGTAGAAGACTGACGAGTTCAAATGCTGAATGCGGCGTTGCGACAGAAAAGTCTCGAACTGGAGAGACTGAAACTGCGGACAATTGTCCGTTACTATTGCATCAGGAAAACCTTCCCTGCTGAAAATGGAAGACAGAAGCTCAATAATAACTCCAGAAGTTACATTATGCGTGTAACAGATTTCAGGCCACTTGGAGTGATAGTCGATGAGAGAAATAATGAACCGCGCATTTTGCGGAACATTGTGCAAAGGACTAATGATGTTCATACCAAGCTTTTGCCACGGCCTATCAGGCCACGGAACAGGCTGCAAGGGAGCAAATGAAGGTTTGGCCGACTTGTCAGCCGCCTGACATATGTGGCAGTTGTAGACTGCCTGCTCGACCTGCTTGTCTAAGGCGGGCCACCAGTACCTGTCACGAAGGTTCTGTTTATTGCGAACAATGCCTAGGTGAGACTCGTGCGCAAGCTGAATGAGCTTGTGCCGGAAAGAAGCCGGGGGAATCACCCGCTCATTACGGAAGACAGTTCACAAGACAGTTCCTGTCTGACACTGAGATAAGGCAAAAATTCGGCTGAAAGAGCACTTTTGGAAGGCCATCCTTCATGTACATATGTAAGAATTTGAGACAATGTTGGATCAGCAGTAGTGGCAGCCTGAAGCTCAGCTTTGGTAATGCATGAAATAACTAAAGAAACAATTTCTTCATCCCGCTCTTCAGTAACCGGTATCTGAAGAGGGAGACGCTACAAGGCATCTGCAATGACATTATTGGCACCCTTACAATACTGCACACTGAAGTTGTAATACATGAGTTTTGAACACCACCTAGAAATGCGAAGGGGGTGGCGGCCTTCGGAGCCTGCAGAAAAAAGTGCGACAAGAGCTTGATGGTCTGTACGTAATGTGAAGTGCCTGCCCCACAAATAAACATGCCACTTTTCACAGGCGAAGAGACATGCGAGAGCTTCACGCTCTCCTACTTGTACGAGAAGCAAACGCAATGGTGATCAGCTGATCACCAACTGTTGTTGAAACACTGCTCCTAGTCCAACATCGGACGCATCGGTTGTGATGACGATGGGCAGTTTCTCGTTGAAGATACTGACAACTGGCTTCGAGGCCAGGATACACTTAATTCTCATGAAACTCTGTTCAGCTTCAGCTGACCAAGTAAAAGGCTGTCCCTGCCGGAGTAGGATGCGCAGTGGTTCAACCACATCGGCATAATGTGAGACAAACTTTGCGTAGTAACCAACAAGGCCAAGAAATGACTGCGACGATTTGGCATTAGTAGGACGAGGTGCATTCACAATGGCCTGAACTTTTGAATCAATAGGCGTTAAACCGCGAGAACTGATCTTGTGGCCCAAAAATTGCAATTCACTCACAGCAAAGATACACTTGTTATTAAGTTTCATACCGCATTCGCTGATGCGGGAGAGAACAGCATGTAGGTTTGCATCGTGTTCTTCGGGAGTTCGGGCCCATACCAATATGTCGTCTAAGTAGCACAGTGAAACTGTGCAACCTTTAAGTAGATAGATATTTTCTGAAACGCAGCAGGGGCAGATGCGAGCCCGAAGCACACGCGGCGAAAACGAAACAAGCCGTCGTGCGAAACAAATGTGGTTAAGTCTCTACTGCACTCAGAAAATTCAACTTGATGATAAGCGGACGCAAGGTCCAACTTAGAAAAGCATACCGTCCCGGACAGCTGTTGAAGAAGCTCTTCGATGTGTGGAAGCGGGAACCCGTCGATGACGATTGCCTTGTTTGGTTCACGTAAGTCTACGCACAGACGGAGGGATCCATCCTTTTTCTTTACAACGACGAGTGGAGACACACAGTCGGAAGCGGAGACAGGCTCGATGATTCCGCTGTCTAGTAGACGGGACAGTTCTGCAGAAACTTGCTCACGGAGCAGAAAAGGAAGGCGTCGTAGCTTAGCACGAACCGGACACACATCAGGTCGACGCACCACTTTATGCACAAAGCCGTGCACACAACCCAGTTCACGGTTGAAGAGCTGACGGAATTCACTGGGCGCGTTGACCGGAAGATCAGGTTGCACTTCGACTTGGGCACAAGTCATGGAAGCACCGAGAATGTTTATGGATAAGGCCTGTATGGCATCACGACCCAGTAAGGAGCTGCCATTTGCAGTGACGTAGAAAGTGACAAAGCAGTACGACTGCAATACCTGACTTGCGTTGTGAAAGATCCCAAGTTATCAATTGTTCCTTTGGAATACGTCTGCAGAACGATGTGCGAAGGAGAAAGCCTAACGCCTGGAAAATTACTATAAAATTGAGCGGCGCCAATTAACGAAACGGACGCACCAATGTCCACGAGAAAAGTCAGGGGAACATCGCACACTGTTCCGACAACGGTAGGCTCAGACGTTGTGTGGCGACCAGCCACATTTAAGACGGTGACCGTATTTGCTTGGCCGTTACTCGACGTCGGCGAAGAGACTGCATCTTGACGTGAGACCGAATTGCATACGGCCTGATAATGTCCGCGTTTACCGCACGCGAGACAAGTTCGGTTCCGAGCCGGACATTCAGCAAAATTCGCTAAGTGGCGAAGTGATCCACAACGGAAGCAAAAGGCAGGCGGCGACTGTGCAGAAGAATGTTGAATTGAGCTAGGAGCTCGCTGTTGGCCTTGAAAAAGCGAAGTCGACGGCGCGGACGCGCCATTTTGGAGGCTTCCTCGCCCCCGCGAAGCGGAAGGGCGGCCATGTTGAGCACCGCGTTGAAGTTGGGAAGAATGGCAGCCATCTTGGGCAGCACGCCGAGACGAAGAAAGGCCACCGTTTTGGCGGGAACCGGGGAACGAATCGGCGCCATGAGCAGGAGGCCCCGCAGCAGAGAGTTGCTGCACCGAACGCGGAGCGAACTGCTCCAACTGCACACGCACAAGTTCATCCTCTCGCGCAATCGAGAGAGCTTCTGAAAGAGTGATGGACGAGCCTTTTTGAAGGAGCCGGCAACGGACATTCTGCGACCGACGCCAATAAAGAGTTGCTGCCTGATCATGTCATTTTCGAGCGCGCCGAACCCGCAGGACGCGGCTAGCGACCGGAGACTAGCTATGAAGTCTACCACGGGCTCACCGGGGAGCTGACGACGCTCTTGGAAGCGGAGGCGCGCGACATAATCACAGGACGCGTCTTTCAAATGGTCGTCGAACAATGCGACTGCGGCTTGGAATACGTCAGACGACGCAGGCGTCTCTCGGCGGAACTCAAAGTCTGATAGAGTTTCAGGCCGGCGTTGCCCAACGCGTTAAACAGAAGGGCCTTCCACCGCTCCGGTTTGCGGGCGTCATCCCCGATGGCATCCACGTAGGCTTCGAAAATGAGCTTCCAATAAGCCCAAGGGATCGGCGGATCCCCGGGCGTGGAAAGAAAAAGCGGTGGAGGTATGGGAGACGCCATCACAAGAGAAAAACTCTAGACGAAACGAAGAAAAGAAGAAAACGAGGACGAACGAGAAACACCAACGCGAAAAGAAAGTCCGCAGTGTCACGGCCGCTGCATAAAAAAAAACCAGGTGTTTTTTTATGTAGCGGCCGTGGCAGTGTTCACGAATAGACGCGGAGCCGCTCGACGGGCAAGAGGCAGAAGAGACGCGATGCGGCGGTCGCTACGGAGAACAAAGAAGCGATGGCGGGAAACGCCGAAGTAGCGTCGCAGCAGAATGTAATCATTGAGGCGGACCGGCAAAAAGGAATACGAAGGAAACTGTTCGTACTTTACCTCGTAGCCATTGTTGTGTCGGGGTTTGAAGTGGCCATGACGCCGACGAAGAAGAAGAGCGAAGCGCCGCAGCAGGCCGACGCTGCCGGCGGCAGCCACCCACGACTTGGGCGCGGAGCGCCGAGTGAAAGAACGTCCGCCTCCAACGAGTGCTCGTCACCTACTGAATCATTTACAACTATATATGTACACATACATCTCATATGCACCATAGCGGTGCATGTCATTACACATCGCTGCCGTTGCGAGGCGTCACCTCGCAACTAGACCGAAAACTAAACTGAACATAGCAGCACAACACAACAGCTATGCTATGTAGAAACTGTGTGAACGAGAAGAAATGAACTCACCGGACTAGCCGCTGCAGCCCTGGTGTTCGATGCGGTTGCCGCGTGCTGACTGTCGCATGAGCCACGCGTTTGGGACGATAACGTTCCTGTTTGCATCTAGATATGGTACAAACCCACTATGAGTGGTAAGGTTAATACTGGGCGATACTAACTCGCAGAAATCGGTGGGTGACCATATGTGCGAGAAAAAAAAATAGTACACTCAAGACCCGCACACTTGAAAAGTAAGCCTTGCGGCAGTCTAAAAATCGAGGAGTGCGAGCGTGGAATTCATTGAAAGTTGAATCTCTCGGAGTATAGTCGGCGCCGTCGACGTCAGCACGATTGATCCAAAAAATGATCGTGATGCAAA
Organism: Rhipicephalus sanguineus; assembly: GCF_013339695.2. Lineage (NCBI taxonomy): Eukaryota > Metazoa > Arthropoda > Arachnida > Ixodida > Ixodidae > Rhipicephalus > Rhipicephalus sanguineus. Next base: position 47,425,098 of record NC_051180.1, on the reverse strand, counting down.
AATCGAACGTGATGGCTAAGGTAACATTCAATTCATTAACATTGTATAAGGAAGTCGCAGTCTCTTCTGAAACAAGGGGGGGGGGGTTGATGCTGTGTCGTGTTTTACGGTTTCGTACCCCTTTAGTTTGCCCTCAGAGGGCGCTGTACAAATGTGTACATTAGGGTGCCTTGATGCGCGTTTTGTCCGCACATCGAGGCACACTAGTGTACATTGGTGTGCCGTGTTTCAATTAGATTTTCCGCTCGGGTCTCTGCTGGGTCTCTGCTCCTTAAAACTGGCCGCTCCTGTGCGCCGTCCCTTTGTTCTGCCGGCGTCGGCGTCGCTGACGGCCGCACCGATACAACAATGGCGTCACCAAATTACGTATTCATGACGTTACAGGTCGCCAAAACTTGTCACGTCACCTTGGCGCCATCATGACGTGGCTATCACATCACATAACGTGACGTCACATGATGGCGTCATCACATGAATTCGTCGCTCGGTCAAAGGTATCCTAGAGGCAGTGCAACGCCAGGTCAGGTGCCGAAAGCTTGCAATGCCTCCGACCTTAGAGCAAGAAGCTTTATTTAAAAAAATAAAAATGTCAGGCAAGCGTGATTTGGCCCTTAGTCCAGGCTTAGTCCAGAAAGGAGAGCCAATCGGCTCTCTTTTCTCTCGTCTGCAAGCCATGCCTCCCACTGCCTAGTATTTGGCATGAGGGGTTGTGCCATAATATATGGGCTCGCAATGTCTAGGGGTCTTTCTGTGAACTCTCACGTGACAGGTTGAAGCGTTCGCTTGTGTGGGCACCATGGAGAGACGTGCGGAGGTTTAGGTGGGCATATTTTACTTAGTAGATGCACACTGGGGAAGCTGTTTGTTTGAATGCGTCGCTAGTCCTCCCTCTGCTGCCTTTTAAGCGCTTTGTGCAGATGACCGTAAACTGTGCGTTCCTCCCGCTATTGTAGAATAATGGAGGCATTACAAAACCACGCTAGGTGCAGAAAGTTTTCGGATGGGGGCGGGGAGGATTAATGCATCGACTGAGAAGAGAAAGATGAAGAAAATGGTATCGCCTTCGAGTTTAAGGCGAATAGATAATAGACCCTGTAAGTTTGTACTTCTTGTGGCCTATAATGCTCGTGTGCCAAGGGAAAGCCCAGATTATAAGGCTGTGTCAATGTTCAGAAACCTAGTTGTTACACTTTTTATACTTTACCGAACACTCCGTAGCCTAAACATTACGTTATGTTATGATTAGTAGAAGGAGTACCTTTAACAGCTGCAAATTTATGCTCCGTAATGACACATGCGAGCTACCAATTATAACACCATCCAGATCGGAAGATAAAACGTAAAGAGGCTATCCACGCACAAGATATTTAGACAGTGTTTCGGAGGCCACAATGAAGCTTCCAAATGAGTTTATTAACTAATTTATTAAATTATTTGATTAAATTGTGTCACTGGCAGCCACATAGTATTGTTCTCTGCAGGAATCGTCAGCGGCTCAATAGCACTCAACGACAAAAACGACATCACCAAGATGAAATCGAGAGGGCAATGCAGCAACGCGCTTCACCGCTTGTCAGTTGATCGACGGTTGACGCTCTGTTCGCCGTTATCAGTGTATTGCTTTCAGTTTCCCGGCCACAAGTTCGGCCAAATAAACAGTTTCATCTCGGACGCGCTGACTGCTGCCTACTGTTTATTTTCGCCCATGCCCCCTAGATGGATGGATGGAAACAAATTTATTGGAAGTCCGGCGATGTTTAATAACCCGGGCTCAGGTCTCCCATGAGGGGACTTCGAGGCCTTGCCTCAACGCCGCCTCGCGGGCCCGCTGGACTGCCCATTTTTGTGTCTTAAAGTTGGAGCTGCGCAGAGCGGCTGCCCACTTCGACGCGAGAGCATCCGGAGCTACCGCCATCTTAGCTGCTGTGACAGGGCACTCCCATAACATGTGTGAGAGCGTCGCTCTAGTTGCCTGACGTAATTTGGAAGTTGACTCAAACGGAAACAAACAAAGCTGTTTCTTGACCAGGACTGCATCCAGGTTCGTGAAAAACGGTACAGCATTGGGATGCGCCAGAAAAACATTCGTAAGCAGCTCAATTCAGGTACGTACATCACTACAAATAAATCACGAAAGACATATAACAATTACGTGTAAACTTTCGCAACAAATGTAATAAAAAAGAAGCAATATCATGCTCTTATCTTATCGTGATTAATATGACCAATAAACATAAAGAAATAAAACAGGTAAGTACTTCAAGCAAGAATTGAAATAACGCTTCCGATATGAATAGCGTTAGCCCCACCACGGTGGTTTAGTGGTTATGGCACTCGACTGCTGACCCGAAAGTCGCGGGATCGAATCCCGGCCGCGGCGGCTGCATTTTCGATGGAGGCGAAAATGTTTGAGGCCCGTGTACTTAGATTTAGGTGCACGTTAAAGAACCCCAGGTGGTCGAAATTTCCGGAGCCCTCCACTACGGCGTCTCTCATAATCATATGGTGGTTTTGGGACGTTAAACCCCAGATATTATTATTATTATTATTATTATTATTATTATATGAATAGCGTTACATCTGGAATATATCGAAATATAGCTAAGCAAAACAGAATTACACATCGAACATGGCTTCTAGATCAAGGAATACGACTCCAATGAATATCTAGCCTTCGTGCACTCATGGTCATTGTTATTGTGGAAGACGGTGCCGCACTTGTCAATGTTTCCTGCACTGCTCGAAGGTTCCCTATTGAAATGAGCCAACACTTCTTCAAGAGCAACACTCAAGATTGTCCCGACGAGAAGGTTGGCTAAGTTCGGGCTGCAGTTCCTGTAGAAAGTGAAGGAACTAACTCAGGTCCCACATTCACGTACTATCGCGGAAACTCAGGTGCCAGCAATGACCCTTTTACAGTGTTACAAGGAAGACGAAATTGTTGAAGTTGTGTTGTGGCCCTGCCTTCAACTTTTATTTTTTGAAAGGAACAGTTGTTGTGAATGGAAAAAAAAACAAGAAAACTATGGGTACAGTTCTATATATCTTTATATTCATGCAACAAGGCGACACAGGACAATGCATACACTCTAGGGAAAAAATTCATTGACTCTTTTATGCGTCCTGTTTTGCCACGTATATGACTCTCTTTGAAGGTACACGTGAACTCTCATTCGAGATTTTTATACTGCCGAAAGAGAGTTAACGTTTGCCTTTAAAGAAAGTCATGTACGCGGCAAGTCACAAATGACCGGGAAGAGTAACGCATACTCATTTTTAAATGCAAAGTCTTCCTTAGCGAACCTCAGAAACTTTGGCCGTTTCTATCCAGCCGCCAACGTCTGGGCGCTTTCCTGGTCGTCTCCATAACTTGTAATATACCGAAATTTGCATAGCAGGGGATCAGTGTATGACGAACACGATTCACTGGTCATGACATGAATAACGCAAAATACCTGTCGCGTACGTTATGAAACCCTTTCTCTTAGTCACGTGTGGCACATACACGTATACCAGAGCTCATGTTATGCGGGTATGTGCAACAGGTGATACAGAGTCTCAACCAACACAGTAACCGCGAACACACACATTGACACGCAAGCGATAATAAAATTTTGGGCGCTTTATGTCCCAAAACCACGAGATGATTATGAGAGACGCCGTAGCGAAGGGCTCCGGAAATTTTGACCATCGAGTATTCTTTAACGTGTACCGAGATCGCGCCGTAGACGGGCACCTAGCATTCTGCCTCCATCGAAATGCGAGCGCCGCGGCCGGGATCGAACCCGCAACCTTCTTGTCAGCAGCCGAGCACGTAACCGCGCGCTACACCACCGCGGCGGACGCAATGAAAGTGATGAAGCTGAAGACAGGATACCCCTGGAAGCCGCTCAACTGCCATCCACTAGTCCACGTGGTCCGCAATGTAGACCACGTGGATTACGCATAAACCGGGGTCAATGCTTCCTACAATACATCTGCTGAGAGAACCAGAACTCCCATCATTACCGGTGACTTCAACATTGATTTATGAAGACCCAACAATGTTTGGTCCTTATACTGCGTGAAAGACGGCTTGGATGTGGACAGGGCATCAAGAGACCACGCTGCCACGTCCACGACGGGAGGCATCACATATCATTTCATCGTGAGAGGCATCCTGGATTTCCACCAGCTGCACTATACCTCGCACTTCCCTACACTTAGCTCCTCATAGCCGCGATCACTAACGGATCCGATTAACAAGTCTGGTCCAGCTGCTAGTGCTCACTGATTACGGCGATGATGACTTTGTTCAAGAACTGTCAAAAACCCCTTCTACACATACACACAGGTTCGTGAAACGTGCGTGCGTTCGTCGTCGTGCGGACAAGTATAAGCATAACAACTGTAACTGTGACTGCAACGTACGTGCAGTGCGCCTGCGCGTGCCACTCGGCTGTGTATATACCTAGGGAAACTTTCCTGAATGAAGTTTAGTTGCGAGTAACGCGTGTCCTGTGCATCTGTGTTCCTTCTTTGTCCTGTTTGGATTCGCGCTATCCAGTATAGACCAGAACACAGCGAATTACATGCGCATCGCCATATTTGCATCGCGCGTCGCGCCATCTATCGCACACGCGACGAAACAACATGCGCGGGCTGCCACGCCAGCATACGCTACACAGAGCAAGCGCGAAACTCCCGAAACTCAGCCCGTCGGAGAGCGAGTTTCGCGTCTTTTCTAGCCTGGACATTTTCGCTGATTTTATTGGAACGTCAAGAACATCTTGCTCATGCAAGTCCACAACGTATACAGTGCGTGCTGAGTGGGCTGCGGAAGCAACCTGGTGAGATACGTACGCTGTTACATTTGTAAAAAAAACGTTCTCGCTGTAGTACGCGTGAATCGTAATTGCAGTGCAGCTCGCGAAAGAGTGAAACGATGTTTTGTTGCCCCATATTACAAGTTGTGCACAAAGTTTTGTGAAAGCTCATCATTTCAGCACGCATTGCGTAATAATTAGAGTACGCTTTACGGGTAGTTTCGCGGAACGTAATTTTTGTTTCACGAGCGCTCTTACAATAACGTGTCTTGCTCACAAAAGCGTGCTATCAGGGAGTATAACCTGCAGTATCGTTCAGCGATCCCTTTTGGAAGCTACATGCGCGATTTTATTCTTGTAACGATGGTGCTTTACAAGCGAAACTGTGCTACTCTTAGTTAAGCCGGTTAGCTACGCCTGCGACGTAAAGGACACTGGCGCGAGTACTGTTTACTTACGTGCCAATATATGTATTATGTGCAGCTGGATGCCTCGTGTCCAAATAAATTTGGGGACATCAAACACTGAAATGAAAGCATGAAATTCTGGCCAGCTGTTGAGGAGCACCGTGCCATTTATGTACCTTTTGAAGACGAAATCTCGCGTGGATGCTATCAAAAGCACTATGAAGCTTAATACTACGTTGAAAGTGGCAAAGCATGCTGATTGCTTGTGCTTGAAAGCACTACCTTGCACTAGATTTTCGTCAAAGGAAACGCTCAAAGGTATAAAGTGCACCCTCCCACAAAGCTCGTGCCTGCCTTCAACCCAGCTGCGTGTCACGCAAACTATAGGTTCGCAAAATGAAATAGGTGGACATCACACTGCAGAATACACGCAGTTAGTATACTTACTCGCGCACTTTCACTCGGCTCCTAGTTTTTTTGCTTGAATCACAGTTATCCACTCGCGGCGAATCTGAAAACACCGCACCGGTACTATTTCCGTGGCGCGTCGTAATCGTCGCAGACAACGCTAATATCCTCTTGTTGCACAGCTTGTTTTGGCATCCAAAGACGGCGCAGTAGTGCCCAGACGAGCTCTTATACGCTGAAGCGGCGTGAACGGGTACTTTTTCCCACTTTAAAGCCTCAGAACTGCAGCTTGCACTGTTTACTTGGTGCAGCACGCGCGCGCCTCGGCAGCCCAGTCGGCCCGGCATCTGGGTGCGAGAGTATCCGCTCGGCTCGCCAGCAGCCTGGGTGCGAGACAGGCGTACTCTGGTGTATTGAAGAATATAAGCACTACATACCAGCTTACCGCGTGTGATGTTGGTAACAGCCGTGTTGCTGGTGGCATCGTTACGGAACTGTAAACAACTCCTTATGCAATACATATGCGACTCTTCAACATATGAGTGTGCGTATACCCATTCCACATTTCTCTAGCGGCATTCCGTAATGTTTCGCTCAATGTGAAAAATTACGCCGCAATCACCATCCCGCGCATGCTTCGCATAACATCCCACGGTACGTGGGATATGCCGAACTTTTTTTTATTGTATGACTAGGCATGACTTCACTGTACAACCGAGCTCGTATTTTCCTTCCCTCATAACTTCAGAAACCGATCTTCGGCGTTGGTCTACTACACTTTTTACTGTTAACTCCCATCTGGACGCTCTACTGCTAACATGAAACAATTCACGCTCGGTACACGAGACATTTCTCGAATCGTTGAGTTTTTCATTTGCCGTTCACACCATCACTGAACATCATTTAAGCTTGTTTTCTGCGGCACGCTGTGGGTGCAGGTAATTTGGAACCGATGGCTCAAGTCCTAACCCACAATGACCATTCCTACGAACATTCCCACATAAGCTAGGACTATCTTGAGCGGTACAGGTAGGCCCAGCATTCCCCATCGTTGTAGTCTGGCGAACAGTCCGCCTTTTTGTACTTTGCCCTGCAGTACGACCATCTGGAAGCCAGCTGCCAGACTATTTGCGGTCACTCCTTTTGGGCCGAAACCAATCTCGTTCAGCAACCATCCCGGCCCTTCTGCAAAAAGCACCATTCCAACTGCAAAAAAAAAAAAAATCATAGAGTCGCTTAAATGCGAAGCAGTGAATACGACAGCAACAAATTGTACTGGTATATGGAGAACGACTAGCAGCTAACTCTTTTGGATTTTATCACGTGTAACTTTACAAAACACTGGTGTAAGGAACACGGCCGCTCCAGGGAGGGTGGCGGTTTTCGTGCAGTCTCGCTTCTCAACGCGGAGCGTTGAGAGCACAGCACCTAGAATGGTATACGTGCCGTTTTCGGATGACTGCCAAGATATCGCGGGCGCCAGCGTCGCGACGACGCCCTTCGAGCTGCGCAGCCCCCTTTTCCTGGCGTGCCTTCATACTCCTTACGAAAGACGGGCGGATCGTTTCCTCTCTGCTTGAGGAGCAATCGAGAGCAAGCCTCGCACGCGCGTTCATGTTATCGGATGAGCCCTCAGTACAGCGGAGTTGGCCGGCTCGCTTCATCTCTGCTTCAGCCGCATTCGGCGCCAGCGCTCGCCAGCTTTCCCTCGCGGGTAGAACATACGGTGCGCGCCGAGATGTTATCAATTTGGACTTTATACGGAAAATGACGGTGACGTCAACGGCGACGGCAAAGACCCGTCGAGAGCCCCTGTAGTGGTGTCTAGATTGTAACGTGACTTAAGTTGTTTAGAGAATGTCCCGACGGCAACACGTCCTACACTTCGTGATTGTAAATATTTATTTATTTATTTATTTATTTATTTATTTATTTATTTATTTATTTATTTATTTATTTAAGTTAAGAAAGGCGAACAATAAAATGTGGTAATACATCGTAATAATGTTACGGAAAAATGAACGGCGATCAAAGAGGTACTCAAATGTACTCAACTCGAATAAAAGTTACACCGATGGAAGATCAGGTAAAAATGACGAAAACAAAACAATTTAACAGAGTGAAGGATAAACATGGCGTAAAAAGGTAGACAGTTATCTTAACTGAGAAATTGTACGCATTGTAAGGCATCCATATTACGATAACATAAGACGTAGTAGTACCTTTGCAGTTTCCGGAGGTATTGAATTAGGAATACAGTATAATAAAAAATAAACCAAATTAAAATAAATGTTACGAAAATAAGGGGGTACAGGCAGTTCATAATTGTATTGCATTTAATACGTACTTCACAACTTCTGAGGCACTTCACACGTTGTCAATGACCGTTTCCTCGCATCAGTGCAAATACCACACTGCAACGTTATGAAAGAAGCTACAATTTCGTGGACAATGTCGGCATGTGTTGCTTGTGTGACACGCATTACGTGTGTTGTCTTGTTGAATACTCTAGGGAGTTGGAATCGTGCTTCCTCTTTACAGATCAGGTTAAGCAATCGGTTAATGAATATTCTGGTCTTTTGCTTCCTAATGGATGGGCTCTATTTGTGAACGTGACAGTAGCTTCTTCTGTGGTGATTACTATGTAATACGTTATTCAATTGTTTTCACAATAGGTGGAGAGTCTTCTACCTTCTTAAGTATTAGCAAAACAAATCGTGTGCTACTTTAAGCGGTTGACTTCGAGTGTACCGAAAAATCTGAGGATGTGCTATGAGCCAAAGTTTACATAGTAGTTCTGTTGTCAAGCGGGCGAAGTCTTTCGTCTCAACCGTTATAACGTTGTGGATTCCTTTTGTAGAACGGTATATATATATATATATATATATATATATATATATATATATATATATATATATATATATATATATATATATATATATATATATATATATATATATATATATATATATATATATATATATATATATATATATATATATATATATACCGGGTGTCCCAGCTATCTTTAGCCAAGGGTATAAAAATACAATATTAGAGGCAGGCGAGTGAAGTCACTTGCAAATTACTGACAGTCACCTTGCGCACTACAGACAATTTTTTGTTTGGCAATTAGCTAATTTGTTAATTATGATTATTTAATTAAATTGCAAAATATTGGCTGTAGGCAACAAATGCGGCTTGCAAAGTTCGAGGGCGTCTTCAGAAACCGCAATTCCATTATTTGCGATAAAGAAAGTCTCACGTATACCATTTTTTCCAAGCTGCAAAGAAAGCCCGCGAAATACAAAAAGAACCACGTGACTAGCGCATTCGCCCGCCGCGAGAATGCTGCCCTCAGCCGTGGTTTGAGAGAACGAAATCAGCTGCGGCCACGACTCGCCAGCTCCGTTGCAGCAGTAGGCGGATAAGTTAACGGTGGTTTCTTGGCCCGTTGCCAGCCAGTTGGCGCGCGTGACGGTGCAAGTTGTAGCGAGCGCGGGCCAAGGAACCACCGTCAACTTATCGGCCTGCCTCTGCAACGGAGCCGCCGAGTCGCGGCCGCAGCTGATTTCGTTCGCTCAAACCACGGCTGAGGGCAGCATTCTCGCGGCGGGCGAATGCGCTAGTCACGTGGTTCTTTTTGTATTTCGCGGGCTTTCTTTGCAGCTTGGAAAAAATGGAATACGTGAGACTTTCTTTATCGCAAATAATGGAATTGGGGTTTCTGAAGACGCCCTCGAACTTTGCAAGCGGCATTTCTTGCCTACAGCCAATATTTTGCAATTTAATTAAATAATCATAATTAACAAATTAGTTAATTACCAAACAAAAAATTGTCTGTAGTGCGCAAGGTGACTGTCAGTAATTTGCAAGTGATTTCACTCGCCTGCCTCTAATATTGTATTTTTAAAGCCTTGGCTAAAGATAGCTGGGACACCCTGTATATGTGTGTGTGTGTGTGTGTGTGTGTGTGTGTGTGTCTGTCTTTATTCTTCTATACTCACGCATCATGAAGGGTAATGCCAGCATCGTTGGACCTGAAAAAAAAAAAAACACAAAGAAATAGTACATTACATATCATAGTGAAAACTATCTTGTACGAAAAAGCTGGTACTTTCTTGGGGTCATGTTTTCGGAAGTTACAAAGGGCAGCGGCCTCTTGTAGCGTAATCTAATATCTCACGAATCTGGGGAAACTGGTAGCTTCAATCTCGTTAGCTTTTGAGATGTGCTTACGCAATAAGATCCAGCATTTATGGACTGTAGTTGACTGGGAAAATACCTAGAGGTTCCTTAATTTTTGTTGTAGCAGAGATGCGTGTATGAGGTTAGGGGCGTTGCGGGATTGCTCTCTATTTCCTCTGCTGACGCTAATGAACTTCAAACGCATGTCCCACGTTATGCCTTGTCAAGAGTGGAAAGTGAATTGAGAATGTATGCTATACCTTCTTCGAAACAGCAAATTGACGATACTACCTAAATACTACTATCAAATCTTCCCTGAAAATGTGAGCTCAAGCCTTCCGCGAGCGCTCCGTTGTTATGGCGCTGTGCTATTGGGCATTGGGTCGCGGCTTCATAGTAGAGATATTCCGGAGCCCCCCACTAGAGTTTGCGTCGTAACGAAGTTGTAGTTTTTATACGTAAAGACACTCACAGTCGTGGAGTTGTCTCGGAGGCTCAAAACATAAAAGGCGCTGTAGTGCCAGTACACTTCGAATGCAGTCCGTTAATCGACCAATCTCTAAACCAGTCTGTCAATACCATATGTAAAAGAGCTACCAGCAATGCATGTAACATGAAAATCATGCATGTAACGATCGAAGTCTCCAGATTACAAAACTGTAACCCTAATATCTTCCACGCCTAGGATACCCGTCTACAAGCTTTAATTTTGTCATCATTTATCGCGTACGTGCAACACTTTTCGAACATAGTAAGCAAACGTTGCCGATGTGAGGTCAAGGCTTAGACGAAAATATCAGCAAAATGTTATTTCATTATACGCAGCAGAGAGTTTAGAATTTTGTGTCAAACATAGTAAAAAAAGGCTACACTTTTGCCGCAGGGGCGAAAGCAGGCCCGTATCCAGGAATTCTTTTTGGCAAGGGAGGGGGGGGGCGCACTTGCTGAAGGCCTTGAGTATTTGAAAAAAATGACCTATTTTCCTAATTTATTTTCGGTCAAGCAACGCCCTCTATTAACATTACGGGGTGTGTGTGTGGGGGGGGGGGGGGTGGAGGGAGGCCTAGGGCGCCTTTCCTGGATACGGGCCTTGGGAGAAACAAGGAATGCGATAGCCAACGCGCCAAACAGCCGATCGGCGCGCCTTACAGCTGATCAGACGGCCGTCTACTGTGATCGCCGCTAAGAGTGTACAGCGTGTATTGTTTTTTATGTAACTTTCCATTTCCTGGGCATATGTTCACCCAATGAAGAGTTTCGTCTTGAACGGCGTGACTGCTGCATTTTTCATAGTCACGACCACGTGGCAATATAGAGAACGGCAATGCAACGCCGACGGCAAAACCCGCCGAGGATGTCCATATAATTGCTATCGCAATAAAACATGCTGCGTCGTTCCGCCAGTAACTGTGAATGGGCACGGTCGCGCGCACCGTATCTTTACAGTTATCCCAGACGGCGCGTGCCGCCCGTAGAGTGCCGGTGCTATCAGCGACGCCTACCGGTACCGATACGAATCTTTGCACATGCGCAGTCTGTTTTCGGCGTGGCTGTCTTATATATATATATATATATATATATATATATATATATATACATATATATATATATATATATATATATATATATATATATATATATATATATATATATATATATATATATATATATATATATATATTATAAGGATGTTCTGACAAGAAGACACGGCCTCGATCACTGAGCAGCTCCTGAGGTGGACCGTGACGTAGCATGAATCGGTGGAGCAGGAAGGAGGCCACATCGTGCGCTGTAGCCGCTGGGAGGGCGGCAGTTTCGGCGTATCGCGTGAGGTGGTCTACAGCGACGATGGCCCAGCGGTTACCAGCGGATGTCAGAGGAAGTGGCCCATACAAATCGATGCCAACACGCCCAAACGGCCGGTCAGGGCAAGGTAGAGGTTGCAGACCTGTCGGCGACAGGTGCGTTGAAGTCTTGCGGCGCTGACAGTCGATGCAGGAGCGAACGAACTTCTGCACGTAGCGGTACATCCCTCGCCAAAAGTACCGTTGGCGGATGCGGTGGTAAGTTTTCGATACCCCAGAATGCGCACACTGCGGATCAGAGTGGAACGACTCGCATATGTCAGAACGCAGACTCCGGGGTATTACTAGTAGCCATTGGCGGCCGTCGCCGCTGTAGTTGCGTCGGTGGAGGAGGTCGTCGCGAACGGCGAAATGGTGGACTTGACGACGCAACGCGCGAGTGGGTGGTGTTGCCGACGGATCAGTCAGCAAGTCTATCAGTGAGGCAATCCAGCGATCCTTGCGCTGTTCGGTAGCGATGGTGTGAATGTCGATGGAAGAAACGGCAAGGGGAGACACTGAGCCTCGGGCACTGTCGTCAGGCAAGGGAGAGCGCGACAGGGCGTCGGCGTCAGCATGCTGGCGTCCGTTGCGGTACAGTACGCGGATGTCGTAGTCTTGCAGGCGAAGTGCCCAACGGGCGAGACGGCCTGAGGGATCTTTCAATGACGACAACCAGCACAGCGCATGATGGTCGGTGACGACATCAAATGGGCGACCATACAAATAAGGTCGGAACTTCGTAAGGGCCCAGATGATTGCCAGGCATTCTTTCTCCGTGACGGTGTAATTGGTCTCGGCTTTAGTAAGCGTGCGACTTGCATATGCCACGACATATTCCGGAAACCCAGGTTTGCGCTGTGCAAGTACAGCGCCGAGGCCCACACCGCTGGCGTCCGTGTGTACCTCTGTAGGGGCCGCAGGGTCGTAGTGGCGTAGTATCGGAGGAGACGTCAACAAACGACGGAGCTTCGCGAAAGCGGCGTCGCACTCTGACGACCACGTATTGAGGAGGAGCTTCGTCAGCGGCGATATGATGGTCGCGAAGTTTCGTATGAAGCGCCGAAAGTAGGAGCATAGTCCTACGAAACTGCGCAGTTCTTTCACGGACGTAGGTTTGGGGAACTCTGTCACGGCCCGAAGCTTGGCTGGATCAGGGAGAATTCCGTCCTTGGATACGACGTAGCCTAGTATTGTCAGCTGCCGTGCTGCAAATCGGCACTTCTTTAGGTTCAGTTGTAGCCCGGCGTCGCTCAAACGCGTCAAAACAAGCCGCAGGCGTTGAAGGTGCGTGGAGAAGTCCGGGGCGAAAACGACGACGTCGTCGAGGTAGCACAGGCACGTGTGCCATTTCAAGTTGCGCAGAACGGTGTCCATCATGCGCTCAAAGGTTGCGGGCGCATTACACAGCCCAAACGGCATGACGTTGAATTCGTACAAGCCGTCGGGTGTGACAAACGCTGTCTTCGGTCGAGCGTCATCAGCCATGGGGACTTGCCAGTACCCTGAGCGCAAATCGAGCGATGAAAAGAATTCTGCTCCTTGCAGGCTGTCAATGGCGTCGTCTATTCGAGGGAGGGGATAAACGTCTTTACGGGTGATCTTATTGAGTCGACGGTAGTCCACGCAGAACCGCACAGAGCCGTCCTTCTTCGCAACGAGAACGACAGGAGACGCCCATGGGCTGTTTGAGGGTCGAATAACATCGCGGCGAAGCATGTCTTCGACTTGCTCGTTAATTACACGACGCTCCGCTGGAGATACGCGATATGGACGTTGCCGCAGCGGTGGTTGGGCGCCAGTGTCGATGTGATGCGTGACAGCAGACGTGCGGCCGAGAGAAGTTTGCGCGACATCGAACGACGAACGAAAATCTTCCAACAGGCACAGAAGCTGGGAACGCTGGACCGACGTAAGGTTGTCATCAATGGAGGAAGCAAACACGTCAGCGGGTGACGAGTCGGATGTGGTAACAGCACTGAGCGTACGGGAGCTGGCACAGTGCGTGTCACCCGGTGCGTCCATAACTTGTGCGTCTTCGAGGGCTTCCGCTCTGCCGAGACATTCCCCTCGCACCAACGTAACAACGTACGGGGATGGGTTCGTAACGAAAATATCGGTGTCGCCCTGAGTGACTTGCACGGTCGCAAATGGCACCAGCAAACCTTTCCTGGTGAAAACGCGGTCAGAGGGAGAAAGGAGTGCAACGGTGTCGGAGAGACCGGTGCACTAGACGGGGACAGCCGTTGACGAGTTTGCAGGAACTGTTGTGTCGTCTTTGACGAGTACCTTGGTCGCAGCCGATGGACTATTCGCCGGCGTCAAATTGGAGAATGGTGAGAGCTCTATTTCGGCTGGTGCGCAACGAATTACGGCATCGTGGCGAGCGAGAAAATCCCAACCCAGGATGACGTCGTGAGAGCATGAAGAAATTATGATGAATTCGACGGCGTACAGAGCGTCCTGAATGATGACACGGGCTGTACACACCGCTGTCGGGTGAATACTTTGGGCGCTGGCTGTACGGAGGGAGAGCCCGGAAAGCGGCGTCGTCACTTTTCGTAGAAGTCGGCTAAATTTAGCGTCCATAACGGATACGGCAGCTCCAGTGTCCACAAGGGCCAATGTGCGCACGCCATCTACAAACACGTCTACTACGTTCGATGGGCTTTGCTGAGGGCTTTGGTAGTTCGATAGCGTCGCAGCCCTTGCCTCTTGGACTGCGACGACTAGTTTTCCTGGTCGCGCGCGACCGGACGGGGCCGCATCGGTGACAGTGAGCGGCGTCTTGGGGACGGCGAACGGCGGTTAGATGGAGACGGGCGTGACGTCGGTGACATAGGCGGCGGCGGCTCGTAGTATGGGCGGCTGGACTGGCTGGTGACGGTCGATCCGAATCGAGGCGCCTGCATGCGGTTGCAATAGCGGGCGACGTGACCGGCGCAACCGCACGCAAAGCAGATGGGGCGGTTGTCGGAAGTGCGCCATCGGCTTGCCGGGCTAGGTCCCATCCATGTTGTAGGACGCGAGGGACGGGGTGGCTGCTGATATGACTGCATGGTGGGCTGCAGTCGTGGCGTATGGACGACGTCGGCGTACGCAGCCGGCACACTCTCTTCGAAGGCCTGAGGCCTTGCGACGGCTCCGGCGTAAGTATGTGGGGGAACCACAGGAATCGCAGGAGGCGGCCTGGCGACAACTTGCGCGTAACTGAGCGGCACAGTCGCCCGAGGGGGCTGGTGGTATTCCGGCATGACCTCTGCGATTTCCTGCTCAATAGCCCGGCGTAGGGGAGGCAGCAGTGTGCTCGACGGCTGTTCAACAGGGCGCGGGTGAGCGAAGGCCAGTAGAGAGAACTGGCGGGCAATCTCATCGCGCACGAAGGACTTGATTTCGGCGAGCAAGACGGAGTGGTCCGAAATGGCCGACATGCCTGCGAGGTCGGCGTCGCGTGATGGAGGTCGACGCGTCATCAGCCGCTGCCGGCGCAGCTCCAATAAGCTTCGCTACAATTTATATATATATATATATATATATATATATATATATATATATATATATATATATATATATATTTATATATATATATATATATATATATATATATATATATATATATATATATATATATATATGTTGTAGTACACTCTAGCGGTGATATATATATATATATATATATATATATATATATATATATATATATATATATATATATATATATATATATATATATATATATATATATCACCGCTAGAGTGTACTACAACAGGGGAGTGCTCGGAAAGAGCTTCGAAAAGTGAAGCCCAAACAGGGTCAATCCGCTTGTGGCGCTGCGATCGGTAGTCTGCAATGTGTCAGCAAGGGTTTCGCGCGGCTCCGCCGAAATGGTGCAGGGGTAGAATGCTTGCTTCCCACTCAAAGGACCCGGGTTCGAATCGCAGCTGTAGATGGTGGGTTTTTATTCTTAGTGTCACCTTTTATAGCTGTATTGGTATTCCTTTGTTTCTTAAAGCTAGCTTCAGTTGCTACGTGTTGGTCCGAAAAGTGACGCAAGATGTGAAGTAAAATAGAAGAAGTTTGACTGTGAGCAATAGTTATTTTGCAACGCCACCACCATTCAACAAAAACGTAAAGTATGGCCTCCAAGATTTTTGAAAATACGAGACTTGAAACGAGGTTTCACAATTTATGTTACCTTTTGTAGCAATACACAGCAGCAGAAGCTAGCTTTAAAGGGACACTAAAGAGAAACAATGAATTGGTTTAGATTGATAAAGTGTGCTCGGAGAACCCTTGTGTAGTTTATTTCACCACCATAGGTTTATTATTAGAGCAGAAAACCAAGTTCAAAGTTTCACTTTTAAATTTCGCCTTCGATGAGGGTGCGCTGAGATGACGTTGTGCGCCCGACGGGAAATAGTCTCGTAGCTGACGTACGCCGCATGTGCCGAGCGTTGTTGTGGTGTAGAGGAAGGCGTCGCTGTAGAAACTGGGCGGCACGCGCTCCTGTGTTCATGCTAACCGTGCTCACGACTCTGCAGTCGAACGCGATTCGAAGGTTATCGCGCGAGCGTCAACCAAGAATTACAACACCGCCATGGCCCAAAATGCTGTCGTTCAAACGAAGCATGTCGTTCAAACGAAGCAGTGCCAAGTAAGAACTTTACAATATCTTACCAATAATTTTCGTTATCGTCCGCGGCGATAAGAGCCAACTAGATACAGGCTTGATCGCAATGAATGGAAAGTTTAAAATAGAGATAAATGGTGTGGAACTCGTCGTAGGGGCGATTAGGGACGACAGCCAACGAGGGAGAGAAGATTGCGTAATCTTGACTTTCAGGGTTCCGAAAAGTGCTGCTAGGTCCCTCTGACGCAAGGCCGGTCGACGCTCGCGCGATAACCTTCAAATCGCGCTCGTCTGTACCTTTGTGCGGGATGTACTCTCACCGCTTAATTTGCGTTGAAGCGATCGACGGCATGACGGTCGCTTCGGTCGCTGTAGCGGCCATGCACATTCCCTTACGCCTGCGTTTCGTACAGTTGCGCCAGATCGGATGATATATAACCAGCTGTAGCCATACTTTGTATAGCACTCCAATTTGTCGCTATCGCGTTCACTGCTTCGCCTTGCAGTGAAACTAACGTTCTATTCCAGCAGGAGACTTGTCAAGCAGAGACTAATCGTAAGGTAATTCTATGATATCTGATAGAGCTGTCGAAGGGCCCCTGTAATGGATACATAAAGAACTAAATTCCCGTCGCTCATCGGTGCAGTTCACAGAAGCGCATTTGCTCTCAAATTGTCGTGCTTAAACGTGTAAACAAGCGTTCTTTTTTTTTAATTATTGGGGAACAAATTCTGGCATATGAAGTTATAACTTTAGCATACCAAGGATAAAAATGTGGCGCGCCACGGCGGTCTAGTGGTTATGGTGCTCGACTGCTGACGCGAAAGTCGCAGGATCGCATCCCGCCCGAGGCGGCCGCATTCCGATCGAGGCGACACGCTAGAGGCCCGTGTACTCCGTTTCATTCATCATGTGGAAGATACGCAAAAAGTTCTGTCAGGAAAACTTACAACTCGGCGCGTCTCGCGGTCGGCTTTAGTCGTGTACAGTAAACGGTTGCGTAAGGCGTGCATTAGCCTGCGCGTGACTGGCTGCAAATGAAATAATAAAAATCGAAAACAACTAGACGCTAAGCGATCCAGTTGCGTAATTTTATTTGTAAGGCGCAAGACGTCTTCGATTGCTACAAGCAAAAAAAATCTATTCTGGGTGGTAAGAGCATTAAACTACTTCTTAATGCGAACGCAGTTTCTGCGAGATATCTCTCTAGCCTCCGCAGCGTTGCACCTGATTCGTGCAACGGAATGCAAGTTTAGGTGAACGTTAATGAACACCAGATGGTCAAAATTACCGGAGCACTCCACGACCGCGTCCTTCCTAATCATATCGTGTCTTTGAGACTTAAAACCTTAAGGATTATTCTGGACAAAAAGAAGTGTGGCACCCACGCTCTAGCCAGAATTAGTGCCTGCTTTTCGTGAACAATGTGCAGCATCACTGCGCTACAGTATCGAGTCTATAATTACGTCACGCGCACAGTTTCTCAGTGTACTGAATGCTGCGCTGACGTCGACGGAGCATGTTCACTGCAGCGCATATTTCCTGTGAATTTCTTTTAAACGTTGTCCCCGTCTTTCTGCACGATGTGCCACCTATATGACGAATGCGTGCCGATTATAGCTCAGTTTCTAAGTGTTCCTGTACAACATATCAAGATGCAAAGAACTAGCACGGTATTTTTTCCCGGCGTTCCCGTCTTTTCGGCACATTTCGCAACGCCGTGAGTCTCTTCACGCGACGTCATAAGGAAATAATGCCTCGATTGGTCCACATACGAGGCATATCAGTTGTGAATTCTCTCCTATACCCTGCTTTTTCATGCCGTCGAACGCCTACCCTTCTGCCTTGTCTCGCACGACTATCGTGCGTGATCAACTGATTTCACTACGTTTTGCGCGTTCTCGATTTCGCAAGTGGAGATAATAGCGTGTACCCGAAAAGCACGAAATGCTGATAGGCTCAACGCTTAGTGCTTACATTTTCCACGTGTTTTATGAAAAAATGAGTGGCGAGGAGGAGACAGCGCCTGTAGTAAATGTAGTGAAGGCGACAAAGGAACCACTCTCTCGCTTTTGAACTCGGAGTGGTCTAGCGGCCTTTAAAGGGCCCCTCACCAGGCCCCACAGCAAATTTTAGTTAGCCGCTGGAAGTTGTTGTGTGCCGAATGAAGAACACTATGCCGCAAGAATTTTTCAAATCGGTTCATTACGAGCTGAGAAAAAGAATAATTTGTAGCGGCGCGAACCCATGATGCGAGGAGGCGAGTTTCAAACCCTTGCCACTCGCCCCGTGTAGCCTTCGCAAGCCAAATCCCTTCCCTGCCCTCTTAACCTGACACATATGCATGAACACGTCATGCGCGTGCATAGTCAGGTGGGCATGACGTGCCCGATCCAGCCCGAGCACGCGAGCGGCGTTGCACGGCCGCTACCTTTTTTTTATGTAGCAGCCGTGGGCGTTTTGTCAGCGTTCTCTGTGGTGTACTGCCTGTTTCTGCGGGACGGGCATGAAAGTTAAACATTTGTACGGGCACGAGAGTGGCGGTATCATGAGTTAGTGCCACAATAACGTTTACTTGGACGCGGTAGAACAAATGAGCATAATGAGTGCTCGAACGCGCCAGAACATTACTTTCGTTTCCAGGGCAGGCGTCTGCTCGATGCGCTAACCGCGGGGACACGAACGCATGGGAAAGGGAGGCACATTAGCCCCGCATCTCGCTGCAATTCACGAAAAAAAATGAGAAAGGCGCACACATTCCCTTTGTGTGTCTCATTATTTCTCTGAAGTTTTATTAATATATTCAAGCAACAAATTACACAAACTACACATGTAGTGTCAAATAATTATCGCAGTGTCACGTGCTACTGTTGGCGACGTCAGAGCACAGTCGTCTACGTAGAGGAGCGACGTCACAGCACTACCATCTACGTAGGGTCATGTTCTCATGTAGTACGTCATCCCCTCATTCTCTAAAGCGCGCGCCCGCGAGACGAAGGGCAAGCAGCGTTCACCTTGAAATCTGACCCATTTCCGCGGCGCGTAGCGTTGCAAATTTTGGCAGACGTGATCGTGAACGCCCAGTGTATGCATTGCGTTCGTTAGCTCAAAATTGTCAAACCTGGTGAGGGGCCCTTTAACATTTACTGCTAGGGAATGTTACCGTCCGTGTCGGAATAACGGCTGAAGCCACGCGCTGTGTATTGCTCGCATTCACGTGAGGTGACGGACGCAGCTTCCCGTCGTGCTGCTTCCCACCGTGCTGTTGCTGAAATACTGACGTCGATACAAGCCAGAGGTATTTACCGTCTAGGCCCAGCTCTTCAGATGTGCTGACGACGAGCCACTGCGCGCACCTTTTGGCCTGGCAAGGGCGTCGTCGGTGTGCTTCGGGCTTTGCCTGGCGGCCTTGGTGGTATCTCGAACTGGGTGGACGAATTAGGTAGGTTACTTCTCTTGATGTGAAAAAAATGTGGTAGGGGCGCACTAACAGGTACGGACAAAGCAAGAAAAATGACGACAAAAGAGTACTTCCTTTTTCCTTGTCTGTTACTGCTACACCACCTCATTTTTTTGCATCAAGATGTATTACTACCAACTAGCCCAAATGTCCAATTTGCTAAGTTATTTATGTTTGGCGTAATTCTATTCACTGCATTATTATGGAAGCATTGTAAGATTAACGCCCACGTGATACTTTTCTTGAGCTTTTTCTAAGATTATATTAGCTGCCGTTGCTCGGCTGTAGTTGATAAATATGCATAGTGTGCCTTAGAAATAATGGATTAGCCGATGTAGAGTAGTCGGGGATGGAGACGTGATACCCGATCGGAGCGCGTGGCTCCTGGCGGGGAGTGTGACGGTGAGAGTGTTCGCAACGCATGGTCACCGCATCCGGCTCTCGGTGGCGCTCGCGGAGCGCTACAACCCTTCGTGACGCATGCCCGCCAGCTCCAGCCGCTTCGCGCGGCGCGTCACGTGAGCATAGTGCTCTGAAGCCGTGGCAAGCAGCATAGGCGTGCGCAGGGTTCCCCTTCATGGGGGGGGGGGGGGGGGGGCGAAGGTTCGTCGCAGCGCCCACCCTCCCAATTACGTATGTATGGCGGTGACATTGCACCCCCCCCCACCCCGATTTGCAGCGCCCCCCTCCCTGTTATGACTATGTGTGGGGCTGACTTTGCGCCGCCCCTCTTAGGTAAATAGGGTGGGAGGGCGCCTTCCCTGCACCCCCCCCCCCCCATGCGCACGCCTATGGCAAACAGCGCTCCGCCGGCGCCACCAATAACCACAGACTGAACGGCTGTCTACCGAATGCAGTCACCACGCGTGACGAACGCTCTCGTCCTTACCGTCGCCCTCACCGTCAGCAGTCATGCGCTCCGATTAACACGTTTCAATCGCCGAGCACTGTACTGTCGCGCTCATTAGGGAACCCAAGCTCAAGTTTGGGTGCGAAGCTCGCGCGGCCGAGCTATGCGCTACTGGGGGTAGACGCTGCCTACTAAGGTGGTTTGTCACCGGATTTGGCAGCGGCAAGGACACGTGCGCGCATGCGCTCCTCAATAGGCCTGGAGCACTGCTAGTCAGCAATAGTTAACATTGTGACGCACCACAGATGCAGTCCGAGAGCTCTGCGCGTGCGCGGAAGCCGGACGGCAGTGTTGGCGAAAGGAGACGCGCCCTGGATATTCCTAGTTGCGATAAGAGCAGTGGCGCATGTCCACTCGACGTTGATTTGGAAGCCTATATCACTTGCAACACGGTAGCACGTGGCCTCACGAGCTCAAAGATTGCGAATGGCTTCATGTTGCGCGGATTTCTACAGCTAGATGAAATTATCATACCCAATTGACACAACATAGTTTAGTTATGGAAATAAAGACCAGTGGAAGCCAGGAGCAATCTTAGAGCTCGTGAGGCCACGAGCCCCCGTGTTCCGCGACATATTGAACGTGACTGTACTACGTGTACCTGTGTGCGCTACATACAAGAATGCACAGAATGCGGTGCACACAGGAATGCATATAGGCATATCCTAAAGTTACGATATAAATGTGTAGGCCACACGTCCTGTGACATTCTTCAATCAGATTCGTCTCAACATCTTTACGGCGCACCGTGAAAGTCGACCAAAGATATCAGATGGAAACTTCACCTTTTCAAATCGAGCAGCGGGCCTCGCTCGAAAATTACGCGCTGCACTTACCGGATTTAGAGCCACAGTGGACAGCGCTTTCCGCCAGATTTTCTTGATTGTGACGATGACGATGAGGCCACTGCCTTCCGGAAGCAGCTACTCTTGGAAATCGTGACCCTGAAACATGGCTTTTGCACGCAGGTGGGCAGTACCAGAAACAAAGTGATTGGACAAAATGCATTCAATGACAACTAAATGTTTGACAGAAAAAAAAAGAAAGAGGAGATATCGTAACATAAAGCCGTCACATAGCCAGCTAATATTCTGACAGGCTTGCTCGTTACTCATTTTCATTTATTCGATGTTTTATTTTTAGTCTAAATTAGTGTTTCTTAGCTTCATAAGTTTTTACCTTAAACATTGGCACCCGGTTCTTGGTACATCCCCCTTTGTGGGTGAGTGCCATCAGAAGAGGATATCATCACCAAGGATAGAGCGCATTGCCATCCGACCAAACAAAAACGCTACCAGTAGTTCTGTTTGTGTTCAACAAAAATGCTACCAGCATATAAGGATGAGAGATATCTGTTCACTCGTACCGATTATAAAAAAAAGTCCTGCCAAAATTAAACTTACATTGTTATTGACATAAATTAAAACTCGGTAAATTCATAGACAAAACGCGCTTGACCTTGTGCAAGTCCGCCATGTGTTACAGTGCCATGACACGAGTGCTGGGAATCTTAAATATGCAGTTCTTGGCGAACCAATGATACTTTGACCGCTCCTATTTATTGGTCTGTCTATCTAGCCCCCTACGTCTGGGTGCTGTCGTTTACGTGCCCTTGCTTCAAAACTGACATAGGAAGACATGAGTGTATGGACGAGATGAGGAAGACATGAAGCAGTGCATTTAGAGAGAAATAACGTAACATGACTGTCGCGTACGTTGTCAAACGCTTTCGCCAAGTCACGTGTTGCGCATGCCCATAAACCAAGCCCTGTGGTACGCAAGGTTGTGCTAAACGCGATTCACAGTCTATATCATCCCAGAAACGGCGAGAATAGACATCGCTAATTGTATAACGTACTTTTCGGGCGTTAAACAAGAGAAAGTCATACTGTTTTATTGCAGTTGCCGATTCTCATGTAGACATCAAAAGCTGAGAAACGCCTGCAAGGACCCTCAGCCAGCAACCACAAGTTACAAGGAGTGGGAAGTAGGGAGGGGGGTGTCAAAAGGTAGCAGGACGCTATTCCATGTATTTTTTGGCAGCGTGGTCTGCGCACTTTGGACCGCCCCTGTACATATCGTAAATAAAGCTATTACACGTGCAGTTATGTTGGCCGTTGCCGAACTTGCAGTCGTGACGCCTTTCTAACGTCATTTGCGGTTGCAGTGTTGGTTATCCGCTTTTATTACATTGTAAATGTACTCACACGCATCAGCAAGCTATGGTCAAGCATTGCTCGATACCGGAGCAATACGCCAATGAACTCAACTTATCTGCCCACCTTTGCACCTTAGCGTGCACTTCGTTTCGGTAACGCCGACGTTTGTGCTCTAACTGGAGTGCCGACGTTACGTCGAACCATAGGCACCCTTTAGGCGCCAAAGCAGTCGGCAGGCCTGATAAGCGCACGGCATCCACACATCTACTCAATTTCGCCTCGTAACGCTTGGCTCAAGGTAAAAATATGCGGCATAGGTTTCATAGGCGCGTGTGTTGTTCGCGTGGTTTCCTTCTTGTGTCCCTGTCTATGTGCGCGCCCCATCCAGTCTAAATATGAACCAATACCAATTAGCCCAATTAGCCGTGCTTTTGCTGCTACTCGCTTACTGCTTCGCATGAAATCGATTCCCACAATGCGCGGGACATACCAGGAAGCTGGCGATTCCACGATTCATTTTTAATAAGATTAGCAATAGGGAATAATATTTGTGATACTAAAGCGTGGTGAAAAGAGAAAAATAAAATGCAGGAATGAGATAGAAAATCACTCGTCCTTGGCAATGTCCACAAGGGAACGTCCTTCTGTCTCCGGAATTATGACGACCGTGAAGCAGGCCGCCAGAACATACACGAGGCAAAACGCGAGGAAAGCTTGTCTGTCTTGCATGGCTGCCAGCAAGCTGTCCTCAAAATGCACCAGCAAGAACATCACAATCCAGCGCGTTGCCCAGAAGAGTGCGGAGCCTAGGTAGCGTATACGCAGTGGTACCAGCTCGCCGGTCAGCAGAGGGGGCAAGTGGCACAGTCCAAATGAGTAGCTGAGCACGAGGGTAGCAATGGATAGCGTGCCGTGCCAGTTGATTGGCTCTGTTCTTTTTTCGGGGGTCCACGTGCTGCAATACAGACAGAAATAACCGGAATAAAGATGTAGAACAAGAAGTGCGTCTGGTGTTTCTTGGTATAGCTAGTTCGTCGTCTTTCTCTTTGTTGGCGTAAACGCAACAAAATTAGAATTGGTGTATGCAGTTGATGCAGTATAAATGTGCAAGACCAACGAAATGAAAACACGGCAAGACAATTCTAACCCACGAGGGAAACCATATGCATGCTTTCTTTTTCTTTCTTCGAACATAACAGAACGAAACAGATTTCCAACTGTTTGAATCGCACTTTCGAAAGCTTGACCCAAGCTCAAGCTAGCAGGCTACGTTACGTAGCCTGCTAGCTTAGCTGTAGTACCTACTAACTATACACAACTCCTTGTACACGCACTGGCAGGCCGTAGAACGTCACTTCATTATCTAAAACAGCTCTCTCTCTCTCTCTCTCTCTCTCTCTATATATATATATATATATATATATCACGAGTTCCCACATGACAATTCAATTTCTTCCAATGGCTCGAGCTTCTTTTATTCAAGGGTGCACTTACGGTACTCGCAATGCGAAGGAAGAAAACCACAAGGCACTTGTTGCTCTTAACATTATGCGCAACTAATAGCCCATGGCATGCCGACACGAGTACAGTTTGATGCTTAGTTCGTTGCAATAAATGTGTAATACGTTTTCTCAAGTGTCACGAAATAAACAACTGAAATTTTAGCACCACTCAGTCTCTTTATGCTCGTAGTCACTTCTGTCTTTGTGGCTTGCGCTATTTCTAGAAAATGTTACTCAACTCACTTGACAAGAAAAACATTTTGGAGTGCGCAGAATGCTTGAAGAAAAGGAACAAGATAACACAGAGCGATCTTGTTCCTTCTTTCCTTCAAACATTCTGTGAAATGAAAAAAATTTTTGCTTGTCAAGTATGCTGCACCAAGTATGTCAAGTATATTGTACCTTGTTGCGTTAGTTAACTACAAATCGCCCAAAGTGCCACCAGTACGGACCTAAACGATAGGTTCTCCAGTGGTTGTAGCGTGAAATGCGCCACGGTGACGAGAACAGCCGAGGCGCCCAAGAGCCAGCGACGACCGACCACGTGGGTCTGCGCAGCGAATAGGGCAACTACGCCGGTCTGACCTGCGAGGAGCATCGATGCCGCCGGGTTCGCGTTCGACCCTCCCATCAGGTTGCCAATAATCTGCAGGGCCCTTAGCTGGAAGAGCGGGACGAACGACAGATTCTGCAAGAGAAACAGCAGCAGGCAAGCAGACACCACCCTGCGAAGGAGGATAGATCATGTTAGAAGAGCGGCTTGATCCGTTATCCATGAATTGCGGAAATACCGTTCAGTGGTTGTGACGCAAGCCTCTGCGGCAACGCTTCGGTCACGGGCTCGCTCCCCCGAATGTGGTGCATTATTGTCGATTTAGAGTGAAGCACAGAACGAGTTTGACGAATACGTTTGCGAGAGAAGGAATAAAACTAGCTCGGTCTGCAACAAAGCTTTCGATCGAGCTTTGTAACCTGCAAACATTGAGCTAGTTTCTTATGCATAATTAATGACCGTTGTTGTTTGAGCAAATGTAACTGGGAAGTATCGGGCTAAGCGCACAGGCGAAATCCATGAGGCGGTCCAGAAGGCACGTGAAGGCATGCACCAGTAAGCAGAGCACTCGTCAGTTTATCACAGAAAGGACTGTAGGCTAATATATAAAGCAGCGCGTGAAATCACTATAGAGGGTCACGCTTCATTAACCCCTTCAGGGTTTTCGCCGTACATGTACGGCAGAAGCTTCCTGGTACCAAAGGGTTTTCGTCGTACATGTACGGCATAGCGTTTATTTTTAAAACGCGCGCCTTTTTCGATCATTTCTCTTGTTTGGCCTGTGCTTCAACACTTCGGGAATATGTGGAATTTTTTTCATGCGCCGATGTCTCTCCGTTGTATTTTTTTTTCGCTTCCCAAAACGGCGCGCCGCCAATCGCTTGCCCATCCGAGCGCGTTCGCGGTGCAGCTGGTTTAAAGTGCGCGCCTTTTTCGATGATTTCTCTTGCTTGGAATGTGCTGCCACGCTTCGGGAATTCGTGTAATTTTTTTAATGCGCCAATGTCTCTCCGTCTTTTTTTGTTTTCTTTCCAAAGAGGCGCGGCGGCTTGTAGTCTCGCATCAGCACGCGCGCACGCGGTCCGGCTCGTTTCGGTTTCGTCCTTCGGGTGGTTTTCGCTTCTTGCGCCCGCAGAGCGGATGGCTGTTTGGTTTCTAATCTCTCAAAGGGTGACCGCTTGTTACTCTCTCATTTATTGCACCCCGGCGCGTGATTACATCTGTTTCCGCGCGGCGCTAAATTACACAAACGACGCCGCCGTGATTGCGTTTGCTGTTTTGGGTTCTCGGAAAAACTAACTACGTCTTGTTGGCGATAAGACGAAGTATTACTGTAGCTTTTTCACTCGTTTTGCTTTCCGGACGGGCGCAGAACCATAGAGTTTTCTTCCGTGCGCTCACTAACGCAGTTCGCTCACGCTATGGAAGCGCGCGTCGGTTGCGCTGCTGCCGGTGAGTCGAGCAGCGATTCTTCCGATGCGGACTATTCCCCAATTGCCGATCAGAATCTGATTCATTGGATTTCAGTTCGTCAGACGAGGAGTTTTGACGAGTTCAGACTCCGATGACGATCAAGGAGCGACATCTGAAACGCGTGCGCGGGGAGCCATGCTTCAAAGACTATCACACGCTGAAAAGTTTTTAGTGTTTGAGCACGAGCGTTTTTAACCGGAAACGTAGTCTGGTACGCTTATTTTTGTATGTTTGTGAGCTATGTTTAATACAATGCATAATTTTTATTCATAAAAAACTGTGAAGCTTCTTTTTTTTAGGATTCTGCTTGATTTTACTACGAATAAACCATATGTATGTAGCAACAAAACTGATTTTTTTGTCACTTTACGGTCACGAAAAAAAATTTTAGACAATTTTTTTCTTAAATAGAATCGTCTGAAGAATTTATTTCAGCAATAAAAAAATTACACATTTTTGGACTGCATTTCGCGAAAAAATTCGACCCTCAAAGGGTTAATATTTTTCTGCACTAATTTTCTTTTGTTTGTTTCGGCAGATGTAATTCTGGTTTTCCAGTTGAATGGTTGTCAGTTTCTTCGGGGTTTTTTTTCCTGTTTCATGAACTTCAGTTTTAGTTGACCGAATAATCTAATTAGGAGAGTGGTCGATCACGAGGCTTTATATTTACCAGTGCGCTGGCGCTTACACACTTTCGTAAATTAGTGAATTCAAGCATGCAAAGATATATACATGTACCGCTATACAATACGCAGTCCAAATGAAACATTTAATTACCAATGTTTCCTTTTTCGACTCTGATCTTTCCGTACTTTTCTTAACACAACCGCAACTCCGCTAATGTAAGTTGACAGTAACTTACTGGCTGAGCTACAGGAACTAAGTACCTTGCTTCTCTATTTTTTCGAACTGTTGCACTCAGCAGTCAGCTGGCAATATTTAGCTGACATCGACTGGCCGACATATTGAACTTAGTCTTTAGGCCTACTGAGGTTCCTTTCTATTATGAGGTCTTGGTTGGGCAGATGTTTATTTGGCCCGAAGACCCGGCAGCGAACAGGCACTATCAACCCACACTGATGATGATGATACACGACGAAGATGAGGATGCATAACCAAATGCATTATGTGAAGTGCGCAATAGTTATCGGCCAACCAGACGCCGTTCACTTTCGCCCTTCCGTCGCTCCTCGTCTCCGCTTCGGCCTGCCTCCCTCACCTCTGACCACCGTCCGGAAAACTAAGCGATGCAGTTTTTGGAGGAAAAACTGCATTCACACACAGGACTCAAATTCCTCCAGCACGCCCTTGCAATATGATTTCTGTAATGGTTGAAGGAGTGCACGTCGATGCCTTGGTGGACACTGCTACGTTTTCTGTTCTTCGTGCTGATTTGTGTGCCCGTCTCAGGAAAGTGATGACGCCTTACGATGGACCTACACTGGTTGCAGCCCAGGGGAACACAATTCGCCCTTCCGCTCTGTGTACTGCCCGCGTGCTAATCGATCACATTCTTCACCACATAGAGTTCGCTGTGCTGTACCCGTGCTCTCACCAACTCATTTTAGGATGGGATTTTCTGTCGTCTGCTTCCGCGGCTATTTGTTGTGGCCAACGTGTCGTCCACCTTACCGGCACAGACTACTCGCTCGGCGACGACATCTACAAGCAACTTTGCCTCGTCGCTGCTACAGATACCGAGCTGCCACCACGTGAACAGCGAATCGTAAAGGTTGTGTCCAACGACGTCGACTCTGGTGACGTATTGGTCACCCCGTCACCCCGCTGCCTTAGTAAAGGCATAGCTCTTGCATCGGGTGTCGTTCGCTTCCACAATGGTTCAGCTCTCGTCGCCGCCACGAACGCAACATCGAAAAAGATTTTACTTCCGCGGGGCACCACGGCAGCCTGCGTTGCCGGTCCGGAGCCTGTATGCGTCCTGCCCCTTACGCCTGTCTGCTCCAAAGGCCACTCTACTGCTGATCGTACTTCTTCATCCGCCCTTACAGCAGTCATCAGCAGTGACTTGACAGATTCGCAGAAGCAGCAGCTGGTTGCTTTGTTGAATAAGCACGCAACCTCTTTCGATGCCTATTCGTCTACCTCGGGCCAAACTACCGCTGCAGCACATCGCATTCAGACCGACGGAACATCGATTGTGCACCGCCACCCGTACCGCGTGTCTCTAGCCGAGCGAAAAATCATCGAAGAAAACGCAGTCAACATGCTGCAACGGGACATAATCCGCCCCTCAGCCAGACCTTGGTCGTCTCCCGTTGTTCTGGTGCGGAAAAAGGATGGTTCTGTACGCTTTTGCGTAGATTACCGGGCGCTCGATAAGATCACTAGGAAAGACGTATACCCTATGCCACGGATTGACGACGCTCTTGATTCCTTACACTATTACTGATTTCACTTTCATTTTTGATGAGAGCAATAGCTGCCTTGGAATAACAGAGAGCTGAGCTAGTTGGTAAGTATTCATTCTAAAAAGATACGGCGTGCAAGCACGAACAAAAGAAAGGAAGGAAGGAAGGAAGGAAGGAAGGAAGGAAGGAAGGAAGGAAGGAAGGAAGGAAGAAAGGAAGGAAGAAAGGAAGGAAGAAAGAACACAAACGTTTGTGGTGTCCTGACTTCTTTCTTGTGTCCGTGTTTGCACGCCCTATCTTTTAAGAATCAATAGGTGCAATTTTTCTTTTTGTTCAGTCATTAACGATATAAGTGTCCAGATACTCTAAAATTGGTTCGGCCCGATCAGATACGATGGTTACCCACCGGCTCATCCTTAGCCAATTAACGGGATGGGCTGCCGGATCTTCCGTCCTCATTCTCAGCTCGGGTGGGAGATCTATGCCGTAGAGACGAGAAGCCGCGATGTTGGCCGCCTGCCGACACCCTCTGGCTACCAAAATGCGCGGACTCTCGATGACGTACTGATGAAAGGCCAACACGGCCAGAGGCCACAGTGCGCAGAGGAATGCCTGGAACTCCCACTTGACCCTGTCGATAAAGCAGGCTGCCACCGCACCCGCGGTCATTGCTACCTGCAAGATGCGGCGCAAGCGGCTTTTACAAGGAGCACGAACGCCCAAGTGCGACCGCCACTTCGAGACACCTAAGTCGAGGAATAGGGTCGCCTCCATTTTTTTCTTTTAGAACAAATTGATTGGCTTATTTACTGCACGCATCAGGAGGTTATTACATATCGGAAAGAGACGGCGAAGGCAAGGGAATTTATTTGGCTGTTATGCACGTTTTCTGAGAACAGCGATTGCAGGTCTTGCGCAATATCGAGCAATTAGAGACCACAGGCCGGAGCAGCCCGAAGTCCGGCTGCATGGGCATAGGCATTCATCAACAGGATGCAGTAGTACACATGGCGACTACCAGCAGCGACTAACGCTACGCTCATGAAACTCAGAAGCGCAATTTGCTGGCTCGTTGAGCGTTTCTCGTTCCGTTTTACATTCCTGTTTGTGGAAACGTACAAAGTACACGAGCGTCACATCTTTTGAAAACTGTTCAGTATGCGTGTCGCTTTCGTACGGCTGCGATCCCAACGTCAATATATTAATGTCATTGTGTTACATTATTCCGTAATGAGGAATACATTTGCGTCAAGATTGCAATGTTTTTACTTATCACCGGTTCGCAGGTATACATAAATAAGCGATATACACATTTAGTTCTTAACGACAGCTAATTCGGAAGCAATATCGGCGCACCTTGAATCCCTTTCATATCACAATATGTGATTGCGTGTGATGCTACATGTATAATTAATATTGCCAGATATACCAACAATTTACTATAGGCACGACAGGTCCCATTCCGACAGGTCATCGGAATGCGAAACTGTGGATACATGTGCAATACAGAGCATAAAAGCCATTATCTCTTGCCCACATTGTCATATCAATATACTATAGTATTGCCAACCTCGTTAAGTCCACCGTAGAACGCCCGTTTCCTGGGAGGGGCCACTTCAGTGACATAAAGGCTGGAGCAGCAGGCTATGGCGCCTAGCCAGATTCCGCTCGCTGCACGGCTAACCATCAGCATGACGAGGCTGTTTGAAGCAATGAGGCCGATCCAAGCACAGAGCAGGCCAAAGGTAGACACCAGGAAAGTGCTCCGGTGGCCCGTCAAGTGAAGCAGGACCCCTGCAAAGATGCCGAGGTGCACAGCTAGCAACTTATTATTGTGATAGCAATTATATGGACAGTCTCGGCTGATTTCTTGTTTACTAACCTACTGCTAGACCCCT
Organism: Rhipicephalus sanguineus; assembly: GCF_013339695.2. Lineage (NCBI taxonomy): Eukaryota > Metazoa > Arthropoda > Arachnida > Ixodida > Ixodidae > Rhipicephalus > Rhipicephalus sanguineus. The sequence goes on along the minus strand of NC_051180.1, from coordinate 47,394,491 downwards.
TTTTAGGGCATTACCTAAAGGGGGATACGAAATTCTAATAACTTATCTAGGGATAGTATACAATATAAAGTATACCTGGTGGTGTATAACTTTAAGTACTCCTGGCTGTCCCGTCATAGCCACAGTCGCTCTTAATAATAATAATAATAATAATAATAATAATAATAATAATAATAATAATAATAATAATAATAATAATAATAATATCTTCTCATAGTGGACATTCTCTTGGACTTTCTGGCGTTTAATTCCCTACTGCAACATAATTCAGTAGTCAATTCCAGTGGCAACGTCTTAGACCTGTGTGTGTCAAACGATCAACCCCTTGAAGTTTCCCGCTCCAACATCTCTCTTGTACGTCCGGACAAATTCCACCCACCACTTAACATAAGATTATCTGCATCAGCCGAAACAACGAGCTACAGCAGTTACGTAAACAAATGTCCAAGATTTGCGTTCAAGCGAGGTGATTACACGGGCCTCTATCATCACTTGTCCACCGTTGAGTGGTCAGAGGGGACCGACAAACCTAATGTTGATGACCAGGTTGATCGGTTTACGGAGCTTGTACTGAGCAGCATGCTTAATTTTATTCCCCAGTGTACACCTAAACAACGTAAATATCCCCACTGGTTCTCATCTGAACTTATCAGTGCACTGAAGTATAAAGATCACGCACACAGGAAATCTAAATGTTCTCCATCCAGCGAGTGGAAGGAAGAGTTCAGCTTTTTTCGAACTCTCTCTAAACGCCTATATAAACAGGATCATAGTTCGTATATTGAATTCTTAGAAAAAAGCGCCTCTGACAGGCCGGCTGAGTTTTGGAGGTATGTGCGTAAACGGTCTAGCAACAGCGGAGATGGATGGATGAATAAACTTTATTTCGGTCCCTCGGAACGCGTCCTAGCACGTTGCGGGCCGCTCCCACGTCGGAACAGAAAGACCAAGTCTCTCTGCTGCGTCGCAGGCCCATTGGACTGCCCATAGTTGTGCTTAGAGTCCGGAGCTTGTAATAGCTTCTTCCCATTTTGACGGCGTGATGACTTCGCCGCCGTGTAACGCGGGGCACCGCCAGAGCATATGTTCGAGATTAGCGATATCTGCGCATAATAAACATGCATTAGTTGGCTGTATTTCAGGATAGATCTTGTGCAATAGCGCGGGGTTAGGGTACGCCCCGACTTGAAGTAGCCTGAGTGTCAGAGCCTGTGGTCTGCTTGAGTCCTTCAGACTACTAGACTCAAATGGGGTAGAAGTGCATGCCGTCGCTGACTGTTTTGCCACACATTTCTCATCCGTTTATAAGGCCTCAGACTCTAGCACTGATATCAGACAACAGCCCAAGGCAGTTAGCTCATCCAGTGCTTTGTCGCTGGATGAAAATCTTATCAGCGAATGCATTAAGCGCTTAAAACCATCCTTATCATGTGGCCCAGATGGCATCCCCTCCGCCATACTAAAAGCGTATGGTACTATATTTGTCCCAGTACTGACTACGATATTTAATAACTGCCTGGACACTTCCACATTTCCTAGCGTGTGGAAAACTGCTCGTGTTTTCCCAGTATTTAAGTCGGGCTCTAAGACAGATGTTTCTAATTATCGCCCGATTTCTCTACTATGTGTCACATCAAAGATCTTCTAACTGGCTCTTCACAAAATATTGTCTTTTAGTGTGAAAAATTCATTGATTCCAAATCAAGATGGTTTTCTTGCTGGCCGCTTAACTACCACAAATCTTGCTAGTTTCATGACGCAGATCTCCACACCTATTTCTCAGAGAGGACAGGTTGACGTAATTTACTGTGACCTGAGCAAGGCTTTTGACGTAGTCAGCCACACACTGATTATGGTTAAACTTGCGAACTTTGACGTTGACTTGTCGATTGTGAATCTCTTGCACGGCTATCTGCTCAATAGATCTTGTTATATTGCCGTAAAAGGCCAAACCTCTTCTTTGTATAAAGTGACTAGTGGGGTCCCTCAATGGTCGGTATTAGGCCCACTCCTATTTTTAATTTACGTTAATGATGTTTCTTTTGCCATTCATAATTCTTCTTTCCTCTTATATGCCGATGACATCAAGATATTTAAGGAAATTCATTCAGTTAACGACTGTCGCTTGCTGCAGTCACAATTGTGTTCTTTTTCCGAATGGTGCAACGGCAATAACCTTTCTCTGAATACCTCAAAGACAAAATTCATGTCTATCACTCGCAAAACATCTAGCGTGCCATTTCAATACTCTGTCAATTCTGTGCCGTTGTGCAAGGTTTATGAAATCAGTGATCTTGGTGTTGTTGTTGACAGCGCGTTAAACTTTTCTTCTCACGTTAAGCGTGCTGCTATGCGGGGCCTTCGTTCTATCGGATGTGTTTGTAGAATATCTCGAGAATTCAGGTCTCCCATGGCCCTACACAAATTGTACACGGCAATATGTCTTCCGCAACTTGAGTATGCGTCCGTGATATGGAATGGCATTGCTCAATCCAGCGGACCATTGAACGAGTCCAGAATAAATTCCTCAGCATATATAACCATCGCTTTGCTAAAAATGACTCTGGATCTCGTTCAAATACTGCTGAATCATTATCACTGCCATCACTTCACTGCCGACGAAATCGTTATGATCTCTTATTTCTTTACAAGCTAGTCCACGGTATCATATCCTGCCCTGTACTTCTCAATTGTGTTAATTTTCGAATTCCGCGTAAGTTAACCAGAGACAACAGACCGTTTCATGTACCCGCCTGCTTCTTCCAACACTCTACCGTTCACAGAATACAAAGTCTTTATAATATTAATTTTCTTGATCTTGACAGCAAAGCTTCAATTTGGGCTAGTTGGTACGGCATAGCAATGTAAATGCGCTGAATGAAGCACAGACGAGAAACGTAACAGGGGACAGGACAAGTGGTGCGCAAGTGGTGCACAATTGCGCACCACTTGTCCTGTCCCCTGTTACGTTTCTCGTCTGTGCTTCATTCAGCGCATTTACATTGCTATTGATCTTGACGTTTTTCGATGTCCACAATCATTGTTTTTATCCGAGCTTTGCACTGTTTTGACATAGTATGGCACAATGTACAAAGTCTTCCCTTCTCCGCCTTTCCGCATAGTTGTATATGTGCAATCTAATTTTTTATTCCCCTTCAATATTTCTCATATTGTCTTATTTTACTCCTCCCCTTTAGTGTTCATTTCTCTTTGTCTACGTGTTTTTGCTCTTTTTATTTCTGAAGACTGTCTGTATTGTATTGTTTATTTTCATTGTTTTTTTTGCGTGCGCCTGCACAAAGACCTCACGGTTGTTCCTGGGCACGTGAAATAAATTATTATTATTATTATTATTATTATTATTATTATTATTATTCGTAATAATTTAATTTCGAATTCGTAACAAAAATGGCCAAAGGCCATTTTTGTTACGAAGCTGAGCCCGGACACCACTGCTGCTGACATCAAAAAACATATTGCTTCATTCGATATGTCTCCCATTTCCTGCCGGCGACTTCAAACAAGATTCCAGTCATATTCTTCATTCTATATCGAAGTTGACGAGGAAACGCTACAACGCCTGAATGACCCTTCGATGTGGCCCCTCGGATGCCTCTTCAAGCCATTACGTGGGGAGCTGCGCGATGACATGCTTCATCCCTCTGAGCAAGTGACTGGAAACGAAAGTGCCGTGTAACGTAGACATATTCTACCAAAATGCTCGGGGTCTGCGTACCAAGACACTGGAGTTTTTCTCTAATGTTCTTTCGTCTTGTTTTCCTATTATCGCTATTTCTGAAACCTGGCTCGGCACTGAAATTCTCTCATCGGACTTTTTTCCCCCGACTTACACCACCTTCCGCCGTGACCGAGATTTCAGTGAAACCAAACAGAAAGGCGGTGGCGTGCTGATTGCCATTGACAATTCACTGAAATCCGTTAGACGGAAAGACCTAGAAACTATCGAAGAATCGATCTGGCTAGAAATCAACCTTGAGCGCCGTGAAAAATTGTTGATTGGATGCTTCTATTTACCGCCCAGCATTTCCCCTGCCTCGTTTCACGATGTCATGTCTTCTATTGAACTTGTGATATCTTCTCATAGTGGGCACAGAATTATTGTTCTTGGGGATTTCAATGCACCTGGAATTGACTGGAGCACGCTTACCTTTTCTCATTACAATCATTTCACAGAGAAAAAGTGCAGCCTGCTCTTGGACTTTCTGGCGTTTAATTCCCTAGTGCAACATAATTCAGTCGTCAATTCCAGTGGCAACGTCTTAGACCTGTGTGTGTCAAACGATCAACCCCTTGAAGTTTCCCGCTCCAACATCTCTCTTGTACGTCCGGACAAATTCCACCCACCACTTAACGTAAGATTATCTGCATCAGCCGAAACAACGAGCTACAGCAGTTACGTAAACAAATCTCCAAGATTTGCGTTCAAGCGAGGTGATTACACGGGCCTCTATCATCACTTGTCCACCGTTGAGTGGTCACAGGTTACTGACAAACCTAATGTTGATGACCAGGTTGATCGGTTTACGGAGCTTGTACTGAGCAGCATGCTTAATTTTATTCCCCAGTATACACCTAAACAACGTAAATATCCCCACTGGTTCTCATCTGAACTTATCAGTGCACTGAAGCATAAAGATCACGCACACAGGAAATCTAAATGTTCTCCATCCAGCGAGTGGAAGGAAGAGTTCAGCTTTTTTAGAACTCTCTCTAAACGCCTATATAAACGGGATCATAGTTCGTACATTCAATTCTTAGAAAAAAGCGCCTCTGACAGGCCGGCTGAGTTTTGGAAGTATGTGCGTAAACGGTCTAGCAAAAGCGGAGAGTCCTTCAGACTACTAGACTCAAATGGGGTAGAAGTGCATGCCGTCGCTGACTGTTTTGCCACACATTTCTCATCCGTTTATAAGGCCTCAGACTCCAGCACTGATATCAGACAACAGCCCAAGGCAGTTAGCTCATCCAGTGCTTTGTCGCTGGATGAAAATCTTATCAGCGAATGCATTAAGCGCTTAAAACCATCCTTATCATGTGGCCCAGATGGCATCCCCTCCGCCATACTAAAAGCATATGGTACTATATTTGTCCCAGTACTGACTACGATATTTAATAACTGCCTGGACACTTCCACATTTCCTAGCATGTGGAAAACTGCTCGTGTTTTCCCAGTATTTAAGTCGGGCTCTAAGACAGATGTTTCTAATTATCGCCCGATTTCTCTACTATGTGCCACATCAAAGATCTTCGAACTGGCTCTTCACAAAATATTGTCTTTTAGTGTGAAAAACTCACTGATTCCAAATCAACATGGTTTTCTTGCTGGCCGCTCAACTACCACAAATCTTGCTAGTTTCATGACGCAGATCTCCACACCTATTTCTCAGAGAGGACAGGTTGACGTAATCTACTGTGACCTGAGCAAGGCTTTTGACGTAGTCAGCCACACACTGATTATGGTTAAACTTGCGAACTTTGACGTTGACTTGTCGATTGTGAATCTCTTGCACAGCTATCTGCTCAATAGATCTTGTTATGTTGCCGTAAATGGCCAAACCTCTTCTTTGTATAAAGTGACTAGTGGGGTCCCTCAAGGGTCGGTATTAGGCCCACTCCTATTTTTAATTTACGTTAATGATGTTTCTTTTGCCATTCGTAATTCTTCTTTCCTCTTGTATGCCGATGACATCAAGATATTTAAGGAAATTTATTCAGTTAACGACTGTCGCTTGTTGCAGTCAGATTTGTGTTCTTTTTCCGAATGGTGCAACGGCAATAACCTTTCTCTAAATACCGCAAAGACAAAATTCATGTCTATCACTCGCAAAACATCTAGCGTGTCATTTCAATACTTTGTCAATTCTGTGCCGTTATGCAAGGTTTATGAAATCAGTGATCTTGGTGTTGTTGTTGACAGCGCGTTAAACTTTTCTTCTCACGTTAAGCGTGCTGCTATGCGGGGCCTTCGTTCTCTCGGATGTGTTTGTAGAATATCTCGAGAATTCAGGTCTCCCATGGCCCTACACAAATTGTACACGGCAATATGTCTTCCGCAACTTGAGTATGCGTCCGTGATATGGAATGGCATTGCTCAATCCAGCGGTAACACCATTGAACGAGTCCAGAAAAAATTCCTCAGCATATATAACCATCGCTTTGCTAAAAATGACTCTGGATCTCGTTCAAATACTGCTGAGTCATTATCACTGCCATCACTTCACTGCCGACGAAATCGTTCTGATCTCTTATTTCTCTACAAGCTAGTCCACGGTTTCATATCCTGCCCTGTACTTCTCAATTGTGTTAATTTTCGAATTCCGCGTAAGTTAACCAGAGAGAACAGACCGTTTCATGTACCCGCCTGCTTCTTCCAACACTCTACCGTTCACAGAATACAAAGTCTTTATAATATTAATTTTCTTGATCTTGACGTTTTTCATAGTCCACAATCACTGTTTTTATCCGAGCTTTGCACTGTTTTGACATAGTATGGCACAGTGTACAAAGTCTTCCCTTCTCCGTCTTTCCGCATAGTTGTATATGTGCAATCTAATTTTTATTCCCCTTCAATATTTCTCATATTGTCTTATTTTACTCCTCCCCTTTAGTGTTCATTTCTCTTTGTCTACGTGTTTTTGCTCTTTTTATTTCTGAAGACTGTCTGTATTGTATTGTTTATTTTTATTGATTTTATTTTTGCGTGCGCCTGCACAAAGACCTCACGGTTGTTCCTGGGCACGTTAAATAAATGATTGATTGATTGATTGATTGATTGATTATTATTATTATTATTATTATTATTATTATTATTATTATTATTATTATTATTATTATTATTAATTCGTCTGCCAAGGTGGGTTAGTGGTCACGGGGCTCGGCTGCTGACCCTAATGTTGCGGGTTCGATTCCGGCCGCGGCGGTCGCATTTCGGTGGAGGCGAAATGGTAGAGGCCCGTGTTCGGTGCGATGCCAGTGCACGTTAAACAACACTAGATGGTCCAAATTTCCGGAGCCCTCCACTCCAATCACATCGTGGTTTTGGGACGTAAATACCCCAGATATTATTATAGTAATAATCCTTTATTTTCGTCAATAGATTGATGAAAACCATAATGGGTCCGTATAGGTAACATAATCAACTACACAACGTATATAAAACACGTGCACCTAATATCGTATGACAGGAAAATTTAGACTTTCCCTTACCATTTCAACAGCGTGAACTAAGCAGTTCTACAGTGTACACATCTATCACCCATGCATAAAAAGTGAATTTTGCGCATTATACGCAGGCATGTAGAATACGCCGGTAGCATTCACAAAAACGTCATAAAAATAGCATAAAGTTAATGAGAACTGCTGAGCACAAGGATAACAATCTATATATATATATATATATATATATATATATATATATATATATATATATATATATATATATATATATATATATTACAATATGCGCTTGATCCCAGCATCTCGGAGTGTTATTACAAAATTTCTATGATTAGTATTTTTGATAACGTACCCGAAAGTCGGTTCCATTGTCTACCTTCGCCCTTCCCCCCTCCCTCCCCCCCCCCCCGCTCCTTACCTAAAAAAGTCAGTTTCACTTCAAGGGCGAAGCAATTATTGCGACAGCCACAAATTGTAATGTTGCAAGGCGAGCAGCTCACTCATTTGGATCGAGGTCGTGTAACTCAACAAAACGCTGGATTAAGGGAATACGGCTTCTCCAGGGACCGAAGCGGTTTTCGTGCTGTCAATTCTCTAAACGCTAAGAAAGTGTTGAACACAGCAACTTTACGAGCCGTTTCCTGATGTCTGTCGAGATAGTGTGCGCGACCGCGCCCTTCGAGCAGCGAAGACCCGTCGAGAAGGACCATATAAGTGCTGTCGCAATAAAAAGAGATAAGAACTCTAGGAGGTCAGCACGCGGAAAGGGCTTACACATAGCCATTATCAAAAGATTAGTAAAGAGAAGAGTAAATTTATATAAGGCAGTTTGAGAAGCTAAGAGAATCCAAAAGGCAGGGCAATAATGTAACATAAACAGCTTTTTCTTAATGGCCGTGTTTGAACCCCGCTACATTTCTATAATAATATATAACTGCTGGGGTTTCTTGGCCTGAAACCACGATATGATTATGAGAGACGCCGCAATGAGTGGCTCCGGTAATTTCGACCACCTGGGGTTCATTAACAAGCACCTAAATCGTAGCACAAGGGCCTCTAGCATTCTGCCTCTATCGAAATACAGCCGGCGCGGCCGGGATTCGATCTTCGACCTTCGGGTCAGCAGTGAAGCACCATAACGACTAGACCACAGCGGCGGTTCCCACTACATTTCTCGTCTCGGTGTTTCTCAATAAATGTTCTCATTGCTTCGAACTTGCTTTCTTTTTTTTTTTCTCCAAGCAGAGAGATTCCTTACCTGACAGAATTGCCCCTCCGGTTGCGCCAAGCAACAGGATGTCTGCGGCCCACCGGTCCGCAGGGGCTGTTTTCCGCAGTTCGTACCAGGGTTCGCGCTCGATGGAAGGCATGGCTGCCGACGCGTAGCAGAGTGTGGTGCCGGCTGCGCAGGAGCCCAGGCAGGCTACCAGCATGGCTCGTTCGTGCAGACCGCAGGGCGGTGGCAGGTCGATGTCTTCGAGAGGTGAGCCACCTTTGATAGGCGGTCGCCAGCTACGTAGCGCAGCCATTGCCGCGTTGAATGGTGACGAAGGTGAGCCGCCCTTGCTTCCATCAGTACTGATTACCGAGAGTGGCGTCAGGCCGCTGGCTGTGCTGCAAAGTCACGTATCATGATGAATTGTCGTGACTTGGGCTAGTTGGTATTAATGCGTCGCAAATAAGAGCTCTAAAAACAAGACGAGGCCAGAGTTGCCAGTTCCGCTTATAATAAGCGGAATTGGGCTTCTTTTGTCGCCGAGTCGCTTGTAGAATTTTTCAGTCGCTTGTGGCGTTTTTTTGGGGCTTATTTACATTTTTTTCCCAGCAAACATAGATATTTTAGTTATCATCACTTTCCGCAATAGCGCGGTTGTCGATGTCTTTGAGTAGTCGAGTGCTGAAGTCAATGATATGTTGGGGTAATCAACATCTAACCTTAAACGGATGCTGTACAATATTATTTCCGCCAATATTTTCAGCCAAATTCAAAGATTGCGGGCTGCAATCGATAGAAACAACCTTCATTTCAGGCAGAAACTAGAGGGAGATAATGAATTTAACGCCTTTTTCACAAACTGCTGCGTCTTGCGGCCCCGCCGAGAGCTAGAGGAGGTGATGTTTGGTAATGTTGCATACACCTGAAACAGGCATACCAACAATGCCAGCCGTCGCCTGCGCCTCTCAACCCACTCAGCTTCCACTACAGTTCCCAGAATCACTATACGAACAGCACCGGGAATGTTCCCGGCTGGGGTGACGCATCCGGGCTTTGCGGAGAGTGGGATGAAAGGAGAGGTGGAGAAAGAGAAACAGAGAAACGGAGGACACGTGCAGTCTGCATGCGCCTCGGAGAATGTGACGTCACGGCTCGCGCTCGCGTGCAGTCGCCGCGCGCTGACAATCCACCAAAAATACAACCAACTGTTCAAAAATATGCAAAATAAGCTCTGTTTATCGGAAAATTCGCGTCTTCCGAGTAGAGTTTGGATATTTTCGTCAGTTTGTCCCATTTTTGTTCAGTATTCCTTTATTCATGCACTGGCAAACGTGCATTCAAACGGAGACTACCCTGGAGACAATGTTTAATATATGTGCTTTCATTCTCAATTGCACATATTTTCGTTGTACAAAATAGTTAAAACGATGTTTTTGAAATCCCCTTCGTATTTAAGCGACGTTTTTATATTATAATTAAAAATATTTTCAAGAATAGGAAAATTAATGCAATTTCCGCTTCTTTTGGGCTTCCTCGCAAAAGCAGGGCCGCTTTCTTTGGGCTTCTTTTGTAACGATTATTCGCTTGTTAGCTCGGTAGCATCTGGCAACTCTGAACGAGGCACACAGAAATGATTAACAAGAACAAGCGCTTACTTTCAACTCAGCTTTTTAATCAGAATACACAGATATATACATACAGCACATAGCTGCACATTGAATGCACGAAAAAATGTTGCCTACCTTTGCATGAACGCCAATGTTCGAAGGCTATTAGCACCAAAATAGTCGAATTTAGCAGCATTTCGCCGAGAATCATTCAGTGACGTAGTACCTAATTGTGCCGTACGCTTCTGCGCCTTTCGTGTGTGTTTCTTCAGTGCATTTTTTAAATATATAAACAGGTACACCACACAGCTTGCCTTAGCTTTGAATGTTTCCCGGTAATTGAAGTACTTTAGGGTGAAATTTCAAATGATAGGATTCATGCTGCAACACCTCGCCTCTCACAGGAAGGCTTGCGTCTGCCTTCGTTAGATGTGGTCAAATTCAAGCAGGAAGCTAAGCATCACTCACGTAGTGTTTCTTGACTTGGACGTCACGGCAAGGCTTTCTTGCTTGCTTACACGCTCCTGGGTTATTGGCGCCAGGATGATCGATGCTTCCTTGCTTGCTCCTCGGTACACAGTCGTCGGCGTTCCCGCTACCCCTATTTGAACGTTCGATCGCTGCCTGTTTTGAACTGCCACTTTTCGTTGGATATGGATGTACCAATAGGCACCTTTTCCTGTTGCCTGAACGTGCGTCTGAACTCTGCTACGCCGTCTTCTTCTTCGTTGTCTACGCGGTCTGCATGGCGCGTGCCAGTGATCCCAAATATAAAAAGAAGAATTGCAGTGTCTGCAGATATACGGGCAGATGAATGTTTCAACAATGTATGCACAATATTTGCGCACACTGACTTGCGCACATGTCGAACAAGGCACAGAACTTAGCACGACTTTAAATATTCAGAAGTGTCTCTCACTTGCTATTTTTCATTTAAATACTCCTTAAAATCTTATCTTCTTTAATCGGTCTTATAATGTGTAAAAGTTTCGGTCTTCAGGAAATATACGATTAGGCTTTGATACACTCAATGAGTTATATTAGTCCATAAAGTTGTATTCACTTTCGACTTACCTCAAAGCTGCCTACTTCTTTCCAAGTCGACGTAGTGGGTGAATAGCACAGCTTTTGAAGAGAGACTAGTCGCCATTTTTCTTAGACCAGTAAATCCCTGTGCGAAAACCGGAACAGGCACATTATCGCATAAGCAGCGTGATGGATACAAAACACCAAGAAGAACATCCTGCAGGTAAAGACCCTACCGGACAATGTTTGGGTGGTCGGTAAGTGCGCTTCCGAATGGCTGCTTATAATGGCTGCTAACGAACGCATTAAATGGTACACGATGCATCTAAAACCATATTTTTCGTAGAAGTTATATGATTGCCATAAAAGTGCCGAGGTGTCATTAATTCTTTAGTTGTTGAGCTTTGTTGCAAGATATATCAGAGGTATTTAATTGCGATAGGCCGTGCAAACCTTCGTGAAAATTTGTGATTGCCATAAAAGTGCCGAGGTGTCATTGATTCTGTAGTTGTTGAGCTTTCGTGGAAGACATTTCGGGGGTATTTAATTGCGATAGCCCCTGCAAACATTCGTGAAAATAAGTAGTTCGTAGAATATTGAAAATGGCCCACAATGTTGAAACTATTGTCAAGCAGTACACATAATGAAAAAAATTAATAATTGGATTGCTGAAATGCTGCACAGGAGAGGTGCCATAATTATTTGCAAGGTTTTGAAGCTTTATGTAGTAAGGTCACGATTAAAGCGCAAGACGCTGTGTTATTGTTTTTTCGTTAATTGCGGTCACGTTCCCACGCAATGAAGAATAGCGTATAATGCTAGGCGCGTCCGTTTTTAAATTATTTCCACATTAATTATGTAATTACCGCGGTACTGCGTTATCTTTCCTGAATGTGTTACAGCAACGTAGTCAACTGAACGTGACACACTGATATACGTGATATACTAGGCTATCAGACTATTTTTCCGGGAAAACCTTAATGTAAGTGTTTTTTATACCAGATACTTCTATGTGGTTGTTCAGAGAGCCACGTAAACACAAGTAGCCACTTCACGGGCTCCTGATACGGTCTTTGTTGTTTAATAGTTTAAACACGTTGTACGTTCACGTCCGCCTCGGCCCTGCTGACCAAAAGGTCGCGGCTTCAATCCCGGCCGCCGCGGTCGCCGTTCGATGGAGACGAAATGCTAGAGGCTCATGTGCAGTGCGATGTCAGCGCAGTATACAGAACGCCGCATGGTACGAATTTCCGGAGCCCTCCACGACGACGTGCCTCATAATATCGTGGTTTTGGCCCGTAAAAGCCTAGATATTATTATAATATTATGTTGTAAGTTCACAACGCAAAGCTTTTGTCGCCTGAAACGCGCTCGTCATAGGCAAAAGGAAAAGTGCGCAATCACCAAGGCGGATAAACCTGCAGCCTGTCTCAAGTTTATGGGCGAGTTGGTGCTTACATTGCTTAGTTACACTTGACTATGGCGCAAAATACATTTCGTGAAAAAGGGGCGTAGAGAAGAAAGTGAAGCGGCGCTTTAATTTCTTCTCTTCTCTGCACCCCTTGTTCACGAAATATATTTTGCGCTGCAGTCTAGTGTATCCAAGCGATGTTGAGTTTATGTGGCACACAAAATGTGTTTTTGTACGTGAAAATTACCGCCACTTTTATGCCACTTCCCGGCCAACAGTCCCGATGCGGCCACGCCAGCGGCATCTTCGGAGGCAAGTTCGCGCGGATCTAGGGAAACGACGGAGAGTTCGACCAATACGAGTGACGCAGAGTCACGTGGGCGCAGTGACGGGCACACTGACGAGACGAGTGAAACAGACTCGTCGGAGACCACCAGCTCTTACGACTCGCACGGACCGCCGCACGACTTTGGAGAACCGCGCGTGGTGGCTGTCGACGTTGACGATGACGTCGAAGCGGCGCCACGCTGCGAACCCTTTGGCAGTGCAGCCGTTGCCGCGCTGGCGTTGGTGGCCGCCTTCGTGATCACGGTAGTATTCATGACGCTGAGAGCCCTCTACGGATATGACGTAAGTGTACAACTCTTACTGGAGAATATAGCATAGCGACGCCCAAAGTGGCACTGTCAAAAGTGTTATAGTCGACGTGAAAGCTTTGTCTAAAGAACTGAAATGCTTGAAGCACTAAGCGTAAATCTCAGTTCTCTTGAGACACTCTTAATCGGCAGCCTATATGGATAAGCCTGCGTTTTTATTTTTTAGACGCTAAGTAGCGTTTGCGTCGAAATGCAACGCTATCCATCTCTTTCCACGGCGTTACGAGACGGGCGCCAAACCGGACTACTTCGCGTAGCAGTACATGTGCAGACGCTCTGCCCCCGTAGCTTTCCCTTCATTGCCACAGAAAGTTGTCCCCGAGTATAGTTCCATTGGCGACCGTCCCACCTAGCATAGCCATCTGAGCGCGCGCTCGCGCCAAGGAGAAGTCTTCTTCCTCTTCTTCTTCGACCGCCTTGATGATGATACGTGTAGAGCACTTCAGAGGCCCGGGATGCCGTATGTTGTCCTAGCTTGGCGTAACGCAGAAAAAAACCATCTGTGCTGGCACGCGCTAGCGCGTTTGGGCCTGTGTAAGGGGCTTGGTAAGACGCTGTGGCCTCTCCCCCTTACACACTCTCGGCAATCATGTGATGGCGTCGGGGAACGAGATTCTGGAGGCGCGCGATGAACCAACGCGTTGTATCCTAGTCAGAACGCGCTGGCACGCGCTAGCGCGTTCGGGCCTGTGTAAGGGGCTGGGTAAGACGCTGTGGCCTCTTCCCCTTACATTGTCTCAGCAATCACGTGATGGCGTCAGGGAACGAGATTCTGCAGACGCGTGATGAACCCGCGTGGCGTGCTCCAACGAGAGTTCGGGACGAGTAACAGCAACAGCAACTACAGTGAATTCATGGTGTGCTCCACTTGCAAGGACGCGTTAACATTGGGTAAGGTGCCCGTGATGAACGGAACTTTAAGTCGACCCATGCGCTGCTTCGCATCCCCACATGGTCCCCTTTAGTGGGAGATGGTGTAATTTTTCTGTGATCACGGATTCCGGATGTTGCTGTTTCATGCAGTTGTTAGGGAGTAACAGGGACAACACTGTGTCCTTATCACTTGTTAAGGACACAGGGACAAGGAAGCACAGATCATCCTGAGCCATTACGTTGTTACTTCCTAACATGTCCAACTATGAACTAACTAGCCCAAACAAAAGTGCCGCTCGTTGCACGCCGCTCTCTTTTCTCTTGCACTAAGTGACATGTTTGTGTTCAGACAGTGCATAATAACCTGGTTTAAGGATAACCCGTGTACCATGCCGCAGATCCTCATACACAGTTTCTTGTGTAATGCGCAGTATCAAAAGAAAATCACTTATCAAATTTTGTTGGCGTTTGACGCTAATGAACTTTAGAAGTTTATCCGCACGCGTGTCATCCCAGACCTACTGTCTGTGCACTGTTTTATGTTGTAAGTATTAAACACCGGTTTTTTACTTAGCATCATTACAATTGTTTCATGTTACGCGTAGCGTGTGATTAATGTGCTTGCGGCGTCTTATTGCTACACATATTAATGTCAACTTACAACTTGGAGTGACTAACAGTGAGCGTTACGTGCGGGCGAAATTTCCAACATGGGTCATGCAGAACTGCAAACAATTCAGTGCGCATCCTTTCGCTCCTGTCAATGTGTGCGACGTTCAGTGTGGCGCTGTTCTTTCTTTCTTTGCAGTGTTAAATATAACAGAGCTCAAATATTACAATATTTATCATGTTAAAGTTGCATCCACTTGCGCTGAAGCGCGCCGTTTGTTTGCTCAGCTTACTTTTATTTTCTGATACTCATTACTTTCCCTCTGTTGTGTTGCTAAGTGTTGTCACGGGATTCATAGTAAAGCTCCTACTACTAACACGCCCAGGCTGCTTTTTAGTTTTTGCGTGTTTGTGTCGAATGCTGCACAGTCATTGAGAGTTATAACCACCCAATATATGCACGAAACACTACAAGTAGGAATGCCTCGCACCCCTTTTTTCTGTAACTTTTTATACAGGTAGAGATGACGGCCAACGACATTGACGAGGAACCAACGTTGTCGTTTTTTCGCCTGCCGGAGGGCGAGCCTGCAATCATGGCACTTGGCAATCACTACGAGCCTGAAAGATCTCTTCAGGTGACACCAGTGACAACAAACGAAACAACGCGAACGTTAGCACTAAACGAATCCACGGACATCGACAACACGACGACATTCTGGATTAGAAGAATCCAAATAGGCAGTGACGATCAGATACTGCCTTTATACAGTGTTCCCACGACAAGAAGACCGCTCAGGATGCGGATAATACGAAAGCTGGTCAAGCGTCCCAGCATAGGCAAGAGGCTGTCACGCAATAAACCACCCAAGGTAGTCTTCATTGAACTAAAAGAGTTCACGAAACGTCCCGTGAATATACAACTTGTCGTTAAGACAAACGCTGTCACGCCAGGTGAGCTTGGTCGGCCGACATTTACTGTTGAACCCAGTCACTCAAAAGTTGTAAAATATCGGTCTAACGAGAGACGCTCACCACGTAGAATCGATTCACTTCGCGTTGACTCTAATCGCGGACACAAATCAGGACGGTCGTCGACAGCAGTCACTGCCACGTACTTGAAATGGGAGAAGCCATCTAGGAGGAAAAACGTAGCCAGTAATTCGGTAAGGACCAATTACGCAAATGAATCTTCTTTATCGACTACAATGCGCTATGACGGCACGTTGCACTCAAATGAAATGAGCGATTCAGTGGTGCACCAACGCGATCAATTACAACATTCGATGAAAACCAGTGGGCTGTTTTATTGGTACCAAAATGACACCAATGGGACGCGTGACAACAAACTGCGGCAGAATACAGCCTCAACCACTGAATGCAGCTCTCAGGAATGTCTAATAGCCAGTGAACTCAATGTACACATCATGAATGGTATTGAAGCGGATCCATGCGAAGACTTCCAGCTGCACGTGTGTGGTGGACAACAAGCACGTTACCGCGGGCTCCATACACAGGTAAGAATTTCACTTGTAGCTGCAGTAGCAACACTTATAACCGTGCACTGAGGTCAATGAAAACAAAGAAAACAATGTAACAAATATTCTGTGTGAATACACCCATACTTTTCGACGTTCACTGTGAATAAGATTAGGTGTGAAGTAAAACCGCCTGCATGCTCGTCTTCTGCACGTCTTGCAGGAGGGAGAGGGTGTCTTCTCACTCCCCCCCCCCCTATTCCAATTGGTCGAATGTAAAAAAAACTGAGTCACCATAGATACAATAATGAAAAAAAAAATAAAGCGATAACGTGCTTCACACAACGGACTGGCTTTGGTCAACGGCTTTTCTGGGGAAAGGTGGGAACTAAACCGTTCATGTAATGCAAAATCGTGTATTCTCGGCTCTTACCTAGCATTTCCAGAGCTCAAATTCGACAGAAATCATTCAGTTCATTATTTTTACGCCCGACAGATTCAAGATGAAGCACTCAACACTCTCAAGACGCTCCTCGATTCTTCCTCGCTTCCGGAATCCGGCCACACGGCGATGCAGAAGGCGGTCAGCCTGTTTCGAGCGTGCGTACGATTCGCCAAAGATGGACTCGCGCTGGAGCTTCCCAAAATCAGGCACTTCCTCGAGTCCGTTGGCCTTAATCTGACTGGCCGACAGGGCCAGGTCGCTAAGGACACGACGGACAACCCGGTCTTGCCCATGCTTCGCCTTTCTCTGCAGTACGCGCTTCACATTTTCGTGGCCGTCCGCATCGATGGTCTACATGTAGTGAACGGCAAGAAGATTATGCGGGTAAGGCACTCCGCGCCATTTCTACGTGTGAGAGCAGGGCTAAGGAGACGTGGCAGTTGAATCCGTATCATTTGTTTTTGAAGAGGGGATAAGATGGGAACAGAGTACTACAGTCAGTACACGAAAAACAGTCCAATGGATAGAAGGTGTGCATAAACCGTGAATATAGTTCCCACAGATGCAACATATATGCAGTCTTCAGCTACATAAATTTAAGAAGCAAGGCGTACTATTCTTCTGGGTGGTGACAAGGGTTGACATGGAACTCCATTGGTTCCTCCTTTATTGTTCCCGTTTCAAAGAAACAATACTTCTCGATTAGTTAAATATTGTTGCTACTTAATTGCAAAAGCTTAATAATAGAATTTTATTAAAGGAACTTGTACGAAACGTGGGGGCAAAGTTCCGTAATTCAACAATAACTTACTTTTAAGTATATATCGTGTTATACTACATATTAAGCAGTGTTGCTAGTCCAACATACACAAAGCATGAACGCACTATAACTATCGGTAGCCGGATAATTCAAATAATGTGTTGACCTTATTCAAGTACGAGCAGCTATAGAAAAACTACCCAGCTGTTTCAGGCAGAAGTTCAGGGGAAGATGGATGTTTGGAGAGAGGAAAAATTCCTGGACACTGGGCGTCGGTGGTGCTACCGTTTCGGTCAGCGGTCTTGCCTTCTTCAAGGCTGCAAGTGAAGAAGTCAAGGCCGCTTGTCGAAACATTGGCTCCCGTGATACCCCGTGTCCAGAAATTTTTCATATCTTGCTGTTTATAAGAAGTGTATTGCTTCAGTCATGCCTAGGTCATAGCCGATTTGTTTTCTGCGCCTCTTTCGAATTTTCTGTGCACTGGCGTAGGTTGTCGTCAGCAGGACCGACCAGGATTGGCTCAGAGAGAGATCTATGCTTAGCGAGCAAGAGAAAAAGGATTACTACGCTGGTGTACTACTAGTCTACGAAGCTAAACCACTCAGACCGGAGATCGTAATGCTCATTCCGGACATCGCACACTTCGAATCTGAAGGTGACGGTTTGGAATTTATCTGCCTGCTTTTCGCTACCACACGACTATAGCATTGTAATAACGAGAATATTCACATCTGTACAAAAAAGATGACATGAAAGATATCGCTGTTTAGAAATAATACATTGCGTGCCATTGTATTTTTGTCATCGCAGTTAAAACAACGCTGTTCTCACCATCAGAATACCACGTGCTCGAGCGCTCACATGGGGAATTCAGAGACAGTTAGAGTGCCGGAAAGTTTCATGGTTTTCATTTTTGTTCCCTTGTACAAGATCATAGACCGTGTTACTCGCTGACAACATATAGGGTCATGTATATTTATAAGGTGACGCGTAAGAATTATCAGTTGTTTTTTTTTTCGTTTAGTGTCTCTAAGCAACCACTATACCGTCGTACTTCGTACAGTGCAATTTAGGAAAGACATAAGTGGGCGCACTCCTACAATCAAACATTACCTGACTTTTCTAAATAATTGGTTAGCATCCGCGTTACTTTGCTCAAATACAAAAAATACATACGGAACTTAGAAAGAATTTATAGAAAGTGACTGCAAACAGTAAAATGTGAGCTTTAATGCTAGAAATCTGAAAAGAAGGAATGTGTTTGTTTAACAGCTTTCAAGAAATTAATGGACCAACGGCGAATACCAAAGAAGTACAGAAGTTCTTTCATGCGTCTAGAAGACTTGGCTACTTATGCTCACTGGTACGGACAGCCAGGTAAGTTAGCAAGCAGGGACTAGTAAGGTTTAACATTTTTCGCACCTTCTCTCAGCACGCGGCATTTCCTGGGTATGCATCGGACATGCTTATATTTTTCCTATTAACAGCTAATCCACAGAGTAGTAGATTATTATAAAAGAGAGTTAAAAATATATTTTCTTCTTTGTGTTATTTAAATCCTTCTAAATTTTGTTCCTGCAAATAATGGACAAATAAACGCGCTCATCCGTAGTTTCGAAGAGTAACTGCAAAAGGGGAAATCGTAGCTGGCCATTTCTTGTTTTTTACGCAGATGAA
Organism: Rhipicephalus sanguineus; assembly: GCF_013339695.2. Taxonomy (NCBI): domain Eukaryota; kingdom Metazoa; phylum Arthropoda; class Arachnida; order Ixodida; family Ixodidae; genus Rhipicephalus; species Rhipicephalus sanguineus. The sequence continues at coordinate 47,375,536 of NC_051180.1, read as the reverse complement.
TGGCACGATCAACTTCAACAACTTTCGCGACTTGCGTACGGAGCGAATGACACTGCGCACGCCTCTTCAGCAGCCCTCGAACTGCTCAAGCTGATAACACAGCCCGAGTCTTGGCCGAAAGGACACCAGCTGATCTGTTGGAGCCTCATTCGTCAAATGATAGGCTTCGGTAGGAGCCCGCTACTGGCTACGCTGCCTGAGAGCGACTTGGCGAGCCACTGCATTCGCAAAGTCTCTGAAGTCATGGAGCCAGCAATCCAAGGACTTCTCCTCTTCAAACGTATGTCTTAACTTTCACTCTCTTAGGCGTATTGCAAGCGTTATGCTACCTGTCGTACAGCTCTGCTTATCAGAGTGTTTTTTTTTTCGTTCAACATGCAGGCACATAAAGGGGAATATACGACCTGAAATCAAACCAACACTGGCGTTTCTTTTTCTTTATCCAGATTTAAAAATTCGGCAGATCCCACTAATTCTGGGAGTCGATGGTATGCAAAGCAGTGGGCCATTAGTGGCCTATACCGAATATTTTTATTGGTTTGAGTTAAGCGTTCTGAGTTGGACTGACTTATTTGTTCATTCTGAGTAGTGATGGGTATCGTGGGAAGACCCCTAGCGAGGAAATTTTTTCGGGGAGGAAAAGGGGGGGAGGCACATGCTAAAGGCCTTGACTATTTGAGGAAAGCACCTATTTTGAGGAAAGTGTCTATGTGCCTATGTGAGGATGCAACAATTTGGGAGTGGTGAGAAGGTCCTAGGGCTCCCTCCCTCTCTCCCGCTCTACCGGTTACGAGATTGATCGTAGGCTTACCAGGCACGTCCCACTACACTGACACTATACCGACTACACTGACGCCCAAAGGGTTATCCTACGGTCCTACATGACGCCGATACTCACCTTAGACCACAGATGTCAGTTTTATCGAAATGAACTGAACGCTACAGTGCGATGATGTGACCATCGTAAGAAGGGGTTTATGCCATTTTTGTCCGTGTTTATCATAGCATGGCGAGTCATATGAGTTAATAGGTAATGTTTATTACATTGTTCCAAGCGCAGATAACGAACACTGCAGCCACAGTGGACGTTGCCACGATAAGACCTAATTATAGCGTCTTTTACGTAAGCATTTTCAAGCACTGGCGTAACTCTGTAAATGTATTTGACTGCCACGAAGAATGCCTGGGTTCGATTGCGGCTATAACGATGATTTTTAACCTTTCCATTCTTCTGATGTTTCCCTCAACGGCAGCGCTGCCGACGCCTGCCCTGCAGTTTGTTCGACACAAACTCAAAACGCGATTGCGTAAAGGTTGTTTAAAAATCTTTTATCGCCTTTCCTGGGATTTACAAACTTTGAATATCCTGCGGCTCATACCCGCATTCCATGGGCCGTGGTATGCCGGTATGTGCCACACATGACTCAAGGAAAGGGTTTCATGATGTACGCGACAACTATATCAACCTATCAATGCAATAACCTGTTCATCGTGTTCGTCGTACACTAATGCCCTCTCATGCAAATTTTGGTACGTGTCAAGCTAAGGAGACGACCACGATAGCGCCCAGAATGAGGTGGCTAGATAGATACATAGATAGAAATGGTCAAAGTGCATTTTGTTTGCTAAGATGTGCTTCGCATTGAAAACACTGTACTGCGGCTTCTATGTGCTTGTGAGTAATTTTTTGCCTTTTAACGGCGTTCTAGCTCGGCGTAATGGGTCGTGACCCAACACTATCATCATCATGAACCGACACGCACTCACTTCGTCCTCTTCTGGTTCGCTTCGAGGACACGTGCGCCGATTTGTCCGGCGTAAAGCGAAGGAGAGATGGGATGGGGAGGAGGAGAGTGAAGAAAGAAAGGGAGAAAGACTGAAAGAAATCTCTTGGCGAGAAAAAAATCCTCATGAGGCGGCTGGATTCGAACCCGCGTGCCCAAGATCTGCAGGCGTGCGTCTTACTCGCAGTAAAACAGCGCCAGCGAAAACAACAGACTAGACGAGGAGAAGGACACGTAACACAAGGCGCCTTAACCACTCGGCTATCCAGTAGTGATGCAGAACTATCGATGGCACTATCGATACTATCGATAGCTGAGTCACTATCGAACTATCGATAGTAAAGAATACTATCGATAGCGCTATCGATAGTGAAAAAATTGATGGTACTATCGCTAGTATAAAACCAACAGCACGAACTCACTGCAGAATAAACTTGGTTCCTCGCGCGCGCGGTACATAGGGGAGCCGGAGGAGCAGGCTGGAGGGCAAGAAAGTTGACATACTTGTGTTCTTCACCTGAGTGCTTTGCTGACACATGATCATAAATTCAAACTATTCAGTTGTAGCGGAAAGGAAGGCGTTACATGTAGTGGAGCTGCGCAGCTTCAAATTTATATTTCTCTTTATGATTTCAAAATACAAAAAATATCATGAACTAAGTTTGTTCATTGTAAGGTGTAACTGGTTGCTTTTGGATTAGAATTTATTGATTTATTGATGGACATATTCCGCTCTTTTAACTGCGAAAATAATTTATTTCTTTTGCCAAGAATTGCTCATAAATTAATCGAAGCTGATAGTAGGCTATCACAAATATTTTGGCAATATGGCCGACCCGTAACAGCATCCTTATTCTCACCACTATCGATAGTATTGTCACGTGGTTGTGACGGTGAAGAATGCTGCAACAAGACTCAGAAATATGGAGCTCTTTATTTGGGCGATCTTGTGACCAGAAAATCAAAACTCAAAAATACAAGCGATACACGCTGCGCACTGAGAGCCGCGAGAACAGTCGTCGGCCGTCGAGTAATCTGATCATCGGTGGAAAGCGTCGTCTTTCATGCATCCGTTATCGAACCTTACAGCGTTATCGCTGGTGCTCGCGTAAGTTCTCGAATAAACTTGACTATTCGCGTCCGGCGCGTAACCTTAAGAGAATGATCTCAAACAATCGTGAAGATTCTCAAACATTACAGCGCAGTCTGTGTCAAAGGTTGCTAACAGTTCTTGTGGGTGAAACCCTATTACATCAAAACAAAGCAATAAACACACATGGCAATAATATCGCTAGTAATATTTACCATGGTACTACCGAGTGCACTATCGATATTTTGTCGATAGTAGGACTATCGATAGTTTGTCTGCACTATCGATAGTTTCAAAGAAACTATCGATACTATCGATAGTCAATTTACCGATAGTTCTGCATCACTACTATCCAGGCATGCTGGTAGAACATAGCATAGCCTTGTATATAGTATCGTATAGCAAGAGGGTAGAAAATGGGAGTCAGGTTGAGGAGGACAGATGTGAGGGTGAGGCGGAGGAAAATGAGGGGGAGGGGGGGGGAGCGTAAAGCTTATTATATAAGGAATGAGAAATAGAGAAATGGAGGAAAAGAAATGCAGGAATACAAAGCAAGAGAGAACCAAAGAAACAGACACAAAGAAATATAGCGAGAGAAACAAGATAGAAAGAAATAGGAAGCTAGCGAGAAAAAGAGTGAGACAAAGATAGGAAATAAAGCGATAGAAAGCGAGAGAGCGAGAAAGAGAAAGAAAGAGGGAAAAAAATAAACAGAAATAAAGAGGCACAAAAAAGACAGAAAAACTAGAGAGAAGAGAGAAAAAGAAAGCGAGGGAAAAAGAATCAGAAAACTACAAAGAAATGAAGGCCGCCCAACTGTATAGAGAAATATAGAGAAATAGGTTGCCCAGCGAGCGGCGACGGGCCCGTGCTTCGCTTTGCTAAGCTTTGCGCGACTTAGTGGAAACTTCTCGCTTTTGTTTTATCGACCTTCCTCCACCTTGCGAACTTTTGGAATACCGACTTACCATATTCAGTGCCTCTACTTCAAGTTGTCAGTCTGTCCTTGCGCGGTCTTCGCTAGCCTTTTCGTTAGGCTAGAGGGAAACCTGAATATCTTAGAAAGACGCCGGTTGTGGGTCGATTCCCGGACCAGGCAAACATTTTTGTCAACTAAGAATTTATCTGAAAAATCCGATCGAGTTGCCTTTGTAGCTTCGTGCTTCTAATCGGGTGAATTCAAAATTCCCCCCTTTCATAACCTTCCTTATTCATGCCTGAACTTTTTCTGTCTGTTTCTCTGCAACGTCATATTTTCGAACGCAGAGTTCACTCCGGAAGCGCGGGCGCAACTGGAGGCGATAGCCAGCGTCGTCCTCGAGACAATCACGAAACATCTGAAGGAACGCGGCAACACTTCCCGGCACTGGGTTGATTCAGCTCGACTGGAAGCGCTGCACAGGCTAGCCACAGTGGAGCTAGCTATTGGTTTTCCTGGTAACATTCGAGTAGAGTCAGACTTGGAGGCCATGTACGGCTCATTCCCGAAAGCCAAGAGAATATTTTGGGAAGCGTGGATTCCGTCCGCTAAGATGGTTCAAAAGCGCATCCTTGAACGCGTTGGTCAACCGGACGTGAACTTCGGGGCTGCGGGTATGCGAGCAGCCTACTCTCCGTGCCTCAACAAGCTTGTGATCCCAGCGGGCATCGCGAGACCGCCATTCCTTATAAGCAATGGCCCTCCATCGTACAACTATGCAGCCATTGGAATGGTAGGTGCATTTGGATAAGCTTTTACGCGACCCATTTTCAGTCCGGCGGAAGAATGCACTAAGGAATGGGTTCGTTACGTTGTTGAGTCCGTGATTATCGGCTACGGCAGTCACATTGCATGTAACTATAAAGTGAGGCGCCACACTTAAGCCAAAGAGAAACATAAGTGCGATTATAGCTACGTTATCTCAGTCTGAACTTGAGCCCTTAACTCAATAGGTAATTTGCACCAGCTAACCCAGAACAAGTACTTCTGTATATTTCTGATATCATTTGTAGTAATTATGATATAAGTGCGAAGAAAGTAAAGTGGACGAAAAGATAACTTGCCGCCGGCAGGGACCGAACCAGTGCTAGTCAGCGCCGATCGCAGCAATAGCGGCGAGTGTGGAACACTCTTTTTCTCGCTATTGGCGTCACGTAGCACGTGATCTTTTTTTTTTCTTTTTTTACGAGCGGGCAGCTGACCAATAATTCCTCGCATACCACCTGAAGGCATCAAGTCTGCCAGAACGAGACCCTCGCTATGAATGAAGGAAAGAAGTTGACTTTTAAGAGCTCGTATTTTTGAGAAGCAATGTTAATGAGAACAGACAATAATGCCAAGCAAAGTATAGGGGATATTATTTGTAGTAATTATGATATAAGTGTGAAGAAAGCAAAGTGAACCAAAAGACAACTTGCTGCCGACAGGGACCGAACCTGCGACCTTCGAATAATGCGTACGATGCTCTACCATTGAGCTACAGCGGCGGTCATCCTCCCGTGCACTTTTGGTAGAGCATCGGACGCGTTATTCGAAGGTCGCACGTTCGGTCCCTGCCGGCGGCAAGTTATCTTTTCGCCCACTGTGCTTTCTTTACACTTATATTATAATTACCACAAATAATATCCCCTATACTCTCCTTGGCATTATTTTCTGTTAGTTCTTACACGGCCGCCGGATGAAAAAGCGCACGGGCGCTTTTTCATCCAGTGGCCGTGGTTCTTCTTAACATTGTGTCTAACAAAGAGAAACGAGCCCTTAAAAGTCACCTTCTTTCCTTCTGTATATTTGTATATAATATCATGTAACGCGAAATCTAGAAGGCTGGTAAGCTTGTCTGCTAAGTTCTAACACTTCCGTCGAACCAACTCCGCATACCAAGAACGAAACGACAGTGCTGTGACCGAACGCCTAAAATTTTCGTCATTTCGTGAGGTCTGAACATGGTTGCAGAACACACTAGTAACAAGTAGGGAGTCGTAAGTATTCCATAAACTAATTGCTATCGCAAACGCTAAAGAAAGTGAAAAGCAGATACCGTGCTTATGTTCCTTCTATGGCTGCCAATAAGCAAGCTAAGATATACGCCGCCGTGCTGAGAACGAAGGATCAGGTAATAGACCAAAGACGGACGAACATTTCTTCCGTAAAATACACCAGCAAACTTATAAACATCCCTATTGGTGTGTTTAGTGAAGTTCATTTTAGCTCCAACAGCTTCTGCGTAGGGCAGACAGGCTGTTGTGCTGGTCAAAGGTTCTTCATTTACAATAAGAACGAAGCCCACTGCGCTGTAAACTATCTGCACGCATTTTGCGGGCGAGTGTTGTATGTTTTACATTGTGTGCGAGATATCTCGTTACGACCTGTACGAGATATATTCTCACGTCCACAATAACGACAATTATCTTTATTGTTAACTGCGCACAACCATGCGTGATCTTGACGCCTGTCTTATTTGCTCGCTATACCTTCGGGTACTAATGCATACCCCTGTAAGAGTAACGAGCCTTATTTGTTTAAGTTAGGTCCACATATATCCTAACAATAAAAGTCACGGGGTCCCTTATGCGTTCAGCTAAGACAACTCAAAGGCGAAAGCCACCTTTTTCTTCTCGGTCGATGTATTTATCCTGCCCTGCCACCCACCGAAAGCTTTCCGCACCTAACGTGGTTCTGCACTGCCTCCATCCAGCATGGGCCCAACATTGACCAAGCGATGGTGCGTGTGATGACGTCATCGTGTATTGTCACGTATTGTCATATAACAGTGACCCCATAATGACGTCACAAATTTTGGCAATCTGTGACGTCGTGATGACGTCATACGGTGACGTAATCGCGTGATTATTTTTTGCATCACTCGTGTTGGCGCCGATGCCGCCGACGCGGGACGCCGGTCAACTTTTGCGTTTTATGAGGGATCTAAGGTATTCGCCTAAATATGTTTTACGTCTCGCACATGATGAGCAGCTTTCTTTTGTTATGGTTTATACGAATGTGTTTACTCGACTCGTCACCACGTTATATGAAAAGCATTTATTTGTAACGCAGATCATCTCTCATGCATTATTTCGTGGCGACTGCTCTCCGGAGATGAGAGGAATTGATGCCGTGGCACCCGACTGTACAAACTGGTGGACACCCATGGCGCAGTATTACTACATGCAAGGAGCTCGATGCCCTACAACTGAGCCTCCAGCGGTAAGATGCCATATTTCACCTTACTGATTTTCGATCCCTTCAGCTAAAGACACTTATCCACAGTGAACACATGTGTCCTGTATATACAGTGTCTGTCACAAGTTTAAAAGCGATGGGGTTTGTGTATACTTTTGTCGAGGAGACGTTCGTACGGACCTCTGCATGACTTTGATGTTACTCACTCCTGAAGAGACTAAGAGAGGCAGTGCTTTGCACAATACTCAGATTTAGGATACTGTGCACACCCAACAACAGTCAGTAGAAGGTCTCGCACCAGATCTCGCCCGTCATTAGATCCTATTGAATTTTGTGCAAAGAATGTGTAGACATCAAACAGTACTACCAAACACCGGGCTCCACCACAAACTCAACGCCATTTCAATCGCGGTAATTACGTTAATGAATAGCACGCTAATTTTCTAGCATGCGCTCGAGATGTTAAGTTTACTACAGGTTTCCATGCCATCCAACCTCACTAGAGCTTTTTTATTCCCATGCCGTCCACTCTTTGAAGTGGTTAATAAAATTAGTCTATTTATACAACGCCTTTGAGACAACTTCGGTCAATTATGGTCATCACAATAACTTAACGTCATTTCTGTAAAAAAAAATGACGTCAGTAAAAAGCACGCTAACTTTCTAGCATGCGCTTGACATATTACATGGCTCACTTCAAGAGGTCTTGCAAGACTTTTCCAAGTAATCATCGAATGGCTTCATTAACGGAGTTCATTGCTTCATGAATCAGCTGCTGCACAAATATTTAGAATCCGCCAAGTACGAGCGGAGTTACAGGGATTTGTCGCCCGCTGCAAGCGCTTTCACTCTGCTTCCGAACCAGCGAGCGCGCTGAAAGCTACGAAGGGAGGGAAGTGACAATGGGGCAAGAAGATGCGTCCTTTCGTCAGCGCGCGTCATGACCTTGAGCACACTCCTTTCTTTTTTCTCTTCAAGCGCTTGGCTTACTCTCAGTGGGATCGCGCGGACACGTGGCGACATCTCGCGGCGGCCGCGGTAACAATGCAGCTCACGATGCTCAAATAAACGAATGGCCGTGGACTTTTGGTTTATGGCGCGGTCATTTTGGTTGATGTGATCACTTGTGGACAGAAGAGGGAGCGATTTCTCGCCGACTTTGGGTATTCATTGTAAATTCAAGGCTGCGTGCTGCGCTATAATGTTTGGCTCACGTGTTCTCAGGAGCATCGACTACCGATTGGCAGCGTTTTCTGACTATGCTGAAAAAGTATTACAGGGCCCCTTTAAAGTTTGCATGTCATTCAACTTCACTAGATCTATCTTCCCATGCCTTCCGCTCTTTGAAGTAGTAAATAAAAATGATTGATTCACTGGTTACCAATCTAAAGAACGCCTCTTAAACAATATCGATCAAATATGCTCATCTACAATGTGGACAGCGCCTTACGGGAAATGTAGTCGAAGAGGCCCCAAATACGTCGCATCAGGCGCAACGGTTCAAAGACATATAGCATAGCCAACTGTAGCATGCGCATGCTCGCGCGAAAGAGACGTCTTCTTCCTCTTGTTGTTCGAGCGCCTTGATGATGTTAATTAACGCAGGCAAAACCACATGTAGCATAGCCAACTGCAGCATGCACACACTCGCGCGAGAGAGTTCTTCTCTCTCTTGTTCTTCGAGAGCCTTGACGATGATAATAATGCAGGCAAAACCCGATTATCTCTGAACCAGCTCCTGAATCATCATTCACTTCGTGGATGTGGCGTGATTTTTTTTTGTAAAATAAGGATGAACCATTTTATTTATTTCTTTTTAGCTGGATGAGGACTACGCATACATTCCCAACCTGAATATTGACGCGGAGCTCTTGCACGTGCTGGCTGCGACCTCGTCGTCCTACGAAGCCTTCCGCACTCTTCCCGCGTCGCAGATTAATCGCGTGCTGCCCACGCTCAACTATACAGCAGAACAACTCTTCTTTGTGGTGAACTGTGCTTTACGGTGTTGCGACGACGACACTTACCGTGCTGACGACGACAACTTATTTTGCGAAGACGGTGTCTCCTCCTGCTCCTCGCCATCTGGCTGCAACAGCGTTGTCAAGCGGATGCCAGAGTTCGCCGCTGCCTTTCACTGTCCCGCAGGATCCAAGATGAACCCACGGGACACGTGTGCGATGTGACCATTGCTTGCCTCGCCGAATATTTGAGCACAGGACAGAAGGGGTTGGGAGGCCAATTCTCAATTTTATTGCAGTTCTTCAATTTGTGTTAGTCAACGATGTGGCCTTGTCTGCACGCATACCTTTGAATGTGTCTGTAAACACATTTCACGTAAGATAGGTATTACGGTCAAAATGCCAATACTCGCTTTGTTTGCGTATCATATTCATGCTTAAGTATTGATTGTATCAGCTGTCTATTTCAAATATTTCAGTTTATTTAATTTACGCTTACTAATGATCAAAATGGCGCAGTGGTCAGCATTACGATGATCCCTCTAATACACATACACATTATTGTGTGTGTAAATAGCTTTGTGAGATTAGTATTGCGGTCAACATACCAATAAGCAGTTTGTTTGCATGTCATATTAAGGTCAATATGTTGCTTATATAGTAGCCTGTTTATTTCAATCATTTCAATTTGGTGCAAGCACTAATGAGCAAGAAAAACTACACAGAGGTTGTGATAAGTGTTACGATGAACACGTTGACAAACAGGCCGTTCATGTGTTGTGTTCCGGCATAGCCTTACAGAATATTCCGTTTATTCCTACTGTTTCCCTGTTTATTTCTACTGTTTCACAGTTCGCCTTAAAAATACGTGCGAATAAGCAGAAAAAAAATGTACGCAGCAAACCAGCGTGTTCAATTTGCACTTGTGTCGTGTTCAGGCATAGCAAATGTTAGCATATATGCATAACAGCTTGTTTATTGCATAACAGCTTGTTTATTTCAGTGTTATCAGTTTTATTTCAAACACACATAATTCTAGAGTATCCTCTTTATTTGAGGTGGTTCAAAGTTTATTTTAGTTACACGTACAAATTGAACTGTTTATAAATACTGCATATAAATGACACACAGAGAAAAACGACGTGTCAGCCAAGATTCTGGATTCCGGAGGACAGCTACATTAAGTGCTGTATTTCGACGGTGGCCTACAAGAGCGCTAGAGCATCTTCACGCAAATCGCCAGGACAGCCATTAAGACCCCTTCGACGACACCAAGGACCTAGAAATGAGGATATATGGAACAGCAGAATTATATTCTACAGCTTGTCACCATGAATTCCTTATTATACCTGTCAATAAGTAACATAGTTATAGTTATGTGATGTAATAAACATAAAAAATTAAAGGTATTGCCTATTGTCAATCATTTATTGCCGTTAGTAACGTTTGAAGAAAGATAACAAATTCTTTATTTGTTAGTCACACTTCTCGAATAAAGTCTGTGTGAACGGCGGACACGAACCTGCACAAAATAAACTTCCCTCCTATATGTCACAGCTTATCAACAACACTATTCTCACGCTCATGTTGTTGGAGAACGCTGTATATAATTTTTGTACTAAACCTAAGCGCTGAATTACCCCATTATTTTCGATTGCAAATCATATCCTCCCGAAAACCTATAACTAGGTTTTTACAAGCGTTAGGTCTTCTTTACAATCGTTAAGCTTTCATATGTCTTCTTATTTGCGCGTGAATCGCATGCAACACTGAATTGTGGGTACTCTAATCTATAGAGTGTTCGCATTTCATTGCGATACTGCACGGTCACTTCAAACGTATCCTGTTGACAGGGTGGATTCTCCTGCATTTGGTTCGCTCTCCGGGGTCAAACAAAGGTAGGTGGCTGAGGTTGGCACTATCAGCAGCGGAAAATCAAGCCAATCGGGCCAAAAAAGCTTTTTGCCACAGATTTTCAGAAAAATTATAAGAGGGAACAAAGAAATTGGCCGCGTATCTGCGTGCTTCGCTGCAAATGTCGAAAGACAAGTCTTCTGCCGGCCAGTTTTTTTTTTTTTCTGCACGGCGTTTCTGCGCCGTTTCAGCGGAGAAACGCCGTGGCGGGAAAGGAAACCTTCATTTGTTATTTAGTGGCGCTCTCTTCCCTCCTCCTTTCCCTCTCCTCCTGTCGCTCCTCCTCACCCTCACGCCCCCTTTCCCACCCCCTCACTATACTATGCTATACTACGCACGGCTATGGCATGCTTTACCTCCCCCCCCCCCTCCCCTTCCTTTCAGACGACGTCATGACCCTAGCTTCCTGCCGTGTTTAATATCTGGGGTTTTACGTGCCAAAACCATGATATGATAAGGCACGACGTAGGGGAGGGCTCCGGAAATTTCGACCATCCGGTGTTCGTTAATGTGCACTGACATCGCAAAACTACACGGGTCTCTAGCATTTCGCCTCCATCGGAATGCGACCTCCGCGGCCGGGATCGAGCCCGCGACGTTGGGGTCAGCAGGTAAGCACCGTAACTACTTTAACACAGAGGTGGACTTCCTACTATTTTGCTAGAAGAATACAACGGCTTTATGGACATCAGTGTAAGTAATATTAGACGAGTGGTGTGTCTGGATGCGAAAGCAACATGTACTACTGAACGCAGCGTAACGCTGCGCTGAAAGGCTAAGCCAGAGTCAGGGTCGCCTTCTGGCTTGTATTACTGGCATGCCTATTTTGCGCACGCATATAGCCATTACTGCTGAGAGCTTCGTGCATATTACACCATACAGCACGCTACAGTAAAAATAAGGCTAAATCTGCGTAAACCTTTTTTTGGGCGCATTGTTGCACAGATCTGCAAGGCCTTCCAATGCCTCTCGGCACGCTTCTCACTTTGGTAAACATCTTACGACTTCAGCGCAAAATATTGTTATCACTCGCAGTGCTATGACTTTGCCAATGTGTAAAACTGTCATTTTTTTTTCTGTTTGCAGACTACCATGCGCTAACAATACCGACCGGCATGTTAGGTCAATGCCTCCTCTAGAAAGATACCTGCGACGTGAGCCGAAGAGCTGGTTCCCGGCCCTCTCCTGTTCTCTCCTACTCCGCTCCCCCAAACAGTGTCGGCTGCGAGCACTCGCTGCGGCGGCCGCTTTAAACCTTGTAGCCTCTGAGATTAAAGCCCTGCCTACGGCCATCCCGGAGGCAATGCTTGCCGAAGCGGCCGAGCAGCGGCCGTGCCGCCGGCTGCGATGGCGTCACTTCCGAATCCAGCGGAAGTAGTAGTGTCGGCTGCGAGCGCTCTTTGCGGAGAAAGCCCTGAACTACGAGGAACCTCCCGTCCCCGTGGGAAAGCGTTTAACCTCACAGGCATCTTTCTAGAGGAGGCGCTGGTTAGGTCATCCATGCGAAACGTGTCTATATCTGTTCTTTCAGAGCCTTCATAGCGGCACGTTGATATGATGACTAATGGTAAAACAATAAAACTTTGTATTCGAACCAAAGTACAAGCGCTTAACAGTGCGAACGCAAGCGCACTATACGAAGTGAAGGACTCACTCCGATGGCCATTGGGAGAAAGTCCTGGCCTTTGGACAGGGACACGATCCCGCTGATAAGGAACATCAGCGCACCGACACCGTAGTAAGTTACCAGCTGTGAGGGCGAACAAAAAGAAATAAAAAGTTACGGTCTATCCCTGTTTGATAGGAATCTGTAAAACACGGAAGTAAAACGTTTCTTCAGAGGAGCGGTTGCACATAGATTGTACAACTGTACCTCTTGGTTCTTTGCCTTGCGTTGCGTTATTACCTTTTGCTCAAATATTTTATTTACTTGCAATGTTAAATGCCGGCTTTACATGCACGCAAAGAAAGAGTTCATTCTAACAACAGGAGATGTTTCAACAATCCCTTTATTAAAAGTGTTCTAGAACTTTTTCTATCGCCGGAGCAATGTATTCACATGGCTCAAATTTATTCCCCTTCTGCAGTCGTGGGTGTCTAGTGAGCATCACACTCGCCTTCTGAACGTTCGGCCCCAGGTTCGATACCCAGCACCACGAAGAAACGTATTCAGTTTTGTGCATTTAATTATTTATAGCGGTTCCTGTTACGTTACAGAGGGACATATACACTTTTCTAGTGTTGACTCAGCATTGAAGCACTTGCGCATTTAAATTACATCTAAAATGTCATTTGCAATTGTTTAAGTGAGGCGTAAGCGAAGAGCTTTATTGTAGGAACTCCTATTTCTGCGGCTACGCTGGAACATATGTGTCCACAGGCATGGCCACGGCGTCTTTCATCTTTCTAGTGTTCGACGGCGACTGGAAAGGCCAATGGTAGGCGCATTCCACGATCACTGATATGTGTGAAGGGCAATAAATTTTTCTGATGAGTATAATGATTCATATTGGCTTACAAGGTTGTCCTAGAGAGGGCATTTATTCCACCATCACGAAACATTTGAACAAGGACTTCATGGAAAGCGTTCAATTTATTTCATTATATATTTTTGTATCGAATGTTGAACGCATGCATATGGGACAGATATATTCGCGCTTTGCAAACGTTGCTGTTTGGCATAGTGGGTAAGACACTCATCATAGGAGCGTGAGGGCCTATGCGCGAAACTCAAACCTACCGCTTATATTTTTGCGATCTAAACCGCCGCATCAATTTCCTTTTTCTTTGTTATTTTCTGATTATTTCTATATATATATATATTTCTCTTTCTTCTTCTGCATTTCTGTCTTTCTCACTATGTCTATTACTCTCTCCCCATCGTCCTTTCCCTCCTCCTCACGACCATATCACTCCTCACGCTTACTTCCGTTTCCTACCACCCTGCTACACTATACTATGCAAGGTTATGCTATGCTCTGCTAGCTTGCCTGAGTGGCCGAGTGGTTACGACGCTCGCCTTCGGATTGAGGGCACACGGGTTCGAATCCCGACATGAAAAGGAATTTCTTTAGCCAATAATTTTTCTCTTTTACTTATATCTCTTACTTTCCTTTCCCTCTCTCTCTTTCTGTAGTCGTGCTCTCACCCATCAGGGTTATTGCAGGCCACACCAGACAAATCGACGCACGTGTCGAGGGGGGGGGGGCGAAGCAGAAGAGGACGAAGATAAAGAAGAGGATGTAGAGAGCACGTGCTAGTTTATGATGATGATCATTTCTGTTTCCGACAGAAAAATTACGGCGAGCTTGAAGAGCTTCACTGTTTAGAAAGTCTCTTCACCCATGTTATGGCTCCATACGTTAGATAACGGCGCCATTGAGAAATATATTACGAGAGTGTTGTATTTCCAGAAACATCAAGACCCTCTCCACCAGTCGTGGCAGGAAGACGGTTTTCCAACAGCAAAGACCGAGGGGAAATATTTTGAGCCGTTTCTTACACGTAAGGGATAAAAAATACGCGTCGTTGCGAGGTGTGACGTCAGACAAAAGTTGAGCCTTATCATGGGCGATAAGGGCCTCAACTTTTTCGACTGCTTTAGGACATCTATTGTGGTGAAGAGAACACATCAGGGGAACTTTCACCTCGGAAGCTAGCTCTTACACACGTGATAGGCCCGTCGTTGTGAGGTGTGACGTCAGACAAAAGTTGAGCCTTATCATGGGTGATAAGGGCCTCAAATTTTCGACTGCTTTAGGACATCTGTTGCGGTGAAGCGAACACATCAGGGGAACTTTCACCTCAGAAGCTAGCTCTTACACACGTGATAGGCCCGTCGTTGTGAGGTGTGACGTCAGACAAAAGTTTAGCCTTATCATGGGCGATAAGGGCCTAAACTTTTTCGAATGCTTTAGGACATCTATTTTGGTGAAGCGAACACATCAGGGGAACTTTCACCTCGGAAGCTAGCTCTTACACACGTGATAAGCCCGTCGTTGTGAGGTGTGACGTCAGACAAAAGTTGAGCCTTATCATGGGCGATAAGGGCCTCAACTTTTTCGACTGCTTTAGGACATCTATTGTGGTGAAGCGAACACATCAGGAGAACTTTCACCTCGGAAGCTGGCTCATCGCTGCAAGGTGTGACGTCAGGCAAAAGTTGAGCCTTATCATGGGCGATAAGGGCCTCAACTTTTTCGACTGCTTTAGGACATCTATTGTGGTGAAGCGAACACATCAGGGGAACTTTCACCTCGGAAGCTAGCCCTTACACACGTGATAGGCCCGTCGTTGTGAGGTGTGACGTCAGACAAAAGTTGAGCCTTATCATGGGCGATAAGGGCCTCAACTTTTTCGACCGCTTTAGGACATCTATTGTGGTGAAGCGAACACATCAGGGAACTTTCACCTCGGAAGCTAGCTCTTACACACGTGATAGGCCCGTCGTTGTGAGGTGTGACGTCAGACAAAAGTTGAGCCTTATCATGGGCGATAAGGGCCTCAACTTTTTCGACTGCTTTAGGACATCTATTGTGGTGAAGCGAACACATCAGGAGAACTTTCACCTCGGAGGCTAGCTCTTACACATGTGATAGGCCCATCGCTGCAAGGTGTGACGTCAGGCAAAAGTTGAGCCTTATCATGGGCGATAAGGGCCTCAACATTGTCGACTGCTTTAGCACATCTATTGTCGTGAAGCGAACACATCAGGGGAACTTTCACCTCGGAAGCGAGCTCTTACACATGTGATAGGCCCATCGCTGCAAGGTGTGACGTCAGGCAAAAGTTGAGTCTTATCATGGGCGATAAGGCCGTCAACTTTTTCGACTGCTTTAGGATATCTATTGTGGTGAAGCGAACACATCAGGGGAACTTTCGCCTCGGAAGCTAGCTCTTACACACGTGATAGGCCCGTCGTTGTGAGGTGGGACGTCAGAAAAAAGTTGAGCCTTATCATGGGCGATAAGGGCCTCAACTTTTTCGACTGCTTTAGGACATCTATTGCGGTGAAGCAAACACATCAGGAGGACTTTTAGCTCGGAAGCTACCTCTTACACACGTGATCGGACCATCGTTGTGAGGTGTGACGTCAGACAACAGTTGAGCCTTATCATGGGCGATAAGGGCCTCAACTTTTTCCACTGCTTTACGACATCTATTTCGGTGAAGCAAATTCATCAGGTGAACATGTAGCACGGAAGGTAGCTCTTATACACTTGAGTTTCGAACCTATGACACCACGCTCATGAGGCCATTGCATTACCGACTGGGCTACAAACGGAGACTTTCCGGGTCTGAGTATATCTGAACACTAAGACTGCGCTGTGCAGGTGATTAAAAAATTCAAAACGAGAAATGCTGACTCCACGGAAAAACTGTGAGGCCTTCCGTCCGTCCCTCTGTGACGTATGAAGAAATGCTGTGAAAACAAAATAAATGTGAAAAGAGAAAAAAAATTGTAGGCATTGGTAAGTTTCGAACCTAGGACACCACGCTCATGAGGCCATTGCATTACCCACTAGGCTACACAGGGATGCCTGGCGAGTTTGAGTATATCTGAACACTAAGTTCTTGGATGTGAGCGCGAAGAGACAAGGACGAAGGGAAGAAGACACACACACTGGCGCTCTTCTTCCCTTCGTCCTTGTCTCTTCGCGCTCACATCCAAGAACCATGACAGACCAACAAGCCCGCATCGCTACCCTGAACACTAAGACTGCGCTGCGGAGGCGATTAAAAAAAATAAATGTAAAACGAGAAATGCTGACTCCACGGAAAAACTGTGAGGCCCTCCGTCCGTCCCTCTGTGACGTAAGAAGAAATGCTATGAAAAAAAAATAGGTGTGAAAAAGAGAAAAAATATTGTAGGCAATGGTGAGTTTCGAACCTAGGACACCACGCTCGTGAGGCCATTGCATTACCCACTAGGCTACACACGGATGCCTGACGAGTTTGAGTATATCTGAACACTAAGACTGCGCTGCGGAGGCGATTAACAAAATAAATGTAAAACGAGAAATGCCGACTCCACGGAAAAACGTTGACGGCTTCCGACCCTCCCTCAGTGACGTTAGAAGAAATGCTATGAAAAAAAAATAAGTTTGAAAAAGAGAAAACGTGTTGCAGGCATTGGTGAGTTTCGAACCTAGGACACCACGCTCATGTGGTCATTACATTACCGATTGGGCTACAAACGGAGGCTTGCCGGGTCTGAGTACATCTCAACATTAAGACTGCGCTGCGCAGGCGATTAAAAGAAATAAATGTAGAACGAGACATGCTGACTCCACGAAACCACTGCGAGACTTTGCGTCCGTCCCTCTGTGACGCAAGACGAAGCACTGTGACAAAAAGAATTGTGAAAAACAGAAAAAAAATTGTAGGCGTTTCTGAAATCTGCATGCATTTTGTTCTTGTTGTTGTTGCCGGTAGATACGATACTCACAAACTTTCTGGTGAACTCCATGTCACCCATCAGGCCGTGCAAAATCATGAACGAACCATTGAGCATGTAAGCGAAGCCCAGATAGTGCATCATCTGAAGGGGTCCGTGCAAGCTGATATTTCCCACGTTCAACATCAAAAGTATTGCGAAGGCTATGATCTGCAAAAGGATGACATTGAGGACAGCAATTGGCCTTCTTATCTTTATATGCGCGTGGCACTGCTGTTCAATGATAGTTGTAGTTGGGGCTATCTGCAACTTCAGTAAAGACTGGCACCTGAAAGAGCGAAGAACCCGCTTTAATAGGTGATCACTGCTTATTGACGTTTGAAGGCTTGCATGGGTGTTATTTAATCACCGGTAGATTTAGATTTCAGTGAAAATCACGTCAGTTTTGAGTAATACTAGTCTGTCGTTTACACTAATTACCTCAGCCCTAACCCTGTTTGGTTCCAAATCTTTAGTTATAGTCAAGTTACACATCATGAACACACCTTTTCCAAGAATTATAAGCAATGGGAGCTACGAAGCAAGTGATTAGTGAGGGGAAAGCCTTAGATACCTCATCAAATGCGAAAATTGAGCGTTGGTGCAGTTGGCACCTGCAAACTCCACCGATGCAAAAAATCCCGATCACGTGATGAGAGACCGGATTTGAGGCAAATGCCTATTTTGTTTCTTGCACTCCTATAGGCCCACTTTGATATATGAGCATGAAGTAGAGGTTAAGAAGGGCTTTTAGAGTGTTTTACAGTGCCTATAAATGCCTATTTTTGGCGTTTGTGCCTAAATGCCTAAAAGTGCCTATAAAGGCCTATTTTCAAAATCGAGCCCTATATGAATACTATTTAGCCTCAGGTTTCGCTTTGGAGTGCAGTTTGAGACCGTTTTCATGTTATTGGGCGACATTGACTGTTTGGAAATCTATGGAGTTCAACCTAGTCCTCCAGTTCAGCCAACTTCACGAAAACAACTGCTAGCAGCCGTGAAATGGAACGCGCCGGCCAGTATACACCGGCGTGCTGACATGGCTCGAGCGGTTAACGAATGCGAAACCTCAAGGAAAGCAAAGGAACGAAGAAAAATGTGGTGAGCACGCGGCTTTTGGTTTGTTTGTAATTTACCCTTTAATATGTTCACCGTGTGGGATTCAGGCTTGCCCGGCGATATTGCGCGGGGTTTCTGCCATACACATGCCTGGTCATGATTCTGCCATCTACCGCGGTCCTATGGCGCCTCCTGTCTACCGATCGGTGACACGGCTAAGCGCCTATATGGGTAGGGGATGGGGGAAAAAGTAGGAAGAATTATAAAACGGAGTGATCGGAGGTTTACAGGCGTGACTGAAGAAAAAGAAGAGATAGGAAAGATGAGAAAGCGGTTAGAGCAGTTCGCGGACGGGGCCCCGATCGGCGAGAGGCCCTCAGTTCTGGGACATCGCGGACGGTACGAAGTTCCGATGGGCGAGTGGTCGTCATCGCGAGGACATCGAGGACGAAGCGACCCTCTGTCGTGGAATCCTCCGAGCGTCTTCCAGAGCTGCGCCTACGGTGCTCGGGAGCGAGGTGATGTCATCCTCCCTGCCCGGAGCCGCATCGCGACGGTGGCACCGCGTGGAATAACGCGAGACGTTTCGCGCGCGATGGAAAGAGACTCTCTCCCTCTTTTTCTCTATCTCTCTCTCTGTCTGGACAGCGTAGGGTTCTGCACATGTTTTTTTTCCTGTCCATCGGCTCCTTTGTTTTAGGGTTCACTCAGGACGGAGTTCGCCAACGGTGGCTGGCGCCAGCGGCGAGCGCTTACCTTACGTTGTCCCTTCCGAACGCTTGGCCGAAGAGCGGTGCAATGTATTCGCGTGTAGTCATACAAGCCGAGCCACACTTATCGAAGGCTAACGCGAACGGAGATTGCCCTCCCTCAAGCGATCGGGCCCGTTAGTCGCTCATCGTAAGTGTACGCAGCATGGTCGCGAGGACGTTTTCCCTTAGCGGCCTGATGCCGTGAGCCACTGCCCAGGAGACGTGCTAGAGGCGCCATTTGTTGTATATTTCCGTCCGTGGCGTGGATAACTTGCTTCTCCCGCCGCCTTTAGGAGTGGGCGTGGTACTACGTTTTTCGGTGTTGCCGCCGGCAATAAAGTGCTGTGGATTTTCGGAGAGTGGTACTGTATACTAGCCGCGCTGCGCTCGGCGCCTTCGTTGCCCTGACGCCGCGTGCAGCGGCGCGCTAGCTCACGCAAGGCGACGGCAAACGCGGCTATGTGGCTCGCTAAGTCCGAATCCACGCTAGTGGCCCTGATCTGGTAACATACGAGCACGCTACAACCGACAGGGGAGGAATCATTCCTACGCAATTCGACCACGCCCAAACGAGGCATATCTCCATTGTGGTCTTTTAGCGGTCTGACTACCTGCTCCTTCTTTGTCCTTCCCAGCCATGCCGAAAAGAAAGAGACCCAGGAGTGTAACGATTCGACATTACACGCTTGACTCACCATGCTAAGTAATAAAAGCAGAACAGTTTTCTGCGATCCGTACAGCAAACATGACACTTACACGGCTATGTTCGTCTATTGGTGCCATTGTGCAATCATAAACTGTAAGATTCCTCGCTTTTACGTTGTAGATACAGGTCGCGCACGTCTTTGCTTTGAAGTTATCTGTATTAATGGAAAAACTTATTGTGCCTGTATTTGCGATGTTGGGGGACTAAAACGTTGTTTTCCCTGCCTATTTCTGGCGCCTAAAACGCGCTATTTTAATGCCTAAAAATACGGCATCTAGCCATGACAGAAACGCATGCCGTCATCATGATGGCGCAGTTCACCAAAATTTGTGACATCATCGTGACGACACGTTGACGTTACATAACTTGACGTCACACGATGACGTCATCGCATGACATCGTCGCTTGGTCAAAGGTGAGCCGGTCACGGAGGCAATGCAAAACCAAGGAAGGTGCGGGAAGCTTTCAGTGCCTCCGATCCTGGAGGCTGTGCAAACCACCTTAGGTGCAGAAAGCTTTCTGAAGTGTGGGAGGATCAATACATCGACTGAGAAGAAAAAGAAGAAGATGGTTTTCGCCTTCGAGCATTCTAATGCGAATGCATGAGGGACCCTGTGAGCTTTTGCTTACTGCGGTCACTTTAACGCGTCACTTAAATGCGTTGTTTATGCGCGTACGTTTGCAAAAACTTTCCAGTGTGTAAGGGTAGTGGTTACTCTGCCCATGAGCCTTCGCTTCATTCCTTTAGGCTAGAAAAAAAAAGGCTTCTTTCATTATACTTTGCTGTGACTTCAGCTATACGTTATTTGCGTCGGAGTATACCACTTCATAGGTACATATTTCAGCCGCGATATGTTTGTTCTTTGTAAAAGGGACAGTTCTTCGCTGTAATAGATAGTGAACCATAGTTTATATGCACCACGGAATTGTAGGAAATAATCCTAATAATTTGAACCCGTAGAATCTGACGTGCGTAAGCATTCTCACCTAATTATTATAGATCGATGTTTCACAATAAGGATTTGTACAATCAATGTTCTTGTTACGCTAGTGTTTTGTATTTTATTTCGTTGTTGTTGCGAGTAACGCTTGCTATAGCCGCAGTGACATCCCCCTTTTCACCCTATGTTTTCTTGAGACGATAAGATAATAAATTATTCAATGACTAAATAAATAAATAAATAGTTGTACATGTAACTTTTCCTGAGAGTCTATACTACAGTTAGGTATGTATACATTCGTTAAGCGCATGCTTAGTGCATGCGCACTTCTTGTAATAGACGAACTGGTGATTACGCGAAATACTTTCGCTGATAAAAGCACAGCAGTTTGCACAGTTAGTCATTCACAGTTCAAGACGGGAGAATTCCGAAGTTTCCTGCCTCGACGCCTGATACCGTATAGGCCAGAATATGATGCGCATATCATGCACGCAGAGAACTGGCGTAACCAATACATGGTGGTTTTACTGCTGCATTATAAATATTGCCACATGGTCATGACGTTGACGAAGGCCTAGTCGACGTGTTCAAGACGAAACTGTTTATTTGGATGAACTTGGGCCCGGAAAATGAAAAGTCAGGGTACAAGCAATTCACGCTGCACACTGATAGCGACGAACAGAGCGTCGGCCGGTTGTAATCTGATCATTGGTGGAACGCGTGGTCTTTTATAGGACAGTCATTGTGCCTCCCATCGTTATCGCTGGTGCTCGCGTAAGCTCTCGAATAAACTTGACTATTCGCGTCCTGCGAGTCATCTTCAGGGAACGATCTCAGACAATCGCGAATCTTCTCAAACATTGTGGCGCGGTCTGCGTCGAGCGTTGCTAACAGTCTCTGCGCAAGCCAATAAACACGCGTGCAACATGCAAGTATGCTGAAAAAAAAAGTTTACTCACGGTAGTACCGGCAGTTGTCGAGCCCCTTTTGGTCTGGAAGTAACCATTTCCGCTTCCCTGATGGAGACAATGAGTTGCAAGCGGTTCTTAAGATCTTCATCACATAAAAAAATACAGTCGATGAAATACAGTCGACCCACTTTAATAAAACGCATTTTTACCGCAGTAATGGTTGTTGTGTGATATGGAGCCTCAAAAAGAGCAGGAACATTAAAGATCAAGGTACAGAACAATAATCTGTCATCAAGGTAGCGGTTTTTATGAATTGACACTAGAGCCGAAGGTAAGTGGGAAGGAAACCTAATTCAGTAAGGTTATATACACACTTTATTCACGTATGTCTGCATGCAATGGATCTGATACAAATTTGATGCACTAAGAAATCTTGAATTTCATAGGAACAAAAGCAAGCTTATTTAAACCCTCTTTACTATTTACGAGTACACAGGACTCTTTGTTCGACTAGGCGCCTCATCCACCCTCAAGAGTTTCACTAAACACTTTCTAAGCCTTTGATCTACCCTTTCGCGCCTGTAGCAACATCAGCCACCACAATACCTAGGCTTAAAAGAGAAACCTATGTATGTAAGGGCAATACTCAAGTTCAAAATTCTATTACAACATTAACTGACGATTATCTAAAGCCAAGAACTCAGACTTGAGAGAGTAAAGAATAAAACTACACACATATGATATTGGAAACAGTTGGACATTACCAGAAACATTCTCGATACCCGGTTGGAACTTCGTTCTTTCCTTCGTCTTCGACTGGGATTCAATGCCACAGCGAGATTATGATGATGATTATGATTGCCTTTATGAATGGCTCACACCCACTCTAGGGGATTGCGTTTGGCCAAGAAAGGAATAATTTATAGATAAAAGTGGTCACACATGAATTGTATGATAATGAATTACAGAATAGTTAAAGTAAGCTAATAATGCTATTTTAAAATTTTGAAATCAAGACCGCCCCGATTCAATTGGGAATTTTTCTACAGCGGCACAGACATCCCTGTGACAATGACCTAATGAAAAGACCCCCAAGGATAGAATATTGGAAGTAATGAAATGAAATCTAATTCGATTAAACACCGCTTTCAGAATGCTTTTCATCAGTAAATTGAAGCGGTTGCATGATAAAAAGTAATGTTAGACTGTTTCGTCCTAGTTGCAAAACGAGCAATGAGGGGAAGGAGCCAGACCAGCTCTATGTATATAAAAGTTTAGTTTTGGAACGCGACAGCGTAATTTTGTCAAAATACTTTACTCTTTTCTTGTTGATCAGAAATTCCCACTCCAAGGGAAGAAGAGGTGTCGATATTCATTTAGATGAGTGGTTAACGTTTTACCAGAGTATTGAATTATGGCACGCCTTCTAAATATGTCACGAATTAGGAGTGCTGATGTGGGAATAATTGAGAGTATCGGACCACTGAGAGCGGCTTTCGCCAGAGTGTCCGCCATTTAATTCATTTTTATCCTTTTGTAGCCCGGTACCCAGATTAATCTGGTTAAAGTTACGTGGGTGGGAACAAGAAAATGAAAAGTATGTGATAATCGAGAATCGCTATTTGCAGCGAGTGCTGAACACAAAGATAAAGAATCTGTAACTATATGGCCACACTTAAGGTTGATATGGGCTTAACTTTCGTAAAGCCATAATCACCGCTGCAAATTCCGCCGAGAAAACGGATAACAAATCGGGAAGTCTTAATGAGAATGACCTATTGAAGGTCTCGGAGAAAATACCAATGCCATATTTTTGGTCGGATTGTGAGGCATCTGTAGCTATGATGTTTGTTATATTTATCCCATCTAAATGCCTTTGTAGTAGGCCGTTTAATATCTGGTATGGCAAATTTTTGGCATGATTCGGATATATATAGCCGGAATGATTTCATGGTTCTGTCTTTCATTGTACACGGAAGGAACTTCCTTCAGTTTCACATCTAATGGTCCAACAAGTGCTTGTATGTAGCCCATCTGCGGTGTATGAAACCGTGGCCAATAAGTTTGAAAAAGTAACACTGGCTGAGACATGAAACGCGATTCATTATTGGCGAATTTCGGAACCTAAGCCAACGGTATTTTTATATTTCACTTCTGTTTATCATCTCCTTAATATGTAATATATATTATAAAGTACTAACAAAAGGAACGGAACTGAAAACCATGTGCTACGAATACACTACCTCTTTTTTTATGCAGTAAATTCAGTCGGTTTGTATTGCCCCCATAGCAAAATATTGAAACGGTGGGACTAAACTTCAAATTTTTTTCTTGACTACAACAAAAGCTACTTCGATTAGACTTTCTGTGAACGAAGTTGTTATGATACTCAATTGTATGCGCTTTTCTGCTTATTTTTTCTTGGACCACGTCAGGGTGCTACAGACGTCTGAACATAGGCCAATGTAGCGTTTTTTCCAAGTTCAGGATTTTATTTTAGAGCCTGTTCAAACAAAAACTTTTAAAAACGTTTTATGGAGAGTTTTCTAAAAATAATTTATGTATTTGGTCTAGAATCGTCTTCTGTAAAAAAATTCCCGAAAACACTGCAATTTACTGATTTTACCTACGCGCTAAGGACTGAAAAATATAAAGCTACTCTAAGGAACTGTCCCATAATAAAACGCGATGTTCTGAAAACCCCAAAAACAATTTTGGAATGAATGCATGAAACGGTCCATTTATAGCGAATTTTTCTTTCGTACCTGGTTTTCTACCATATCGAGGAGTTCAAATGGCGCTCACGTGCCCGAAAATTTTTGCCGGTCAAAACATTTTGGGAAAATACTGTAGCACTAATGTCTATATGTGCGTAATTTTCTCAGATTTTTTTCAGAGAAATTGATTTTTGTCGAGCAGTTGGCATGGAATGACCCTAAACAAGGAAGTGCGATTCGTGAGTAGCCACATTTAGGCGGGCTTTCTCCTTCTGTTTTTTCTCCTTCTAGTAGTTCTGTTTTTTAGCTTGTAGTTTTCCTGGTCTGTCTTCTTTCCCGGTTTTACCTAGTCAACTGCGAACGTACCGGCCATGTCTCAAATTCGGTCACTCTCGCGCAGTCATTTGCCTAATGTTAGTGTTGTCACGAGGGTTTATCTCGCGCCTGGCTCTGTTTTCTTTTTTTCTTTTATGCTGGTCATCAAATGTCTTGTGCTCATGCGCATATTTTCTAGCTGCGTTGATGCTTTTCAATAAATGTTCACAGTTGTTAGTAGCGCTTCGTCCCGTCTGTCGCACTTTATTTGTACCGTCTATTGCGCTTTATTTTACCAAGTCACTTTCTTAAAGGACCCCTGACACCAAAACCGAGACCTCGAGATGTTTGTGTTATTGGACTTTCGTGTTGTGGCGAAGCAATTGGTACTGTTTAACGGTTGCGCTCTCCAGCGGCTCCTAGTGAGTCGTCCTCTTCTAAACGCCGCTCTCGCTCGGAGCCCGTGCTTTTGCCTTGACGGTCGCCATAGCGCATTGGCGCCGAGTGCCGCCCAATAAACAGCTTAACACTGTATACGTGGGAACTTCTGACCGGTTATTAGTGCCGAACGTCCCCCTTCAGATATCTTAATTTGGTTTTAAAGTAAGCACGAGTGCTCATCTCACTTGGCAGCACCTCTAGACACCGCCAAAGGTATGACGTAGATCGAGACCCCGAGTGACGTTGAACGAGTAAAGCAAGTATTGTGGGCGTCACAGAAGATTTGCGGGGCGCGCGTGGTTCCGATTTGAAAACCGCGCTTTCGTGGTCACCACAGCTTAAGCGCACGTGATCTTTGGCGCTCCTCCGCATGAGGTGCTAGATTCTTACAATTTTGAGGCGGGTGTTTCGAGTGACGCAAGAATGGTCACAATTAAAGGCGCTAGCCTTATTTATAGAATACGTCAGATCATTTAAAATTAAATTTCGGGATTGCCAGACACAAAGCTACAAATTACAATAAAAGAGTAACAAACAATAATTTCGCTGTCAGGGGTCCTTAACTTTATTTGTATTGTTTTATTTGCTCTCATTCTAAAATATTTTATTGCGTGCCGGTATATTTTCTAGCAACCTGTTTTCTGACTACTTTACGACTGTCTGTACGTCCTACGGTTTTTCCCTAGCGATATAAACAAAGTACCGCAGAAAATAGGCGTTTCCTTCTTCTGAACGAATGACGCTGAATTCTTTCCCAACAGAAGACGAGGAAGTAATCTAGACATGTAGATATATGTATAATTTTTCTTTTCTGGTAAATAATTATTTAATATCGCAAATATTCTTCAAAATTTTTAAGAATAATTCCTGTCCAATCCTGCAATGTGGCTACGAGCCATACGGAAAAGAAATCATTATCATCAATAGATGCTACACTCGATGCTTCGGCTCTGGGCTTCATGCTGTTCGTGCTTTCCTTCATGAAACAAAACGAATGCTATTTTAAATTCTTACTTGTATTCTTATAGTAGCAATGAGTCAATAAAAGAAGACTTTGGGTTACACTTTAATTTCATATTGTAATTTCTAGTCAGGATTAGTAGTCTGGTCTGAATGTACAAATAATTATTGCACTCTCCCTTTGATAAGCTTACTTTTCTTTTGTTTTTGATCATTAGTTATTACTGATCATATTTACAAATTCATATAAAAATTCTTGGCCAAACCCCCAGTGTGGGTATGAGCCATATGTAGGGGCAGTTCAGGCGTTTCTATTCAAGTCAAAGTCGAAAAAGAAGAAAGAAACCTTCACAAGCAGCACGCATGGTAAGTTACCGGATATTGAATTGATTGAACAACGTTATTACAAAAACAATACGTACGGTAATGTTTAGTTCTTTTGTGTGAGGATTGCATACTTCTGGAGAGCTATGGTAGCCAAGTTGTGTTTGAAGGACCTAAATTCTTCAGTGTTCCAACATATACTAAGCGGGGCATTACCGCTCATGCATTTAGGAAGTTTTGTCGTTGACACACAGCAAATAGCCTATCCATTCCGTATTACAAAGGGGGATGCACTCATTCAATAACTCGATTCATTTGCCCAGTATTTTTCTTCACTGTGGTCCGGTAATGAGTGTCTTGCAGACATTACAAATGCAGTGATGTGCACTGATATGTTATTTCTTAGCAAACAATAAGCTTTATGAAGAATTTATCATATTGAGATGTCTCGCACAATCTTAATCCAGTTATGCTTTGTTTTATTTCTTTCTTGTAGGTACAGATGCCGGCAATGCATCAAGGCACTCGTAAGACTCGAGGCTTTTGTTGTTACGTCCGAAATTTTGAAGTTGCTTTTTTGTCCGATGCAAACTTCCTCAAATAGAATCAAGGCTATGGCAGGATAATGTTCTAGACATTTAGTTTGTACGGCACTACAACATCAACATAAGATTCATAATTTCCTAATCCTATTATTTTTATTTCTAAGGTGAAAATGGAAAGTTATCTTTAACGAAAAACGCTTGCGTAATTGAATCGTTATTTCTGAGCACAGCAAGCCTACGTTAATAATTTTCTGTAGTCTTCAAGAGTGTTGAACACAAGTAGTGTTTTTCGTTTCAACATATATGGTTTACTTAAACAAGTTGATTGAGGCCACTCGCAGAGACACATACAGCCACAAGAGCTGTATTGCTCAGCTTTTATTTTTTCTTTTTTGTGCAGTTTCTTATCTAAGCATACATCTAGCTCTCATTCTTGTGATGTCCAACGAGAGGCCAGTCATTTTCACATATGTATCTCTAACGTACTTATCGATATTGCTGGCTGCCGTTAGCATAATTCATATTAAAGAAGAAATCACAGTTAGGGTTGCCACATTTTTAAACAAGTAAGCATTTCTGCATTGAAAAATTATTTTTTACTCAACTTATACATGACACAAACTGAGGCTGCAAAGGACGTTTTTAAGTGAAATATTGCGATTCTTCCTTGATGGCTAAAACCACAAGCTAGGACAACGAAGCCAACTTTCCTGGTCTTTCAAATGTGCGGCGTATGTTGAAGTACAGCGCAACAGCTTTGGGTTAATGTCTCTATTTTTCTTATTTTTCTTACATTGCAGAGTGGCTTACACAACAAAAAGAATACCAATTGGAGCACCCACAACCCAGATCCGGTGTGTACAATTTATTCAACTTTCTGTTTTGTAGAACGGGCAATTATATATGTAAAGACAACGCGGTAGAAACCACCAGAACTGGAGTAATCAAAAGGCTTCGCTAATAAAAAGACACGCACCGCAAGAACACGCAACGGCTGTTTCGTTCAGTAACTCCAAAGAAAACGAAAAATAAAGTGTAGCTGAGAAGGAACCAGTCGTCCCTGAAACGCCTTAACAAATCAGTGTTGGCACTTCAATATGGGGCCAACAAGTGGGCAAATATGTGTTCCTGCAATGTCGGAAGAAACCTTCGTACGTAGTTTTAGGTGAATATAAAAGAAGCCCAGGTGGTCAAAATTAACCTGGACTTCCTTACTAAGACGTGCACCATAATTGTATTGTGGCTTAGGCACGTTCAACCTCATAACTGAAATTTCTTTAACGTCAAAAGCAAATACATTGTCAAGTTTTCGTAAACGACTTGGTTATGTTATCTACTGCTGCGTCTTTGACGAGGACTCAAGGTAGCCTTATTCAGTTAACCTGAGCGTGCGCCTCTTGCGGAATCTTTTCCACGCAGTCTGGTTGGTGTATTAGGAGCCGCAAGAATTTATCCAATTAATTTCTATGAGTTGTAATATTTTTATTAAAGTGGTAAGGCCAAAAGGAGTGCGGGGAGGAGGAAGTGAAGTGACGGCTTAGTGTCACGGCAAGGCAAATATAGCATCAGTTTGAGCAACAATGTATTCTACACATTCATTCAATTGAAGTGGTCAGTGCCAACTGGTGAGGCGTTCTGCAGTCTCTCATTCAAGAACGCAACAATACTGTTCTCTATTGAAAATAACGTTTCGTAGGCCGCCTCCATTCACATTCTATATCGGTGTATGATGATGATGTACAATGACGTTTTCTGACCTAAACAAACACCAAGAAAAGAACGAAAACCACTTTTGCCCGAGGGTGCGCAACTTTATTACAAGTGTTGCGTTGATTTCAGGATTCCACAGCATGATACTGATAAATGCAGCGAGTAAGTCGATATCTATTTGCACTCGTGGCTTCCCACCACGCGATTACACCTTTTTTTCGCGTTAATGGCCTTTGAGATACTGTCGACGTCGACTGCTCTTGCCGTCTTCTTTTTGTTACGATTCAGATATGGAAGAGTAAGTATGGCACAACATTTATGTACACAACAATAAAATAGTCTGTATGACAAGTGCCTCAAGCTTACTACTCTTGATGTTCCTCTGATAAGCTTTTATAGAACTTCTAAGTGCGGAGGACTTTTAGGGGCCCAACTTGTTTTCCATCCATGCATCTCATGTGGCGTGGTCACGCTCACAGTAAAGCGCTTAATACAGGGCATAACAAGGCTAGCAGTGCTCCAAACTGGGTTAAAATGAACAAACAAGGTCTAAAATGTAATATTAACAAAAATAACCAAGTAATCGCAATAATTAACCTGAAGTCACTAAAAACGTTTCGGAAACCTGCGGCAGACTCCGGCACGCGCAAGAAAGGGCGCCATCGCCTCGCTGAGCGAGCGAATGCCCCTCCCCCTACGCTTCGCCGGTGCTGCGTCGCTACGTATGATGGGGGAAAACAGCACCCGCTGAAGACGACGCGTTTCTCAACTGCCGTAACAAGCAGGAAGTCGATGAAGCGCAGCATAAAGTGTCGTACATGTCGCACACAGAGTTCGCGAATCTCCCTAACAAGATTCTACTCGGTGCCGGGGAAAAACTACATGCTTACCTCAAACATCGGCGTCATTGACGTTTTGGTAAAGCGAGCAATGGGAACTCTACGAACGGGAATCACTGGATGGCCCGCGCCACGCACTTCAAGTCTCACAGTAGTCGAGCTACCATACGTTTATTCGTTGAACCGCGGAGAGAAAGGAGAAGTATTGGCCTTGGCTACACGTACAGATAGCAGAAAGCGTTGCTGCGCAATTCGACTGCGAATAATACTTGCGTGCATAGGCGTGCGCAGGGTTCCCTTTCAGGGGGAACGAAGGTTCGTCGCAGCGCCCCCCTCCCAATTATGTCCATGTATCGCACTGACATTGCGCCCCCTCCCCCGATTCCCAGTGCCCCCCTCCCTATTATGTCAATGTGTGGGACTGACTCCCCCCCCCCTCTTAGGTGAATAGGGGGGCGCCCCCCCTGCCCCCCCCCTCTCGCCTATGCTTGCGTGCCACTGCATTAACGGGATGTATGCACATCACACCGCTTACGCAGGGAGGTTCGAAATCGCCGACTTATGCTGCTGGGAACCATTTTTGCTGGTGCTCTTCTCGCTATCTTCGTGTTGCTCGTCACGACAAAAGGCAAGCATTCCTTCGTCTAAGCAAAAAAAAAGATTATGTGCAGCTTAACTGACTTAACGTCGCGAAGGCTGATTAAACAGCGGCATCAGTTTTAGCTTGGCCGTTGCCGATCATTCCAGTACGAATGTAAGGCGATGCGAAGCGAACGCTCCGGAACGAATGCGAGAGCCTGGCATTTTCTTGGGTGGTTATCAGCCGTTCCTCCTCTCCACACCACCTGCTTAGCTCCCGCCGTAGCTTCGCCTTTGAAATATTCTTTGGAGGCGCTGAACACTGCAGTCAAAGCAAAATCGGACGATACTGTGGGCATCGTTTGTCGGGGTACCATACTTACGGAACAATGAAATATATCCCTATTGAAAATTTCTCCACCATGAGGAATGGTGGATTTCACCATCCACCATTATGGTGGATTATGGTGCTGGAAGATGGTGGCACGTGGTGTATGCTGGATGCTGGCGTATGATGGATGCTGGAGAGCGACGGAGCGTAAAACGGCTCTACAGCGTCGGCACCATCGTGCCTAGCCGTCACACATAAATAATTGTATAGAAGGCGATGTAAAAAGCACTAGTAAAAAAAAAAAAAACCGTATGCAAAAAAAAAAAACCTTCCGCCACCAGGAATCGAACGTCTGACCTGCGGGTCCCGAGCCGAGTACATTACCACTACGCCACGCGGACACTTGCTTGACGACTTGCAAAATGACTAGTCAACGTACCAATACACCGTTTGGCTTCAGCTTTGTATGTCTCATACTGGAGACAGACGCGATCCTCACATCCTACTAAAACTTGCGTAGTTATTAAACGCAAACAAACTGCTGTCGGTAACGAATGGCACGTCGATAATGGCAACAGCGCTAACTTTTAGAATTCACAACGTAACTCCAAAGAAATATGTCAAGTGGAGCGAGGAGCGCGTATGGGAGACCAGCGCTGGATAGGTGGCGCGCCGAAAAAGGGCGCCTGGCGGGGTGTCGCGACATAACTCAGCCGCTCTCATGGCCTCCGCGCCGCCGGCTAATCTCGGAGGCCATGCCGCTCGCGCTCAGACGACCGACCGCACTGTACCGCGGTGAGCGCACGCGCGTACGCCGTTCCCGTGCTTCATTTTGGCGCGAACAGCTCGAGCAGCCATTGCGCCAGTAATACTGCTGTATGGCTTAGAAAAAAATAACTTTGTCTGAAGACTACTTTCTCGGGAAAGCACTGGAAAACGTAGAGAAGCCCTGCACAGCAGACTACGTCTGTGCATACGGCGTCGAAGGGACAGTGCTGTGCCTTGGTGGCGACTCCGTCGTCCCCATTTTCTGGTTACGTCCTGGGATTTGTGTCAAGCTAGTGCAGGCTCACAAGCCTCCACTGATAAGTACGTGCTGCGTCGATACCAGCTGCCCAATACTGCAGTAAAAAAAAAAATAAGAGGCAAGGAGTAGCTGCGTCAACGTTTTTCTGCCGTGGTATGTATGCCCAGCCCGCGGTATGTATGCGCGCGGACGTTGATCAAGCAAACCACCGTGCTAGCATTGCACGTATGGTGCCGCGCTGTTATCCTCGAGGGCGCGGGATAGATTCCCGGCCACGGTGGCCGCATTTCGATGGGGTTGAAATACAAAGAACACCCGCGTACTGAGATTTATTCGCACATTAAAGAACCCCAAGCTGTCAAAATTAATCCTGATCCCCACACTTCGGCGTGCCTCATAATCATACCTTGTTTGGCACGTAAAACGCTAGCAATTGTCGATGTTGATCAAACACGTTTATTCTAAGCAGACACACGCAAGCGAAAAAACTAACACAGTACGTTAGGCGAATTAAACGGCGAGTAAAAACCCAAGATATTTGACCCTTTTCTAGCGAGGCATAATTGCGATGTCACTTCCGCCGCGGCAGCTAATGCAAAAAGAAGCTTTACCGGATCGGCTGTCTCCAGAAAGCTAAGCTTTGAGTAGTCCGCTGCTTTGTTCGTGACGACAACTGTATCTGTAGCACAAGTGAAGTTTAACAGTTCAGCGGCTTCGGCGAACGTGCCCCCGTACACATCTCGTAGACATAATACAGCTTTCCTTCTGCGTAACTGTTTGCAAATAATGCAGACTACCTGCCTATCCTATCATTCACTGCACGCGGTGTCATCAGAAATGAACGCGGTGGTGGTCAGATGAAAAAATTGTTACGTATGCCGCATGCTGCATAATATATATACGTTTTATTAATGAAAAAAAAAACGATTAAATTCTGCTCGTTGGCCCCGGTTTCCACTGGTGGCGCTCACTATCGAATAAATCTAGCAGACACGCGCAACTCGGTTTAGAAAACAGCCCGACGCCGCTAAACAGGAGAGCAAGAGCAGAACATACTGTGCTCGCCTGACTGCCGGATGCAACGCCGCATTTATTCATGTGTTTTAGAAGGAAAAACATAGAAAAACACGTCCTCCCTCATTTCTACGTATTGTGGCAGTTGAATGCGCAACAGTACCAACAGTACCGCCAGCATCCTCTTGTTTTGTTTCGGCGATACGCGCCCGCATCGCCTCAACCAGCCGCCACTCGTCCGCGGGAGCGGCTGGAGTATGCGCGCTTTGACCGCCAGGGCGGCACTGCCCACACCGCGGAAACTCCAGCGCTGGTTCCCTATAGTCAACCGGTGTTACTGCGAAGTTTTAATAGCCGTTTCTCGCTTTTTCCAAAGTGCGACATGTGCAGAGGCTTTCTGTCGACTCTAATCTCATTCGATAAATACGCGCGTACAATTGATTGAGTATTGTGATGTTTTTTTTTTTCGCGCAACGTACAGCGCAGCCGTGCCAGCGCACTGATCTGACGCTGTATCATTAGCTACAACTGCATAACGGCTGGGCTAAAACAAGTGCAGTGCGCGGGAAAAATATGCCATCATATTGTTTCAGTAAGGCGTACGAATTGACAAATCTATGTTCTCGCATACGTGTCAGAGAAGCGCCGGCGAGTGCGACCGGCGGCGGTTGGTGACCGGAGGTGTTTGCTGGAAGCGCGTCGCATCTATGCTCATCGCTTCTTGTGCGGACACCGTACACGAGAAAAAAATGCTTCATTTGGGTTAGCCGATGTCACAGGTGTGCTGTAATGTCATTCGTGCTCACCGGAATCGTGTATACTGAAACCAGAAGCGCCGATAACACGTAGACGGACTCGGTCGCTACGCTATGCCTAACCTTTGGTGGCAATCATGGTGGTAGAATGTGATGGTGGTAGTCATACTTGGTGGGGCTTATCTCGACGCAGGCCGAAGGTAAAAGTTTGTGCATTTTAGCTTTGCATGCATTTTCACTATAACCTTAAAGTGCCGCTGAGGTAAGTGAGTGTGCAAGAATTGCCAGAGTTGCGTTTCAAGCGTGACGGTATCAAGCGGAGGCTGTTTTCTGGTCTCCCCGCTGGAAGGACTCATTTACTTCACGGCAAATGCGCGGCGATGTAACACAGTTACTGTCGCCGTTCACACCGATACTTCTAGACTTGTAAACATCAAAATGCAGCAGCACATCGCGGATGTAAACCTGATAAGTACGCGCGTAAAATGTAAACATTCACGGCTGTTGTGCTGAAGAAAACCTGTGGCGGTTATAGGCGCCGCATGAATAAAAAAAATAGTGCTGGAAAGCTTAATGATCGGTGTTGGCTTCTTTGAACTGCATATATTTCTGCACATTCAAGATGAAAAGATTAGAACTGACAGCGACTTTTCATAATGTCACGTTCACTTCCATCATGCCACCGTCATCCACCACGCTTCCATCCTGCCACCGTCATCCAGCTTGTTCAAGAAGTCATCCACCAAAACATGTTTCGCTCGCCACCATCAGCCAGCATTTTCCACTTAACACCAGAAGAAGCTCGCCACCACCACCACCATCTGCCACCATTTTTTCCACTCTCACCATCATCAGCCATTATGACCACCACAGCTTCCACCACATCCACTATTCTTTCCACCTTGTCCACTATTGTTTCCACCATGTCCACCAAGATTTCCAGCGTCCATCAACCCCCGATTTTCAATAGGGATGTTTAATACATACTTGAAAAACCAGCGCGACTACGATGAAGAACACACAGAAGGACACAGGACAAGCGCTGCGTGTTCTCCGTCGCCTTCGCGCTGGTTTTTGCAAGTATGCATCGATTCCAACACGCCCCCCTTTCCACCTTACTGCAATATGTTCA
Organism: Rhipicephalus sanguineus; assembly: GCF_013339695.2. Lineage (NCBI taxonomy): Eukaryota > Metazoa > Arthropoda > Arachnida > Ixodida > Ixodidae > Rhipicephalus > Rhipicephalus sanguineus. Next base: position 47,341,134 of record NC_051180.1, on the reverse strand, counting down.
ATATACGCTCAGACATGACGAAGACAAATTAACAAATCTCTCTACGTGTCGATGGCAATATAGAGGCAAGAACCCTCTTAAGCTGCTATGGTGAATACCTTAGATGTCGCGCCAAACGATACGCGAACACAAGGCACACAAGGACAACTCTCAGCAGTTGCTTGCCTTTTGGTGTCGGTGCATCGTTTCGCGCTACAACTACGTTGTTCAGATGATCGACCAACAACCCCACATTTCAACCATTTCCGGCTGCAATGAAGCTTGTCCCCGCATCTGTTCGAATACTGTAATGAATGTCAAATGCAGTAATTTGATTTGATTCGATGAACACTTCAGTTAAGCGGTGTGTTTAGTTTAGCTCACCGTATCGGACGCCCCTTAATTTAACTGGAGAAGGGTGGGAAAAGAGGTAAGCGCTGCGCACCCAAATTTGCGGGCAGTGACCCAAGGAGATACGTTTCTGAAATCTCTTTGCTGCCGCCTTGTGTCCATGCAGTTGGAATGAGAGACACGAACGCCGTCGACGCTCTCGTGCTTGTCCATGCAAAAGGTACCTCAAACACCCGCCGCGAGCATGGCACGAAGAGTCCGAATTGGATGCAGTACACGAAAACCACGCTGAGGCCCACGACAAGTAAGGACATGCCTTTATGCATTATCCTGGTCTCCAATAGTAGTGCCTGCTGTACTACACTATTACTTATATTGGAGAAGTACGCATTTTCCAGTTTCCAGTTCAAGATAGACCAAAGCAAACCAAAGTTTGATCTCATATATATATATATATATATATATATATATATATATATATATATATATATATACTGCAATACATTGCAGGCTAATGGGCCTTGGCCGGGACCACAGAAAAATTCGTACGAGCCGTGATCGTATCACCGAGGTTTTACTATATATATATATATATATATATATATATAATATATATATATATATATATATATATATATATATATATATATATAGTAAAACCTCGGTGATACGATCACGGCTCGTACGAATTTTTCTGTGGTCCCGGCCAAGGCCCATTAGCCTGCAATGTATTGCAGTACGGTTGTTGCGAACCGATTTGCACCCCGCGACGTTTGATACGAACGTACCCTAGCGCGCAGGTACGAACAGGTGCTGCCCGCGCTGTTGCGGAAGACGTGCAGTCATGCGCGGGCGCGGGTATGCGCGCTGCGCGACTATCAATGGTGCCTCGTTGCCTCCCGGATAGTGCGCGCGAATCTCAGAGGCCTTTAGGCACCTTCGCGTTTAGATTAGGAATGACGTTGACGTCGCGCTTTTTTTTTTTTTTCGACGCGTTGACGCGTGCTCCTATGCTCGACGCAGCAGTAACACGTGCCTGTCACGTCGATGCAAGCCATGTCCTCGCAGTCAGACGTTCTATATGAAACAAGACTGAAACTTAGGCTGCGGGTCCGTCATGAAGTCCCATTAAAAGTGGACGAAGACCCCAAGAGACGTAGCGGACGGTCTGGGCGAAGGAGCTTGGTCTCTATCTGTCCTGTGCAAAGCGCTTCTAAATTCGCTTTTGCCGCGGTGCTTTACTGTCATGCAGAAAAGCGTTGTAAGATTAGGAAGGGGCTACTAGCGGTCACGGGGCACAATTAACACAGCTGGTGTGGTTCATTAATTACACACGCGCGCATTCACCGTATATTTACGAGGACAAGTATGATCGTTGACGTCTAAAAACCTTACTGGCAATCATTCAGAGCTGTTCATGACGTCGCTGCGGCCCTGTACTCTACTATATATATATATATATATATATATATATATATATATATTGTCACGGGAATCAGGAATGCACTGAACAGACAGAAGCGGGTATATTACAATATTTACAAGTGGCTGTGCCACCGAATGGCTGCCAGCATCTCGCGCCGCATTCCAGCTTCTTCTTTGTCTCTTCGTCCCTGGGTTGTCTCCAACAGCGTGCTCATGCAGAATGCCTCGTAACATCACCCCCGGTGGACAGAGCGCCGTCCCGGCGCCTCCTCACTCGTTCAAGACTGGCAGTGTAATAGTGCTTGAGGCGCGACACATGAACGACATCAGTAGGTGGTGTAGCAGAAGACGACGAACGCGGAAGGACGGGAGCGATGAGGTAGTAGACGTCGTTGACCTTGCGGATAACTTTGTAGGGCCCTGTGTAGCGAGGGAGGAGCTTCTCGCGCAAGCCTTCGCGTCGATACGGCGTCCAGAGTAGGACAAGAGATTCAGGAGGGTAGTCGACTTCGCGGTGCCGATTATCGTAGCGCACTTTTTGTGAAGCCTGAGAAGCACAGAGCCTATAGCGTGAGCGATGCGGCGAGCCACGCGGGCTCGAGAAGCGACATCCTGAGCATACATGGTTGGTACGGCGGGATCAGATGGAAGAAGCGTCTCGAATGGCAAGGTAGGGTTGCAGCCGTACAGAAGAAAGAACGGCGAGTAGCCGGCGGTGTCATGCCGGGACGAATTGCATGCAAAAGTAACGTAGGGTAGAGTTGCGTCCCAATCACGGTGGTCAGTAGAGACGTACATTGTCAACATATCCGTGAGAGTTCGGTTGAGGCGCTCGGTAAGACCGTTTGTCTGCGGATAGTAGGCTGTAGTAAGTTGATGTTCGGTAGAGCAGCTACGAAGGATTTCGTAGATACCTTAGCGAGGAAGCAGCGGCCACGATCCGTAAGAAGCTGTCGCGGAGCCCCGTGCCGAAGAATGACGTCACTGAGCAGAAAGTCCGCCACGTCAGTAGCGCAGCTATAGTTGGCATGGCACGCGTTATGACGTTTGACCTAAAGGGCGGTCATCGAAGTCGAAGACATCCCTATAGGTCATTAGAACGTGGCGGAGTTGCGCAGCTTGACAAGGCTGAAGATCAGGGGCAATCATTCTCGCGATTTCGTCGGGCGGTGCGCTTGCTGGCTGTAATAAAGAACGAGCAATCTTCAGCACCTAATGCCACGATGTCACATGCATCAAGCGCTGATACGTTAGCCAATGAAATGCCTTGCGGTAGAACTTTGGTCGAGGTACTGAAGTTTAGGAGCGGGAGCTGTACGCAGTTGTCGACAGCATTCACGAGGGTATGCGGCACAGCAACATTTCGGTCCAATAGCACGTCAACTAAAGGAGACACCGTGTACTCGCCGTCGGGAAGAGGTGGTTATGACGTCAAGGCCACCCACGTGGCGGCTTGCGGAGACAGCCGAACATTATCTACATGGCACAAATGGTGTGACGGTGAAGCTTGGTGTGTGACGGTGAAGTGCCGCGCCCACTCTCCCCATAGGGAGAGGGCAGGGGCGTAGCCAAGGGGGGGGTGGTTGGGGGGTTCAAACCCCGCCGAAATTTTTCAGTTTTGCTTGCGTATATATACACGCACACATACAAACACACGCACGAACAAACATAAAGTATGGTTGAACCCCCCCCGAAAAAAATTTCTGGCTACGCCCCTGGGAGAGGGCACGGCGCCGCGTCAAAAGGTCACGCGCTGACACGCTGCAACGCGTACGTGTGGCCTGAGTGTAAAGGTCTGAGCTTTTACACTCGGCCACGACTGCGACGTAGCATGACGAGCTGCCGAAATCTCTCTGGCGGGCGAAATTGAGTGCTCCTTGGCGGCGCACTAGAAAGGCGCACTAGCGTTCCGTCTTACGGCCTTCGCAATCGAGTTCAACGCAATGGTAGCGTTTCTCTGCGGTTAGAGCCACTGGTCAACGCGAGGGGCGCAGCGACCCTGGCGTACTTATCGGCGTTTTCGCATGGTGCTTGGGGCTCCGTGAGATGGAGCGCTCGCGCGTCTTTCCAGTCCGGCCGTGGCTTAATTAACTGTATTTAGCCAACATTTTGTATTCTTGCTCGAATCAATCAAATATTAACATAAATTGTAGGTCACCACAAATAAGCCACAAGTCAAGCATTCATTTTGTGCTGAAATCTGTCTGGTTGTTCTTTTCCCGAGAAAAAACAAAAGTGCGCGAAACACGCCAAATATAAAATAGACGCGTGCTTGCGCGCCACTACTCGCACGCTTCTAAGCTTTCTTTGATACATGGCAGTGTTCTTTAATTGTACTGGGCTTCATGCTGTTAATTGGACGCGCATCAAAGCACGCCGCAGACGCGTCCATCAGAAAGGGCGAGGCCCTGTACAATGCGACGATGAACGAACGCAGCCGTGTATTGAGCAAAGAACGCTTGAAAGCGCCCTAGTAGAGGCGCACGAATGCGCGTACATTTCATAATTTGCGTGTTTTGCGTGCTTTTGTTTTTAAAGACGATTGTCTCTCTTGGGTAACTTAAAGGGGTCATGAACCACTTTTCCAAGTAATGATCTAATGGCCTCAGTATCGGAGTGTACTGCCTCCCGAATCGATTGCCGCAAAAATTTCTCGAATCCGTCAAGAATCAGCGGAGTTACGGGGGTTTGGCGCACGCTCCCAGCGCTTTCTCTCTTTTCTCGTGCCGACGAGCGCACTGGAAGCTAGACAGGGAGGGATGGCATGGGGGAAAGAAGTTACGCCAGCGCGCGTCATGAAACGCGATCGCTCTCCCGCTGTGATTCGCTTGTGCGAGTGCGGCTACCGTGTACTGAGGAGTGCGGCGCCGGCAAGTGGCGGCACCCCGCGGCAAGAAGCGCATCTGATCCGAACGCCGCTCTCGATTTACGTCGGCTATCGGCCAATAAGCATGCTATGTCTCTTGTGACGTACAGCGGACAGACGACCCGCCCACCGACGAGAGTGAGAACCGGCCTCTGTTTGAAAAGAGGGTGCCTGGGGAGACGGCAACTTCGCGCTCCGCTTGTGGCCATTACGCGGCGCACACGACTGTAATATTTGGCAGAGCAGTTCATAGCCGTGTCAGCTTTCCGCAGGATGTGTTTTTTCAATCAGCCCAAGGGGTGCTTCATGACCCTTTTAAACGCAGAAATTTTGGTCTGTCTGTTTGTCTGTCACACAATTCAATTTCAGCCACCCGGCCAAAGTTTAAACCCTTGCTGAACGCCCAGCCATCTTGAAATGGTAGCTGCGTTCATACTTGTGAACATTGTCGATCAAAAAGGAAATATTGCGCATATCTGAGGCGCAACATCAATACGTAAGCATTAGGTGGTAAGTTCCTTTACTAGAAAATACATAGATACGTAATTCTTAAGACCCCAGTGTTTCTTAGGCTGCGCTGAAAATGCTAGTGTGTTTTAGCCTGCGCTGAAACGGTGCAGAAACGGCCGGCAGAAGACTATCGTCTTTCGACGACATTTGTAGCGTAGCACGCAGATACGCCGCGAATTTTTTCTCTGAAAAAACAAGCAGGCCGACTTCACCACTAAAGAAATGCGTGTTTATGGGGTGGTTTTAGGCAGCTTGAACTTTAAAATTAATATTTTTTCCGATTCGAGCAAGAACAAAAGTTAGCTAATTAAAGTTAAATATTAGTGCTGAGTAATGAAAAAAATACAGCTTGTATGTGCTCGCGACAACCATTATTAATACAGCAGGAAGAACATGCCTAGACCGCATGGTCTCTTTTTAAACTTGGGCCTAGTTAGCTGGGACAGAGACCCGATATATATATATATATATATATATATATATATATATATATATATATACAGGGTGTTTCAAGAAATGTGTCCAACCTTCTTAAAAAATCATCAAAATGCGATATTTGCTCGGGGCTTTCAGAATTGCTTTTTCTATAGCGGCAGGAATCTTAAACGGGTCATGAACCACTTTTCCAAGTAATGATCTAATGGCCTCAGTATCGGAGTGTACTGCCTCCCGAATCGATTGCCGCAAAAATTTCTCGAATCCGTCAAGAATCAGCGGAGTTACGGGGGTTTGGCGCACGCTCCCAGCGCTTTCTCTCTTTTCTCGTGCCGGCGAGCGCACTGGAAGCTAGACAGGGAGGGATGGCATGGGGGAAAGAAGTTACGCCAGCGCGCGTCATGAAACGCGATCGCTCTCCGCTGTGATTCGCTTGCGCGAGTGCGGCTACCGTGTACTGAGGAGTGCGGCGCCGGCAAGTGGCGGCACCCCGCGGCAAGAAGCGCATCTGATCCGAACGCCGCTCTCGATTTACGTCGGCTATCGGCCAATAAGCATGCTATGTCTCTTGCGACGTACAGCGGACAGACGCCCCGCCCACCGACGAGAGTGAGAACCGGCCTCTGTTTGAAAAGAGGGTGCCTGGGGAAACGGCAACTTCGCGCTCCGCTTGTGGCCATTACGCGGCGCGCACGACTGTAATATTTGGCAGAGCAGTTCATAGCCGTGTCAGCTTTCCGCAGGATGTGTTTTTTCAATCAGCCCAAGGGGTGCTTCATGACCCTTTTAAACGCAGAAATTTTGGTCTGTCTGTTTGTCTGTCACACAATTCAATTTCAGCCACCCGGCCAAAGTTTAAACCCTTGCTGAACGCCCAGCCATCTTGAAATGGTAGCTGCGTTCATACTTGTGAACATTGTCGATCAAAAAGGAAATATTGCGCATATCTGAGGCGCAACATCAATACGTAAGCATTAGGTGGTAAGTTCCTTTACTAGAAAATACATAGATACTTAATTCTTAAGACCCCAGTGTTTCTTAGGCTGCGCTGAAAATGCTAGTGTGTTTTAGCCTGCGCTGAAACGGTGCAGAAACGGCCGGCAGAAGACTATCGTCTTTCGACGACATTTGTAGCGTAGCACGCAGATACGCCGCGAATTTTTTCTCTGAAAAAACAAGCAGGCCGACTTCACCACTAAAGAAATGCGTGTTTATGGGGTGGTTTTAGGCAGCTTGAACTTTAAAATTAATATTTTTTCCGATTCGAGCAAGAACAAAAGTTAGCTAATTAAAGTTAATATTAGTGCTGAGTAATGAAAAAAATACAGCTTGTATGTGCTCGCGACAACCATTATTAATACAGCAGGAAGAACATGCCTAGACCGCATGGTCTCTTTTTAAACTTGGGCCTAGTTAGCTGGGACAGAGACCCGATATATATATATATATATATATATATATATATATATATATATATATATATATATATATATATATATATATATATATATATATATATATATATATATATATATATATATATAGGGTGTTTCAAGAAATGTGTCCAACCTTCTTAAAAAATCATCAAAATGCGATATTTGCTCGGGGCTTTCAGAATTGCTTTTTCTATAGCGGCAGGAATCTTAAACGGGTCATGAACCACTTTTCCAAGTAATGATCTAATGGCCTCAGTATCGGAGTGTACTGCCTCCCGAATCGATTGCCGCAAAAATTTCTCGAATCCGTCAAGAATCAGCGGAGTTACGGGGGTTTGGCGCACGCTCCCAGCGCTTTCTCTCTTTTCTCGTGCCGGCGAGCGCACTGGAAGCTAGACAGGAAGGGATGGCATGGGGGAAAGAAGTTACGCCAGCGCGCGTCATGAAACGCGATCGCTCTCCGCTGTGATTCGCTTGCGCGAGTGCGGCTACCGTGTACTGAGGAGTGCGGCGCCGGCAAGTGGCGGCACCCCGCGGCAAGAAGCGCATCTGATCCGAACGCCGCTCTCGATTTACGTCGGCTATCGGCCAATAAGCATGCTATGTCTCTTGCGACGTACAGCGGACAGACGCCCCGCCCACCGACGAGAGTGAGAACCGGCCTCTGTTTGAAAAGAGGGTGCCTGGGGAAACGGCAACTTCGCGCTCCGCTTGTGGCCATTACGCGGCGCGCACGACTGTAATATTTGGCAGAGCAGTTCATAGCCGTGTCAGCTTTCCGCAGGATGTGTTTTTTCAATCAGCCCAAGGGGTGCTTCATGACCCCTTTAAAGGGCCCTTCACCAGGTTTGACAATTTTGAGCTGACGAGCGTAATGCATACACTGGACGTTCACGATCACGTCTGCCAAAATTTGCAACGCTACGCGCCGCGGACATGGGTCAAATTTTAAGGTGAACGCTGCTTGCCCTTCCTCTCGTGGGCACGCGCTTTAGAGAATGAGGGGATGACGTACATGAGAAAATGGCCCTACGTAGATGGTAGTGCTGCGACGTCGCTCCTCTATGTAGGCGACTGTGCTCTGACGTCGCCAACACGTGACACTGCGATAATTGTTTGACACGACATGTGTAGTTTGTGTAATTTGTTGGTTGAATAGATTAATAAAACTTGAGAGAAATAATGAGACACACAAAGGAAATATGTGCGTCTTTTTCTTTTTTTTTTCGTGAATTGCAGCGAGATGCGGGGCTAATGTGCCTCCCTTTCCCATGCGTTCGTGTCCTCGCGGTTAGCGCATCGAGCAGACGCCAGCCCTTGAAATGAAAGTAATTTTCTGGCGCGTTCGAGCACTCGTTATGCTCATTTATTCTAGCGCTTCCAAGTAAACGTTAATGCGGCACTGGCTCACGATACCCCCACTCTCGTGCCCGTACAAATGCCTCAACTTTCATGCCCGTCCCGCAGAAACAGGCAGTACACCACAGAGAACGCCGACAAAACGCCCACGGCAGCTACATAAAAAAATAAAGGTAGCGGCCATGCAACGCCGCTCGCGTGCTCGGGCTAGCTTGGGCATGTCATGCGCACGTGACCATGCATGAGCATGACGTGTTCATGCGTATGTATCAAGTGAAGAGGGCAGGGAAGGGATTTGGCTTGCTAAGGCTACTCGAGGCGAGTGGCAAGGGTTTGAAACTCGCCTCCTCGCATCATGGTTTCACGCCGCTACAAATTATTGTTTTTCTCAGCACGTAATGAACCGATTCGAAAAATTCTTGAGTCATACTGCTCTTCATTCGGCACACAACAACTTCCAGCGTCTAACTAAAATTTGCTATGTGGCCTGGTGAGGGGCCCTTTAAGGTAGTTAAGGACATAATTTAGGACAGTAATTAAGAAAGTTACATTAATTAACTTTTTAATTAGTGGAGTTAGGTGATTGTGTCAAATGGGAGAATTGAAGTTCTTCATGTGAGGAACCCATCCGAGCTTTGAGATTTCGAAAAAGCGTCCTCTAGTAATTGTTGTGGCGTAATGAAATTCAACGAAATGCCACGGCTTTCAACAGCGAAAGCCATAGAATTCGGTTGAATTTCATTACTTCGTAATTATTACTAGAGGCCACTTTTTCGAAATCTCAATGTTGGGATGGGTTTCTGGCACGAATGACTTCAATTCTCCAATTTGACACAGTCACCTAACTCCACTAATTAAAAAGTTAATTAATTTAACTTTCTTAATTACTGTCTCAAGTCATGTCTCTCACCATCTTAAGATGCCTAGCGCTACAGAAAAAGTCACTCACTCATTTTGGACGTCTCAGAAGAATATGGCAGTTTCGTTCTTCCATCTTTCTGGTTAGGTTTCGCCATTGAATTTGGTTGAATTTCATTACTTCGTAATTATTACTAGAAGCCACTTTTTCGAAATCTCAAAGTTGGGTTGGGTTTCTGGCATGAAGAACTTCAACTCTCTCGTTTGACATAACCACCTAATTCCGCTAATTAAAAAGTTAATTAATTTAACTTTTTTAATTACAGTCCCAAACAATTTATTTAATCATCTTAAAATCCCTGCCACTACAGAAGAAACAATTCTGAAGGCAGCAATCAAATATCGCATTTTCCTGATTTTTTGAGAAGGTTTGACACATTTCTTGAAACACCCTGTATTTATATATATTGTAAGGTAGACAGAGCGGTGCTCGGGCACGGGCGCAAGATCGGGCAGCGCGACAAGAAGAACGACGAAGCTGCAGAGAGCTGAAAAATAAGGAATTATTCTCATTACTAGCTT